>NW_027507903.1:106519417-107056917 GCF_037356315.1 Lithobates pipiens
GTGTCTACTTTCCAAAATGGGGTAATTTGGGGGGGTTTGGGTGTGCTATTTTGGCATTTTATGGCCTTTGCACCCTTAGAAATCCTGAAGGTGGTGATTGGTTTTCGGGGTGCCGTACGCGACTAGACTCCCAAAAAGTCCCACACATGTGGTATCCCCATACTCGGGAGAAGTAGCTGAATATAGTTTGGGGTGCAATTCCACATATAACCATGGCATGTGTGAGCAATATATCATTTAGTGACAACTTTTTGTACATTTTTTTTTTTTTTTTTGTCATTATTCAATCCCTTGGGACAAAAAACAAAATATTTCAATAGTGTCAAGATGGCCCTCGGCAAATAGCTTGGGGTGTCTACTTTCCAAAATGGGGTCATTTGGGGGGGTTTTGTGCCATCTTGGCATTTTATGGCCGTCAAAACTGTGATAGGTAGTGAGGAGTAAAATAAAAAAATTATGCCCTTAGAAATCCTGAAGGCGGTGCTTGGATTTCGGGTCCCGTACGCGGCTAGGCTCCCAAAAAGTCCCACACATGTGGTATCCCTGTACTCAGGAGAAGCAGCAGAATGTATTTTGGGGTGTCATTTCACATATACCCATAGCATGTGTGAGCAATATATCATTTAGTGACAACTTTGTGAAAAAAAAAAAGGTTTGTAATATTCCCGCAACTTGTGGCAAAATATAAAATATTCCATGGACTCAACATGCCTCTCAGCAAATAGCTTGGGGTGTCTACTTTCCAAATGGGGTCATTTTGGGGGGTTTTGTGCTATTTTGGCTTTTTATGGCCTTCGAAACTGTGATGGGTAGTGAGGGGTGAATTCAAAAATTTGCACCCTTAGAAATCCTGAAGGTGGTGATTGGTTTTCGGGATGCCGTGCGTGACTAGACTCCCCAAAAAGTCCACACATGTGGTATCCCCGTACTCGGGAGAAGTAGCGGAATATATTTTGGGGTGCAATTCCACATATAACCATGGCATGTGTGAGCAATATATCATTTAGTGACAACTTTTTGTACATTTTTTTTTTTTTTTTTTTTTTTTTTTTTTTTTTGTCATTATTCCAATCCCTTAGGACAAAAAAATAAATATTCAATGGGCTCAACATACCCATCAGCAGTTTCCTTGGGGTGTCTACTTTCCAAAATGGGGTCATTTGGGGGGGGTTTGTACTGCCCTGCCATTTTAGCACCTCAAGAAATGAGATAGGCAGTCATAAATTAAAAGCTGTGTAATTCCAGAAAATGTACTCTAGTTTGTAGACGCTATAACTTTTGCGCAAACCAAAAAATATACGCTTATTGACATTTTTTTTACTAAAGACATGTGGCTGAATAAATTTTGCCCTCAATGTATGACTAAAATTTAGTTTATTCGATTTTTCGTATAACAAAAAGAAGAAAATATCATTTTTTTTCAAAATTTTCGCTCTTTTTTCCATTTATATCGCAAAAAATAAAAATCGCAGAGGCAATCAAATACCATCAAAAGAAAGCTCTATTTGTGGGAAGAAAAGGACGCAAATTTCGTTTGGGTGCAATATTGCATGACCGCGCAATTACCAGTTAAAGCAGCGCAGTGCGAAATTGCAAAAACACTCTGGTCCTTAAGGTATTTATTGGTCCGAGGCTGAAGTGGTTAGACCCTACCGACAGGGAGGCAGTGGCCTGTTCCCCGTTTATGGTGGCGGGTCAGCGATACGACCAGTACTGGCCAAAGCACTAGTGTCGCAGCCACGGAGTGGCAAAATGATTGCACCGCAAATTTGGAGAAGCAGCAGGCCTCTCCTGTCTGCGTGGAACTAGCAGACCAGTTAGTGCATGGCCTTAAGTACAGCTGTGACGTGGCCTGGATACGCTTCCCTTGCTCTCGACGGCATCAGTTTCAGCAGCGGTGCTGCGGCGCCTGATTTGGCTGAAATGCTGGTCTGAGGACCAGGCATCTAAAAAGCCTTGACGGATTTACCCTTCCTTGGTGAGTGCCTATTTGGAGTCTCGCTGGATGTTAAAAATGTCACAGGTCACTTTGCTCCCACAGTCCAGGAAGAGGTAAGGAGCCATGCCACAGGCAAGGGCCCCCATTTTCTGCTCAAGAAGCTTTTCTTTCATCATGTGGGTTATATCGGAGTATCAGGTGCTGGACAACCGGCACACCCCATAAGGCATGTACTTCCCCCGTATAACCCCTCCCATTACTAGGAGTCCTCCGTTTTTTTTCGCCAGTGTCGGGCATGTGTAAGGATGTGTTTCCACTGAGCTCCAGGGCAGGGCTATCCTTGAGAGCCAGCCATCCTGACCGGTCCGTTTCTGATGTCTTTGTAATGGACTAAACAAATGCACCTGGGCCTCATAATCCAAAGACGCAAGGTTTTTCTTGCGAATGCTTTGAGCTGGGCCCTGGGATCCAGTACTTTTTGTTAGTAAGGCCAACAAAAGTTTACTGGCAGGGTCTTCTCGCGGGTCCAGGATTGTGGGTCAACCTGAGTGTTCTCCGGTTCCTGAAGGTTTCCTTTTAAGGTCTTGGAGCAGTGATGGTGAACCTCGGCACCCCAGATGTTTTGGAACTACATTTCCCATGATGCTCCTTCACTCTGTAGTGAAGATGAGCATCATAGGAAATGTAGTTCCAAAACATCTGGGGTGCCAAGGTTCGCCATCACTGTCTTGGAGCTACCATGAAGGGCGAAGATTTGGATTTTCATCTGATTAAAAACCCTGCTGCAAGGATAAGGTGGAGATTTTCTCAGGAATCTCTCCTTCCATGTATTATGTCATGTCTGTCACCACTGGAGGCTGTATTGAGCACTCACCATTCTGACGCTGGAAACAGCAGAAGCTCCACTCTCCTCTGTCTAAGCCAGCTCCAGACCCTTGGGTAAGAGGAAAGGCGGGGGGGGGGGGTCTGATCACTTCCTGGGCCCCCAGATTGGCTATTTTTGTCCGAATGCCAGCCAGCTGCCATTTTTGTGAATTTTTTTTTTTTTGGCAAACCGCGGCCGCTCACCGAGTGGAAGATTTTACCCCCCCAGTGCTTGCGTGGGAGATTCAACTTCCTTTTTTGGAAGGGGGGATGTATTCTGCGTGGGGGGGGGGGGTGGCATGGCTAAACGGTGTTGGATGCCGGCCGCACGTGTAGGAAGCATTTTAAAGCTCTACAAGAGAAGCTGCTGCCTGGCGGTGGAGGGACAGAGCAGTGGTTGCTGGTCAGGTTTGATGACACAGGCCTTTTTCCTTTTGACAACATTGTACTGTATAGCTAGGATTAATAGCCGTTGTACTGTACTATAGCCTAGCAAGTGAAACATTCTTTTTCTGGTAGTGCCTCTGCTTTGTACTGTAAGCTATGAGTGACAAAGGGACCAGGAACTCTAAGGGTTCTAAGGGGTTAATGGTATACAACAAACTAAAAACCCTTCCAAAAATGGCATCCTCCCCTAAGAGGTATACAGCCATTTAGATGAGCCATCAAGGGTAGAACACTTCTTTTGCTGTGTGTTTCATACAAACAGCAATAATCTTTTAAATGGTAGAAGAAAAAAACCTGTCTTTCCATAGTAGGACTAAACATAGCAGATTCCCATCTAGTCCTCTGGGCCCTTTTGAGGTGCAGGAGGCTGGGGATCAGGTAGATCTTCCCAGATATTGGAAGATATTTCTTTCCTGTTAGGAGGATCCTAACAGGGAGGGAGTAGCCGCACAAGTCAGGTGTTTACTCCTTTAACCCTTTTGTTGACTGCAGCACAGACTCTTGAGGTATCAATCATAAGGTATCAATCATCAGGAGAAAGTTCCCAAGGGCAGCACCAGGATCTTGGGGGCAGAAGCCCCATAAAGTAGAATGCTAAGGCCTTCTCATGAAGGAGCACCCCCACTCGTTTGAGAATCGCAGGACCTTTCCCCCCCTCACCCAGTCTGGCAGGAACAACGTTAAGGGCAGAGGGATTTTTTTTTTTTTCTTTTTTCTTCTCTAGGTTACATCTAGAGTTTCAAGAGCCCTGATGGCTGTCGGCTTTCGATCTGAGGGTCTGGGGTTCAGGTCCTGTTTGGGTGCTGCCTGTGGGGTCCTTGGGGCTGCTGACGTGGCAGTCTTTATGCAAGAGTATCAGTCTCCTCAGAGAATGCTCCTAAGGTTCCAAAAGGCCCTCCTTTCTGGCCTCTGGATCAGCTGTCATCTCAGTCCTTGATATCAGATTCCCTTAGTGGGACAGGGGATTTTGGCTCAAACCTTTTTTTAAGGTCCCAGAGCCAAACAGGTAAGACCCATTCTAGATCTCGGTCTGAATCAGCACTTAAACATCTGATGCTTTCATAATTCGATCGGCTATATCCATCCTGCAAGGAGGGGAGTTGCATATCTCCATGTGCCAGTTTCCCGCTTGCCAGAAATTTCAGCTTTTTTTTTTTTTTTTTTTTTTAAATCTTTTTTTTTTTTCAGTTGTGGCACTGTCATTCGGCTTAGCCACAGCACGAGTGTTCTGAAAGATTCTGGCACCTCCTTTAGCCAGGTTAAGGGCTCAAGGCATAACGGTCCTAGCCTATTAGAAGATCTACTTTTAATAGATCATTCAGGCTCAGGTCTAAAACCAGTCTGATCTCAGCTGTAGATATCTGAAATCTCTAGGTTGGATTCTCAGCCTAGGAAGATTCTCCTTAAAACCATCGAGGATACTTGGGGGCTGGTTATAGATACCATACAGAAGACTGTATTCTTACCCCAGGCGAGAATCTGTTCCATTGTAGGACTAATTCAACTTATCTGGATAAAGGAAAATTCCTTCATTCGGCTGCAGGAGATTTTTAGGGGAAATGGTGGCCTCCTTCAGGACCGTCCCTTATGCGCAGTTTTAGTCAGACTGCTTCAAGAGACCACCCTGTCGGTCTGGAATAAAGAAGATTCAGGCCTGGTTTCCAAGATGCTTGGCTCCCGACATGGGTCAGAGCCTAAATTGGTGGTTATCCAGCAGGATGGAAAATCTTTATCCTGGAAAGTGTTAACAGATGCCAGCCTTCTAGGCTGGGGAGCAGCCCTGGAAGAAGATCCCATCCAGGGGAGATGGCCCAGGTTAGAGGACCTTGCCTATGAACTTTTTTAAGGTTTTCAGGCAGTACATCTGGCCATTGAATCTTGGCGGTCAGACTACGGAACTGTCCTGACAGGATTCAGTCTGACAGGGCCACAGCGGTGGCTTAAATCGATCACCAGGGGAGGCACGAAGTCGTGCAGCCCAAAAAGAGGTCAATGTTCTAGCTTTGGCAGAACACAGCACTCCTTGCCTATGGGCAATTCAAATTTTTCAGGCGTACTACTTGAGATGCCAACAATTCTGGGAGAATGATCTCTTCACCCTGACATCTTCCTAGCAATATGTCAGATGGGGTACTCCGGATATGGGCCTATTTGCATCCAGATTCATTAATAAGGTCGACAACTTTGTCGAACAAGCGGTCCGCTAACAGGCAGAACAGACGCATTCGTCTTCCCAGGGGATCAGTTTTCACTGATCTATGCATTTCCTCCAGTTCTGTTACTTCTGCACCTTCTCCGTGGGATTAAGCAGGAACAGAAGGAGGGGATTCTGGTAGCCCCAGCCAGATCCCAGAAGATTTTAATTTATCGATTCATAAAGATGGCAGGAGTCCTTGGACTCTGCCATTTATAGCCAGACTGCCTTGCATTTCATCTTACCTTACAGACGAGGAGTTCAACAGGTTTGACTGTTGAATCCCACTCTCTAAAGGATCGTGATCTCCTTCGGTAGTGTCTACTTTGACTAATGCCAGGAAGCCGGCTTCCAGAATAACTTACTTTTAGAGTCTAAAAGGCATATGTTTCTTGGTGTGGTTTCAGGGGTTGGCACCCCAGGAAGTATGTCGATGGGCAGGATTCCTGATTCCTGCATATGGGATCTGAAATGAAGCTGGCCTTGACTTTTATCAAGAGCCAGATCCAGGCTGTGTCAATGTCTTTTGCAATGGCCTCTTGCTTCCCACTCTTGCTGCGTAGTTTATTCCCCCTATCAAGGCACCTCTAAATCCTTAGGATTTAAAATTTGGTCTTATCGGCTTTGTTAAATCAGCCGTTTGAACCTTACAAGAAATTCCCTTGGTTCTTTGACAAAGAATCTTTTCTGCTTGCCATTTCTTCTGTTAGAGTATCGGAACTAGCGGCTCTGTCTTGGAGCCATATTTCATCATGTATAAGGATGAGGTGGTGTTATGTCCTCATCCTGAATTCTTACCAAAAGTGGTAACAGGTTTTCATTTAAACCAAGATATTCTTCTTCCTTTCTCCCCAGAGCCTTAATCTGGGGAAGAGGAAAGCAATACATTCTCTTGATGTAGTATGAATGATCAGTCTATTTAAGGGCGACCGCTCAGGTTCACAAAACGCATGTTTTGTTTGTACTGCCAGAGGGTCCAAGATGTGGACAGGCAGCGTCAAGATCCACTATTTCACAAATTTGTCAAGTGATTGTTCAAGCTTCAGCTTAAAGACAATTATTCCTTCTCGTATTAAGAGCACACTCATCCAGGGTCACTAGTGCCTCTTGGGTGGTGCATCATCAGGCCTCTATGGCTCAGATCTGTAAGGCCGCGACTTGGTCTTCAGTTCATATGTTTATCTGATTTTATCAAATCAATATTAAAGGTCATGAGGATATTGCCCTTGGGCATAGCATATACTGCAGTATGAGTCCCCTGGCCTCCTGTTTTTTGTCCATCTCAACCCCATCATACCCCCCCCTTTTTCAGTTGCTATGGGACATCACTAATGGTTACTATGGCTCTGTGTCCCCTGATGAAAGAAAATAGGATTTTTAAAACGGCTTACCTGTAAAATCCTTTTCTTTGATGTACATCAAGGGACACAGGGGTCCCTTCCTTCTCACACTTGTATTGCTTGGCTACATAACTGAGGACTCCCAGTAATGGGAGGGGTTATATGGGGGAAGTACATGCCTTAAGGGGCGTGCCAGTGTCCAGCACCTGATACGCTGATATAACCCAGTTATTACTGTGGCTTTGTGTCCCCTGATGTACATCAAAGAAAAGGATTTTACAGGTAAGCTGTTTTACAAATCCTATTTTTCGCCTGCCTGGGGCTTCAGCAAAATGCTTAGTCAGACAGGGTGACTACTGAGGGACAGAAGCGTCCCTGGACTTGCAAGCCTGCAAACAAGTGCTACCACATGAAGGTTTGCCCCACCACTCGGGTGGGGCGTCGCCTTCAGAAGGACCGGTGGGCCTCTTGGCTGTCAGACCAATGGGTCTGCGAACTGATTTAATTGGGCTACAAGATAGTTTGGGGCAGTAAGGAACCTGCTAAGCTGCGGGGTGAGTGCCTGTTCCAGAAACGGAAAGGTTTCAGGGGTTCTATTCCAATCTCTAGTCCCCAAAAAAAGTGTACGTCCACTCTTGGACCTGAAAGCCCTCAATTGCCTTGTGAAAGTACAGAGGTTCAGGATGGAATCGGTTCGCTCCGCAGTCGCTGCACTCCAAGGGGGACTCCCTGGTGTCTTTGGACATCCAGGACGTGTACTTGCACATACCCATATGCCTCAGGCATCAGGTTTCTGTGATTTGCAGTAGGGGAAGACCACTACCAGTTTGGCTCTCCCCTTTGGCTTGGCTTCAGCACCCGGAGTCTTTACCAAGGTATTGGCTCCAGTTTTGGTGTTGCGACAACGTGGGATCGCAATCGTGAGTTACCTAGACTATCTCCTGAGAGCATCTTCCACCTCAGAATTAAGGGAGGATGTGGGGATCACCATGCAAACTCTGCAGGAATTTGGGTGGTTGTTGAACCTCAGTCAGTTCTTGTGCCTACACAAAACCTGGAGTACCTAGGCTTACTGCTGGAATCCGTGGAAGTGAGTTTCTCCCCTCAGACAAACCGCAGACTCTCAGAGCTGTGGTGAAGCTGTTGATGTACCGCAGGTGGCCGTTGCTGTGCTTTTGCATTCGAGACCTGAGCCTCATGGTGGCCTCATTTTTTTTTTTTTTTTGAGGCAGTACCGTACGCCAGATGCTGGACCCAGGAGAGTGCACGTTCCATCCGTAGGTGTTCAGGCTTCTTTGCCTGCAGTGGGGCACACCAGATTTGGATGTCCTGGCCTCTCGGCTCAATCTGAATATGAACCTCTGCACCTTTCGGACGAGATCCTTTGGCGGACGCGGCAGACGCGTTGGTGGCTGCGTGGGAACCATACCGACTGGTCTACGCCTTTCCTCTGCTAAAACTGTTAGTGTCTGCTCCGCAGAGTGGAGGCCGAGGGGGGGATTCCAGTGATACAGATTTCCCCAGATTGGCCTCGGCATCCTTGGTACGCCAACCCGGTACGCCTGGTGGTGGACGGTCCCTGGCGTTTACCGATGCGAGAACCTGTCTAAAGGTCCAATTCTCCATCCTGCTTTACAGTCGCTGATTTTAATGGCATGGCTGTTGAAAGCCAGGTGCTAAGGAACAGAGGCCTGTCTGACTCAGTGTTTTCAACTGTTGAGGGCATGAAAATCTTCTCGGAGATATAAGCCTTCCACATACGATGGTATATCTTCCATGTGTGAGGAGATGGGGTGGTGTCTACATTTATTCCGTTTCCAGGATCCTGCTGGTCCTACAGTGAGGAGTAGACCAGAAACTGACCTTAAGCACCATCAAGGGACCGATATTGGCCTTGGCTGTCCTTTTTCCAACGACCCCTGGCATCTCTCTAGTGAGCACCTTTTCGTACAAGGGGTCCGGCATGTAGTCCACCCTTGGCTCTGTGGGATCTGAACCTGGTGCTATCTGTGCTTCAGAAACCGCCGTTTGAGAACATCAGGGAAATTCCATTGACTTTCTCAGAAAGTGGTCTTCCTAGTGGCCATTACATCAGCCAGGAGGGTCTTGGAGCTGGCGGCCTTGTCTTGCAAGTCGCCCCATCTTATCCAGTGTTCTCTGCGTTTTTCACAGGTACCACTTGGGCATATAGGCTAGTTAATGGCGCTCCCCTGCCTCATCGGTCTCAACAGATCCTATGTCTGCCTCTAATGTCGTGGAAGTGGCCCACCTTGCAGGGTTGGTGGCCACACTCCATCCTGTCAGTGAGGTTTTTCTTCCAACTGCAGTGGCACATAAGGTGCTGGTTGTCTCAATTATTACATCTGTTTGGGAAACCTTTAAAGATGGAGGCTGCTGCTAAGGTCCATGTCCCCTTGGCACCCATAAACTGTCTCGCTCGGCAAAAGCATTCCCTTCCTCCTATTTTGGAATATTTGTTTGTATAGACTGAAAGTGTCCCTTTTTGGTTCCTTGTGGGTTCCCTCATTAGAGTAGCCTGTTCAACCAGCAGTGGATCCCTCTGGCTCTAGGTTGCACAAGGCGACCATGATTCTGGTAGGAGTCTCTGGCGCTTTAAGGATCTGGCTGACATACCTACAGGGGGAGCAGATGCCCTCTGCTTTTGCTGAGTTGGCAGACCAGTTGGTCTGGGGGCTGCAGTTTGTATGCAGTGCCTCTTGGACGCAGTTCCCTTGATTGCTAAGCTTTGTTTTGACAGGGGTGTTTATACATATATTGGGGCTTAAGTGTTGGTCTGCGGACTGAGCTTCAAAAAAAAAAGACTCACTAGGTTACCATTTCAAGACAATGTCTGTTTGGAGCTACCCTGGCTGAATTTAAGAGTCTAACAGGAAGGGGGGGGGGGGGGAGATGTTGCACATAACTCGACCTTGAGAACAATTAAGGGCCAGGTGTTGGCCCTGGTGGTTTTCTTTGGCCTCCCCTGGTCTCCCACTCCCTGGTGCGTATTATTCTTAATCAAGAGGTTCGACATCTGCCTTCGTCGGTGCGGTTGCTTCTGCCGCCATGGGATCTACTCTTGGTGTGTTCGGTTCTACAGGTACCTCCTGTTGGAAATAATCGGGAGGTTCCTCTGCTTGCTCTGTCCCAGAAAGTGGCTTTTTTTTTTTTTTTTTTTTTTTTTTTTTTTTTTTTTGGGTTGCTATCACTTCTACTCGCAGAGTGTCGAACTGTAGGCGTTACCATGTCATACTAACCTGGTGATCCACAAAAATGAAGTGGTTCTGCTCCCTTGTACGTGGCTCCCTCCTGATTCCTTTTTGACTAAGGATGCTGTATTGCCTTCCATGTGTCCCAGGTCAAAATGTTCTAAGGAATTTACCTTGCATGCCCTGGATGTTTGGGTGTATTTGGCAGTCACAGGGCCTTTACGGAGATCGGACGCTTAGTTTGATCACGGACGGGTCAAAGGTCTGTCTGCTGTTGCGACGTTTCTAGATGGATCAGACAGACTGATTCTGGCCTATTCTATCAGGGTTTGGGTTCCTTCTTTCCCCGCTACGGCACGTTGTACTTGGCTGCCTGTTGCTTCTTGGGCCTTCCATCATCAGGCATCAGCTGCCATGGTTTGCATGGCAGCCACTTAGTCGTCTGTGTACGCTTTCACAAAATTCTACATGGATATGCTGGCATCTGAGGGTGTTGCGGGCTGTGGTTTAGAGGGTCTATTCCCTCTTGAAGGGGTATTGTTTAGGTTGAGCTCCTGTTACCTGGTTGGCTCTTGTGTTGGCCTTGGTATTGTGTCCCACCCCTCCATGTTTGGCACTGCTTTGGGACGCACCTATGGTTCTAAATGGAGACCTGGCTGTCGACTAAAAGAAAATGGGATTTTTTTTTTTTTTGACTTAAGCTTGTAGAGCGTCCTGCCTGTGAGTAGGCGTTCCTGGTGTTAGACTATGACAAGGTAGTTTCTTCATCTCCTTCAAATGCCAGGGAACAAGGATCGTCATACCTTCCATGTGTATATGCAATCAAGATTTACTGAAGTTGACTGCTGTAATTTGTCAGTCTCCTTACCAATTTGTTCTTCCTGAAGGCCCGAGGAAGGGTTTTTCAACCTATATGGCTCTGGCAAATTATTGCTCAAGCTTAGTATAAAGGGTAAAGTTCTACTTTTCTCAGTGATTGCTCATTCTTCTAGCAGTGTTGGTGCTTCCTGGATTATTAAATATCGGACTTCAGTAGATCAAGTTGTAAGGCTTCTACCCGGTCTTCAGCTTAAACTTTTTAAAGGTGTGTGTGTGTTTTGTGCCAAGTGGATCTTTAAGCCTGTGAGGTTTTGACTTTTGGGCAGAAAGTCTTGCAGGCTGGTGCTTGAGGTTTTGACCTGCTCTGGTTTAGTTTAGTGCTTGTTGCAGTGTTGCCCTCCCCACATTTGGTGCTCTGACTTATTGTAATGAATATGTAGGTACCCTGTGTATGTTCAATACATTTTTTTTTTTTTTTATTTGGTTTATCACAGGTACTTATAGCCAGGGCCGCTGATAGGTAGGCTGTACGGGGCCCCATGATTTCTGACGGGGCCCCCTTCAGCTCCACCCTGGCCCCTCCCCAGACCCCGCCTTGAAACAAAGTGTAGGTTTGTCTACAAGTGATATTTGTTTTTCTCCAGCCAGTTATAGGTTTGATTATCTAAAAGAAATACTGTTTTCAGATGAGAACAGACCTCTTTAATATCTATATAATACAAACCATTAATTTATAAAATGGTGTTTATGGCAGGGTATAGTATTGCAGAGTTAATAGATGTTGAACTTGAAGGCTCCCTCCCCCCCCCCCCCCCCCCCCCCCCCAGCAAGCACACACCTCACCTGTGTAATTGTTAGCTGCCTTGGCCCCAGCACTGCAGAGTCACTTCCTCCCTGTTCTTGAGTGTCCACAGAATTTCGATTGGAATTGAATTGCTTTCCTCTCTGCTACTTCTCACGCGGAGAGAGGAATATCACTCCGCAATCCCACTTAATAGGATGCGCTGGCCGAGATTTGTGCGGCTTTGCCAGCATGAGGAGCGGGCGCAGAGGACGCATTCTTCCACGCCTGAAATACAAAATAGTCCCTCTGCAGCCACATATGTAACAAGAACGCAGGCCCTAAAAAAAAAAATTTACCGAAAGGGTGGGGATGGAACGGTGGGATGGCGTCAAGGCTGGGCTGATCTGTGTTTTTTTTTTTTTTTTTTTTTTTTTTTTTTTTTTTACATTGAATTTACTTTGCTGTTCAGGTTGCCCGGGCCCCCCCTGCTGGTCAGGCCCAGTACAGCAGGGCCAGTTGTACTGGCCTATCAGCGGCCCTGCTTATAGCGCTGTCAATATATAAATGTACATTCACATCAGTCCCTGCCATAAAGGAGCTTACAATCTACAGTCCCCTAACGCTCATTCATCCATACTAGAGCCAATTTAGGCAGAATCCAATTAACCAGCAGCACGTCTTTGGAGTGTGGGAGGAAATGGGAGTACAGGAGTAAACCTGCACAGGGAGAACAAACTCCAGGCAGGTAGTGTCGTTAATTTAAAATCTCTCTGGGTGGACACAGCAATCCCCCCTCATAGCTTGCTAAAAAAAAAAATGGATAGATCTCTTGCCAGCGTTCAGTCAACTGAAGGTGGCAGCACATCTCTATCATAATGGATATCAAGATACCCTGTGGTGTAATTCAGGAAAATGCCTTCACATTAGCACAATGATTCATCAAACCCTTATTTTCAATAATGATTAAATGCTAAATTTAGCAATACCTAATGACTTGTGTTTTTCCTACATGGGCTGCTCCAACACATGCATTTGTTTGTGGTGGAGGGATGTTGCAGATTTTTTGGGTGGGGTTTTATCTAAAACCTCTAAGGCTGCAAGGGGCCTTCCGCAGATTGTAGAAGTGAGTGGCTTTACAGCCCCCCCACATGGGAAAAAAAATAACCGACAGCCTGCAGAATGAATGTACAACACAACTGGCAGCTAGAACAGTCATGTCTGTTTATGGGTCTCTGCTGACACTAACATAAAGCCTTGTTCATGGCAGCATGAGGGTTAGTATATGTATACCTAAAATACTCGTTATGGATAGGGTTGTTTTTTTTTTTTTTTTGTTTTTGTCCTGTAACAAACATCCCCAAGGCAAAGTGATGGGCATTCCAAAATTTTAATTGGGTCTGGATAAGAGGTGAGGAGTCCACTTCAGTAAACTTGTCATGGGGGATTACTCCCCAATGTAAAGATTTTCTCTTGGCTCTGGAACAGGAGGTGGAGGATAATCACCCTGTACAAGACGAGGTTTAAATCGTCTACTTGATTCAGAGTGGTTTTGTGGCTATATGTAAATTTTTAAATTGGAGGCTGCAATTGGAACGCTGGCCTAGGTCAACATCCTCCTAATGTAAACTGTTAACATAAAAATCTTTTAATAAAATATTAACCATTCTTTCAAGCCTAGATGAAAAATATTGCCCTTAGTTTTTGTATAATGTCTTGCCTCTTTTCTTCACAGCTGGCCTGATAAACACATTCCGTGTGTTTGGTGCTCTGAGTGTTGAGTGGCCTGGTAAGGATGGAAAGCATCCACGTTGTCCTCCTAAAGGTAATATGCCTAAAGGTAATGCCAAAGCGGTAGGAGCTTACTTTATTTGAGCACATTGTGGTGCTGCACAAGAGTTCACGTATGGAACCTCTAGGACACGGTGATGGGATTAAGTTTTCAATATTAACCAATAAAATCGTCTATTTCGTGTTTTTAGCCACCAGTTTTATAGTTTCAGCAGCAAATTGGTGGCTTTACTAAACCACCCATGGCATCGCCACTTGGCTAAATTCAAATCCTACAGCACTTGTAGGGGACCTCTGACCTGAACACAGCTGTAGGGTGTTATGGATGCTGAAGTTTTAAAAAGCCACAATAAAGTCAACCTCTAGCATAGACTAGATATGCTAGCCCTATAAATGGGCTGTGATTGTTGGTTAATAATTGAAGCCAGAACTTTGAGTAAGTGTGTGGACTTTGTATGCTTTCTGACTTTCGTCAAAGTGGTTGGCTCATTTTGGGGGCATATAGTGGTTGGGTCTCATTTTTGGGGCATATACGACAGTTGTGCTGCATATTGTAAATACTGTTGGTGTTTGGGTACATGCACACAGATGTTTGCAGGCAGAGGGCTACCATAAAACACTTTGCACTTTAACCTGTCTGGTAAGCTGCAGGTGTATGGCTGTAAAAAGTTCATGCATTTTTACTTGTGTAAATGTGGAAGATCTTTATACTGGCTTTTTTTACCCTTGTATTTCCTGAACATGCCCCCCATCAAATCATTCCCTGCATCTATTACCTTTTGTACCACCTTTAGCATGTAAGCTCTGAGCAGGACCCTCTTGTCCCTTCTGTATTGTAATTGCGCTGTCCCCCCTCTATATTGTAAAGAGTTGCATAAACTGTTGGTGCTATATAAGTGTATAATAAGAAATTTGGAAAAATGCAGGTTGTAAACACTAGGCGCTTTACACAAGAGCTCCAGTGCACCTGCAAAAGTTTACATCTACAGTACTCTTAAAGTGATAGGTTAAATTTGTTTTACAAACATCATACTTGCCTGCCCTGTGCAATGGTGTTGCACAAAGCAACCCTGATCCTCTTCTTGGGTCCCTTGCCAATGCTCCTGGCTCCTCCCCTTTTGAGTGCCCCTATAGCAAGCCGCTTGTTATGAGAGCTCAACCCTGAACCTGTGCGGTCTACAACTCAGCCCTTCTCACTGGCAGTGATTGACTGCAGCTGGAGCCAATGACTCCTCACTGTCCACAAAGGTAGAAGCAGATTAGAGGCACTCAGGCATAGTGTTGATCGCCATCTGACTCAGGTAAGTATAAGGAAGGGGGAGCTGAACTTTATTTTATTTTTCTTTAATGTATAAAATGGATTGAGTTAAAACCCTTCTAACTTTTAGGACTAAAGTGTTCAAATTTCCTCCCACCAGCATCTTTGGCAAGCCACATGCTTGTCACTGCTCTTTAATATACTAAAGGTTCTGTTTGGAATGGGAAATCATTAAGTTATTGTGCTACCCATAAGTTACAGTATTCAGTGATCACTCCTGTGGTCTTTTACTTGTTGCTACAAAGTCTTTACAGCTGAGTGGTGGTTGGGTTATCAATATAAATGTGTATGTAGTAAGAACTTTAGTAATATACTGAAGCTGCTAATGTTGCCCATGTTGAGTGCTCGCTGGCTGTCTTTTGCCTTAAAGCTGTGAGTCAATTGACTCGGCTTGCATGCAGTCTAGAATGTCAGAGAAATTACAAATCCTGGTTTGCATGTTTTTTTTTTTTTCAGTTAGTCGCTCAAATATTTAAATGATTGCCTTCCCATTTTACTTGCAGTACAGGTTTAAACACAGCAGGATGGGATTACTTGGATATAAGTGTGGGATTTACAGACAAGATTGAGACTTTGAAATTGGTTCATCTGACCATTTTTATGTAGCACTTGTTACAACATATCGGTTTGCCTGCATACCTGTAATTCATATGCTGTCCCAATATTTTAGGTTATGTATATCTGGTTTTTGAGTCTGAGAAGTCGGTGCGAGCACTACTTCAGGCCTGCACACAGGATTTACTAAATCAGGATGGACTAAGTGAACACTACTTCAAAATGTCAAGTCGCAGAATGCGCTGCAAGGAGGTAACGGTCTCTTAATTATGACAGAAGTACCAATGGGTTAACCACTTCCCACCCAGGCCACATGTAAATCTTTTTCTTGAAAATTACTCAGAACCCCCAAACGTGTGTATTTTTTTTTTTTTTTGCACAGACCCTAGGGAATAAATTTTTTTGGGGTAAAATGTTTCATGATTTTAAGGGAAAAAACGGTAAAGTTAGCCAAGTAAATAGATGCCTAACGTCACGCTTTTAAAATTATGCACACACTGAATGGCACCCAATTTTGGTGCTTTAAAACATTTTTTACAGGTTACATATTTAGAGTTAGCGGAGGTCTCGGGCTAGAATTGTTGCCTTTGCTCTAACACTCATGGCGATACCTCACATGTGATTTGATGCTGTTTTACTTTGTTTTTTACACTTTTATTTATTTTCTTAATTTCATTTTTTTTTTTGATCACTTTTATTCCTATTACAAGAAATGTAAACATACCTTGTAAAGGAGTGCGTGACTGGTCCTCTTCATGGAGAGATATGGGGTCAATAAGACCACACATCTCTCCTCAAGGCTGGAAAAGATGAGATCAAAAAAATAAACTTTCGGCCTTTCCAGCTGCATACTCAGCTTTAACTTCTGCCGGCCTGGACGTGACGACATAACACTGCCGCTGGGCTTCCAAGGGTCATAGAGATGTCTGGGGACCATCTGGTCACCAGAAATCTCTATGGTAAACTTCCAGCCATGACCGATTCATTCTCCGACTCACTGATTGCAGGGTTGAGCCGGGAGAAGCACCAGACATCCCCTTCCACTGCCTGTAAGAACGATCCACTATGATCGTACGGTGCAAAAAAATTGCAGACTGAAAGAACTGGATGATGCCTGTAGCTGCAGGCATCATTCAAATATCCCCACTCAAAGTCCAGGATGTCTTGACATACCTTGGGCAGGAAGTGGTTAAACAAGTGACACAATTCCTGAAGCTTGAAAATGCCTTTTTACTGTTGTGACAATTTTTGTTCAGGCTGTATTTGTGCAAACTCTAGGTGCAGGTCATTCCTTGGGTGCTTGCAGACAGCAACTTTGTACGCAGTCCTTCACAGCGCCTGGATCCCAGTAAGACTGTATTTGTTGGTGCTTTGCATGGCATGCTAAATGCTGAAGCCCTTGCCTCAATAATGAATGACCTTTTTGGTGGAGTGGTCTACGCTGGCATTGATACTGATAAGCACAAGTACCCAATTGGTGAGCAACAATTTTATTAACTGAACATTTTGCTTGGATTTTGTTTTAGGGTGTGGAATGGTCAGAAACTGTCTCCAGCAGAACCATTTTATTATACCAGTGAGGAAAATGTGCCAAATAGGGATAGAGAGCATAAAACCTGACAAATCTAGCAAAAGCTTATTTTAGCTGAGTGGGAAGAGGTAATGACATGGAAGGTTTTATTGCTTGATCTTTCTACCCCAGCAGTACCAACATTCTCTCCCTTCTGACAGGTGGTGCTGTTCAACAGCATAGATAATAATTAACTTGTCTTTTGTTTTTTTGTACCGTACCCTTGTACTAAGAGGACAATTTTTTTATATTGCATAGACAGAATTTGGGTTGACCTTCTTCTTCTTCCTTTTTTTTTTTTTTTTTTCCTCATATTCTTGTACTCTTCATTTTGCACCTACAGGTTCTGGGCGCGTCACTTTCAACAACCAGCGCAGTTACCTAAAGGCTGTGAGTGCGGCTTTTGTGGAAATAAAAACTGCCAAGTTTACCAAGAAGGTACGTGTTGGACTTACCTCTTGGGAAAGTGCTCTGAGATGATTTAAAGCTTTTAAATCTTGGGCTAAAATATACTCAAA
Source organism: Lithobates pipiens (assembly GCF_037356315.1). Lineage (NCBI taxonomy): Eukaryota > Metazoa > Chordata > Amphibia > Anura > Ranidae > Lithobates > Lithobates pipiens. The sequence continues at coordinate 106,536,763 of NW_027507903.1, forward strand.
TCCCATCATGTCTGCAAAGAATCCTTGCCCATAATGTACAAATTACAAGTCTGTAGCCCCAGGCGTAACTATCATTAGTGCTGCATTGCATAAATGGGCTATCTGCAAAAAGGCAAATGGCCTGACATGGGCCTTTAACTTTATCCTTCTCAGTAGGTGGTCCTTTCGGGTTACAAGTAGGTATGAGCTGAACACCCTTCGGTTCGCAGCAGAACATGCGAACAGACAAAAAAATTGTGCAAACACCATTAAAGTCTATGGGATACAACATGAACATGAATGATCAAAAGTGCTAATTTTAAAGGCTTATACAAATTATTGTCATAAAGTGTTTGGGGGCCCGGGTCCTGCCTGTATGTACAAGTAAATGTCGCTAGAAAATAAAACAACCACACAGTGCTCAGTATATAGATTACAAACTTAAAAGCATGACAATGCTATAGGTCTATTCCATATGCACATGAAAGGGCAATAAACATAATATAGGTATTAAAAGCAAAAGTGGGGGGGGGGATTTTTTTTTTTCTCTAAGATAGTCCACAAGCACGGCAGCCATCCGATGGAAACAGAAACCAGGTTCCCCATGGCACTAAAGAGGCGCCTCTGGGTGCAGACTGTAGAACAGTCTCTTGTCTTGCTCCAAGGGACATGCATCAATGCGAACACAAGCTTTTTTTTTTTTTTTTTTTTCGGGAGCAGTGATTTTAATAAAGTGAAACATTCCTTTACATTTCATATCTGGGGGGTGTCTATAGTATGCCTGTGAAGTGGTGCATGTTTCCCGTGTTTAGAACAGTCTGAGAGCAAAATGACTTTTTTAAAGGGGAAAAAGTAATTTAAAAGTACTTGCGGTGATTATGTATTGTCAGTCCCGGCAATACATAAGTAATTGAAAAAAATGGCATGGGATTCCCCCCACAGTCCATTACCAGGCCCTTTCGGGTCTGGTATGAATATTAAGGGGAACCCCAAACCAATATAAGAATTACGTGGGGGGTCAACTCAAATTCTGGTATGGATATTAACCACTTGAGGACTAGGCCTCTTTTTTCAGAGTCGGTATTTACACGTTTAAAACTTTTTTGTTTGCTAGAAAATTACTTGGAACCCCCAAACATTATATATAGATTTTTTTTTCTAACACCCTAGAGAATAAAATGGCGGTCATTGCAATACTTTTTTTCACACCATATTTGCGCAGCGGTCTTACAAGCGCACTTTTTTGGGGAAAAAATAAGACTACAGTAAAATTAGCCCAATTTTTTTATAGTGTGAAAGATAATGTTACTCCGAGTAAATTGATACCCAACATGTCATGCTTCAAAATTGCGCCCGCTCATGGAATGGAGTCAAACTCTTACCCTAAAATCTCCATAAGCGACATTTAAAAAATTCTACAGGTTGCACGTTTTGCGTTAGAGGTCTAGGGCTAGAATTATTATTCTCACTCTACCGATCGCGGCGATACCTCATGTGTGGTTTGACTACCGTTTTCATATGCGGGCGCTACTCACGTATGCGTTTGCTTCTGCGCGCAAGCTCGTCGGGACGCAGTGTTTTAAAAAATAAATAAATAACATTTCTTATTTACTTTACTTTATTTTTACACTTGGGAATAAAAGTGATCCTTTGTTTTGCTTCCGCCCTCCTATGGTATAGGAGAGGGGGGGCCATCTTGGCCTCCCTCGTCTCCATACACAGCCGAGGAAAGGACCAGATCGCTACCGCCGGCTCCGGTAAGCGGCGGGAGGGGGCGTAGCACCTCTCCCACTGCCGATAACTGATCTTGCGGAGACCACCATTATCGTACACAGGACTGCCTCCTGTAAAGAGACATATCTCGGTTGTGGCAGCAGCTGCTGCCGTTACCGAGATATCCCTCTTTAAAGTACAGACATATGTACATGAGCCAGCCCTTAAGTGTTTAAGGGGAACCCTGCGCCAAAATAAAAAATGGCGTGGGGGCGGCCCCCCTCAAAAGCATTATTAAAATCGCTGCTCCTGAAAAAAACTGCCCTTAAAACTTTTTTGCATTGATAAATGTCCCCTGGGGCAGGACCCAGGTCCCCAAACACTTTGACAATACCATGCAAATAAGCCTTTAAAAGTCTATGGGAGAAATCAAAAGCGCAGGAAATTCAAAAGCCGCGGAACACCCTTTAAAATTGGCAAACGCCCCAAATTCGCTATTGGGTGAACACCAGGCTCATCCCTAGTTACAAGCATGAAATTTTCTGTGACACTAACTGAAGTTCTTGCTCTTAAATGATCCTAGTGCCTAAGAGGCACACCTAATGTATATAACATGCTAGCAAACTTGGCCATCTTGCATGGGTTGTATTAAATAAACATGACTTTTTGGCTAAACGGAAGGACTTCCACATGCATTGCTTGTGAATGTGTTACAGAAATCTAGGCTGTTTATAGGCCCCACCCCATATTTCTGACATGACCACAAAGTACATTTCACACAAGCAACTCTGGGTCACCTGCAAGGCATTCTTTACTCTTCAGCCAAATTGTATGGAATGTTGCATGTGTCTTGCCAATTGGAAGGGCTGTAAGGTGTAGTGTTTTGAAGGACCGGATTGGCTGTGTACACTAGCATGCCGTAGCTTGTATTGCTAATCAATTTAACCTGATCTATATACATAATGCCCTCATCAGTGGATCAGCAGTCTGACTGTGTGGGTGCAGTTTGACAAGTGACAAGACTTCTTAAAGTCTAGGGAAAGTTTACCCGTTGTAACTGAAGCATAACCAAACTTCATTGCAGATTATTTTCCAAGAGTTTTCTTAATTTCAGATTCTTACCAGGTTTTTCTCATGAGAAGCCATGCCAGTCGAGCATTAAAATTGCCACATGTTAGGGTTTGCCTAATCAATAGTGCTGTAGTTAACAGAATCTAATGCTGAATTACTAAAGGAGAACTTAACTCGGATTCTAGCTGCATTCCCATTACTGTGCATTTTCACATTCAGTGTCTAATCATGTGCAGATGGTTTAAACCAAAATTTACTTATGACTGGATAACTGTGTATATGTGTTTATATTCTGGTCTTCACTCAATTAAAATTAAGTGTAGATTCTCAACTCCTTTAGTAAATTGGCCTAATCTCTGGCAACAACTTGGTACTGCGTGTCCAAAGGTCTGAAATGTGGTGCAGCAAACCTTTCAGACCATGGCTCTTTCCAGAAAGACTGAAATTGAAGATTCTGGAATTGGTCTAGAGTATTGTTCCTATGGTGATTTTTGTTACAGTGGAATTCCTGTTCTTTTTCTAGGTTCAGATTGATCCTTATCTTGAAGATTCAGTGTGCCAGGCTTGCAATTCCCAGCCTGGTCCATTTTTCTGCAGAGACCAGGTAATTCTAAATCCACTAGATTTGGACTAGCATTGCTTATTCAGTACTCTAGTACTTCCTTGTGTAGGTGTTGCACTGTTTGTAGTTAGGTTGTTTTCTGGAGATCTGTCCCTGCCGTGAGCTGGTGAACAAATGTCCCTTAAACACACAGCTTCTGTTTACAAGTCACAGCCCAGGAGGGTGAGAGCTGGAAGTTGCAGAATGGAGTTCCAGCTGCATAACTGGGTGGGAGGGCCACATAACAAGGCCTGGCTGTTAAGTTGGTCGATGAGAAAAATGGTGTAAGGCTCGGTTCACACTGATGCAATGCAAGAACCCATGCAAATCCAGCACTGGTTCTTGCCCGACTCGCAGGCAGTTCACACTGCCATATACAAAATGCTTGCGGGTGTCAATACAAAGTTAATGGCACCCCCAGATCGGTTTGCATATCGCGGTGCGACCTATCAGATCGCATGGGTGTCAACACCCACACAATCGGATTCTGGTGTGGACCAAAAAGGTCCTGAATGTGATGCAAATTCAGCCACACAATCTAGCTGAATTCACATTGCACACATTGCATGTGACTTGCACTGCAGTACGGTGAGAAATGCAAGATTGCAGTGCATTGGTGTGAACCGAGCCTAAATGTTGCAAAAGTCAAAGCTTATCTTGATAGTATAGGACACAGGCTAGGTATCTGTAGATCCTGGTTATAGGTTCTAGGCTTCCACCAGTTTAGGTGATTGGACACTGCAAAAACTGCTGGCCATGGCCCCCAGGTGTGCTATTATAACCCCACACCTGTCAGGACTCTGCTTTTTCCTAGTGTCCTTAGATGATGGCCCTTTTCTTACCTGTGTTTTCTATGCTAACCTATTGAGGAGTTTTTTTTGTTTAACACTTCACTGTGTTACTAAATCTGAGGGGTGTGACTCTCCCTGTTCACACTGATCAGCATATTTAACTGGGCAGGATTGCCTTCCAATTGTGATCCATTCCTGAACATCTAGCTTTCAGAAAAGGCTGTGTATGAAGGTTTCCTACTTGAACAAGGCTGCGAGGTGGAAATTGGGAGGTTTGGGCTCTTCCTGTAGGTGTTACTGGGCTACAGAGGGGGTAGTGTTAGTCCCTTCCACAGCCACTTCCTGCAGCAGCTAGTATTGGAGTATCAGCAGGATATACAGTACCACATGATACAAAGCCACAACTAAACCCAGAATATTGGGGATCTGCAGACAACTGAGCAACATGGTACAGAGGTATGAGCTATGCTGTGATCATTGCGTTCTAGTGAAAAGTTGGCATTCAGCTTTAAGTGTCCCCTGAATAGTTTCTTATGCAAACCTTGCATTAAGTCAGGAATGTTTGCATTCACTTATCGGGTGTTGACTTTAAAATTGGGCCTTAAAAACTCCACAAGATTGGTCTCTGTTGGGTGACTAGGTGTTGCATCAAGCAACGGGCTGTGTTTGGCTTTTTTTTTGTGTTTTACCACCACCAGAGAGCTTATAAGGTACTTGGGTACTCCCTCTCAACACATGGAGTGTCATCCAAATTTACCCCAAAGCCCTCTTCACAATGAAGAGCCTTAAAGATGTCTTTTGCAGTTTGCTTTCCTCTTTCAGATGTCCCTTGCCTATGGTTTCATTCGATAGTCTCAAAAGGGTATGACACTTCAAACTCAGATACTTGATCTGGGTGTAATAGGACAGTACTGGACCATGTCAATCGGGTGCCAGGAGTTGCACAGACGTAACCACTTGCTGACTGCCGCACACCCATTTAATCGGCAGAATGCTGCAGGCAAAAGGGCATACCCGTACGTCCCTTTGAATTTGCCACCATGGGAGCGTGTCCCATGAACTGTTCTGGTGGCCCGCGTTTAAGGACCGGCATAACGGAGATGTAAACAAGGTATTTCCCTGTTCTGCCTAGCAACATGACAGATCTACTGCTCCCTGTCATTGGGAGTGGTGATCTGTCATGTTGTAGTGAGCCCATCTCCCTACAGTTAAAACACCTCCAGGGAACACACTTAACCCCTTGATCGCCCCCTAGTGTTTAACCCCCTGCCCTGCCAGTCATTTATACAGTAATCCGTGGCTATTTGTGGCTCTGATCGCTGTATAAATGTCAATGGTCCCAAAATGGTGTAGTGTCTGATCTGTCAGCCATAATGTTGCAGTCCTGATAAAAATTGCAAATTGCTGCCATTACTAGTAAAAAAAAAAAACAATTTAAATGCCCTAAATCTGATCCCTATTTTGTAGATGCTATAACTTTTGTGCAAACCAATCCATATACACTTGTGCTATTTATTTGAAAAAAAGTAGAATACAGATTAGCCTAAACTGTGGAAGAAATTTGATTTTATATATTATAGCAAAAAGTAAATATTAGAATAGAAAGATATTCCTGCGCCAAAATGGGAAAAGTAATATTGGTGGAATGGGGTACTGCTGCACTCGCTGAAGGGAAATGTCTGAACTCGAAGAGAAAGATTGATACAGGAATAGTGATGCGCTGTACTAGAAGATATGTAGATTTCAAATAGTTGTGTTGTGTGAACTAGTATAAATAAAATTCAAAATAAAATCAACAGAGGTGAATGTAGTAAATGAAAAAGCGTATATGCAGGTAAGTAGATGATGGCTAATAATACATCAAATATATGACAAAGGTAAAATGTAATAATCATATGATACCATGGATCAGTGGTTTAGCATACACAACGATACACAGAGGTAAAAATAATTAATAACAATTGATATTCTAATAGAAGGTGCAACAGTTACTAGAGAAACTTAAAAAAATATTTTTTTAAATATATTAAAAAATAAACAGCAATAGTGCTGAGAGCTAAATTCGAGTGAGAAAAAAAATATATAAAGTTTGAACAGTCGTCTAAATTGACGGAAAATTATTTATATCAAATGTCCATATAAAGGTGCATATAGTGAAGTAAAGTGCTAACTATACAAAGTCGCATAAGGTGCAAATACGTTGTGTAGCGACTATGACATAAGTCGCATAAAGCATAGGTGAACTTCAAATCAACAAAATCGCATAAAGTAAACTACAGGTGTAAATAACGTGCTGAGTGTTCTTTAATACAATAGGTGATGGTTAGGGTGATCCAACGGAGTTCAGTGTGATCCTAGGTGGTCAATTTATGGATGTGCCCTTACCTTACTGCTGTAAGGTTACAGCATATATTAAGTGTGTCTTTAGGTATTCCTGGAGGTCTTTCCCTTTATGGATCCTAATATGGCAATTCCTGTTTGGCGTCCCTCTCCTTCTCCCTATATGGTGCGTGGCCTCTTTAAGAGTCACTTTGGGGTATTCGCCGTAGGTAGTCTCATGCCGGGTATATAGGATTAAAGCATAATGGAAGGATGCCCCATAGTGTAGTATTTTAAAAAAGTGCAATATTAAAGAAAATAGACTTCGGGTACTCACAAACACAGGATGACAAAAAACAATGTAAAAACGAGCAGCGAACTCAACCAACGTCACTTCCGGTAGCGGAGATTCGTCACGGGTCACGTGACTTCATCAGGGGGATTGCCATATTAGGATCCATAAAGGGAAAGACCTCCAGGAATACCTAAAGACACACTTAATATATGCTGTAACCTTACAGCAGTAAGGTAAGGGGACATCCATAAATTGACCACCTAGGATCACACTGAACTCCGCTGGATCACCCTAACCATCACCTATTGTATTAAAGAACACTCAGCACGTTATTTATACCTGTAGTTTACTTTATGCGATTTTGTTGATTTGAAGTTCACCTATGCTTTATGCGACTTGTCATAGTCGCTACACAACGTATTTGCACCTTATGCGACTTTTTTTTTTTTACGTATTTTTTACGTTTCTCTAGTAACTGTTGCACCTTCTATTATAATATCAATTGTTATGAATTATTTTTACCTCTGTATCGTTGTGTATGCCAAACCACTGATCCATGGTATCATATGATTATTACATTTTACCTTTGTCATATATTTGTATTAGCCATCATCTACTTACCTGCATATACGCTTTTTCATTTACTACATTCACCTCCGTTTTTATTTTGAATTTTATTTATACTAGTTCACACAACACACAACTATTTGAAATCTACATATCTTCTAGTACAGCGCATCACTATTCCTGTATCAAAAAGTAAATATTGCTTTTTTTTGGGGGGGGGGGGGGGTTGCCTGTGTTTCCTCCGCAAAATTTCTTGTGTTATAGCGCAAAAAAAATCTGAATCGCCTTGCACCAAACTGGCCCAAGATGTGCTGCAGACATGCACTAACTTCTAGGAAATGACCTGGCATGTTAGAAACGGGCCAGACCTGTTATCAAGGCCCCCTCCAAGGCCTTCTGCTCTCAATTGTCTGGTTAGAGCTGATCGCCATCTAAAAAATGGACTTTGAAACGGTCTCCTTTAAGAGATCCTTTTGGCAACACTATTGCTAGACTAAGACAACTCATTGTTGGGGCCTTTGCTCTCAAGGACAAGGTACCCACCAGTATCTTTACTCGCTTACTCTACCAAGTCAGTTGGGGGTTTTCTGGGCATTTTGGCATCAAGCATATGTTGCTTAGCAATTCCACCATCTGGTATTCAGTTCATACTTTCCATATTTTAAGATGTCCAGGCCTCTGTAGATGTAGCTTTCACCCATAACGTTTTCATCTACACGTCTGAGTTCAATCTTGGACTTTTTGTTGAGACATTTTCTGCCTTGTTGCAAATGACTGTAAATTCTTATCAGTACAGGACATGGGCAACCGTTCTGTTTAACCAGTTGCCGACCGCCGCACGACGATGTACGTCGACAGAATGGCACGGGCAGGCATATGGGCGTACCTGTACGCCCCTGCCTTCCCCTGGTGCCAGCGGCGGTCGGAAATCCATTCAGGAACTATCCGGGATGAGGGGGCGGCCATTCGTTCATGGCCACCCCATCGCGATCGCTCCTGACGAATGGAAGTGCAGCGTGACATCACTTCCTCTCCTATAATGTAAACACAGGCAGAGGAAGTGATGTAATCTCTCCTCCGTGTCGGTATTTTTCGTTCCGGCACAGAGGAGAGAGGATCGGTGAGTTGCACCAACACTACACAATACAGTAGAACATGCCAGGCACACTCTCACCCCCCAATCACCCCTGCACCCCCAGTCACAGTGACACCAATTGCATTTTTTTTTTGCATTGGTGTCATTTGTGAATGTAATAACTGTTAGGGCAGTTAGGGTTAGCCCCCTTTAGTTCTAGGGTACCCCCTAACCCCCCAATAAAGGTTTAACCCCGTGATCACCCCCCGTCGCCAGTGTCACTAAGGCTGGGTTCACATTGCAGCGGTTTGAGAACGGAATGTGATTCGCAGTGCAAATCGCATCCGATCTCTGCGATTCGAGTTCAGCCATACAGATGGTATGGCTAAATTCGCATCGCACCCGCCGCAAACTCGCACGGGACCATTTTTTTGGTCCGCAGCAGAATCGGATCGCATGGGTGTTCACACCATGCCATCCGATTCCTGTCCGAGTTTGCAGATCGCACTGCGATATGCGAACTGATCTGGGGGTGTCATTAACATTTCACTGACACTCCCAGCAGTTCGCATAGGGCAGTGTGATGCGGGAACCCGCCGCGGATTCGTGGCGTTCCCGCATCGCTCCAGTGTGAACACAGCCTAATAAGCGATCGTTTTTCTGATCGCTGTATTAGTGTCACAGGTGACGCTAGTTAGGCAGGTAGGTATTTAGGTTCGCCACAGCTTTTTATAGCGCCAGGGACCCCCATATACTACCGCATAAAGCCCCCTGATTGCCCCCTAGTTAACCCTTTCACCAGTGATCACCATATAACTGTTACAGGTGACGCTGGTTGGTTAGTTATTTTTTTTATAGTTTCAGGGCACCCGCCATTTATTACCTAATAAAGGTTTAACCCCCTGATCACCCGGCGGGTGATACGAGTTTGAGGGTCAGATAAGGTCTGCGTCGCCCCAGGCAGCGTCAGGTTAGTGCCAGTACCGCTAACACCCACACACAAAGCATACACCTCCCTTAGTAATATAGTATCTGATCAGATCTATATTAGCGTCGCCAGCAGTTTAGGTTTCCCAAAACGCATTGTTAGCGGGATCAGCCCAGATACCTGCTAGCACCTGCGTTTAGCCCCTCCGCCCAGCCCACCCAAGTGCAGTATCGATCGATCACTGTCGCTTACAAAACACTAAACGCATAACTGCAGCGTTCGCAGAGTCAGGCCTGATCCCTGCGATCGCTAACAGTTTTTTTTTGTAGCGTTTTGATAGTCGCTGACAGCCTAGGTGTTTTTTTACCTGTGAGTCTCACTAGTGTACCCCTAAATTTAGGGGTGTCTACTTTCCAAAATGGGGTAATTTGGGGGGGGGGGGGTTTGTGCCATCCTGGCATTTTATGGCCTTCAAAACTGTAATAGGTAGTGAAGAGTGAAGTCAAAAATGTACGCCCTTAGAAAGCCTGAAGGCGGTGCTTGGTTTTCGGGGCCCCGTACGCGGCTAGGCTCCCAAAAAGTCCCACATATGTGGTATCCCCGTACTCAGAAGCAGCAGAATTTATTTTGGGGTGTCATTTCACATATGCCCATAGCATGTGTGAGCAATATATAATTTAGTGACAACTTTGTGGAAAAAAAAAAAAAAATAAAATAAGTTTGTAATATTCCCGCAACTTGTGGCAAAATATAAAATATTCCATGGACTCAACATGCCTCTCAGCAAATAGCATGGGGTGTCTACTTTCTAAAATGGGGTAATTTGTGGGTGTTTTGTGCCATCTTGGCATTTTATGGCCTTCAAAACTGTGATAGGTAGTGGGGAGTGAAATTACAAATGTATGCCCTTAGAAATCCTGAAGGCGGTGCTTGGTTTTCGGGGCCCCGTACGCGGCTAGGCTTCCAAAAAGTCGACCACATGTGGTATCCCCGTACTCAGGAGAAGCAGCAGAATGTATTTTGGGGTACAATTCCACATATAACCATGGCATGTGTGAGCAATATATCATTTAGTGACAACTTTGTGTAAAAAAAAAAAAAAAAAAAAAATGTTGTCATTCAATCGCTTGAGGCAAAAAAATAAAATATTCATGCCTCTTATCAATTTCCTTAGGGTGTCTACTTTCCAAAATGGGGTGTTTTGTACTGCCCTGCCATTTTAGCACCTAAAGAAATGAGATGGGCAGTCATAAACTAAAAGCTGCGTAAATTCCAGAAAACGTACCTTAGTTTGTAGATGTGACAACTTTTGCGCAAACCAATAAATATACAGTTATTGACTTTTTTTTTTACCAAAGACATGTGGCTGAATACATTTTGGCCTAAATGTCTGACTAAAATTGAGTTTATTGGATTTTTCTAATAACAAAAAGTAGAAAATATCATTTTTTTTCAAAATTTGCGGTCTTTTTACGTTTATATCGCAAAAAATAAAAATCGCAGGGTCAGTCAAATACCTTTTAAAAGAAAGCTCTATTTGTGGGAAAAGGATGCAAATTTTGTTTGGGTAGAACATTGCATGACCGCGCAATTACCAGTTAAAGCAGCGCAGTGCCAAATTGTAAAAAGACCTCTGGTCATTGACCAGCAAAATGGTCCGGTCTGAAAGTGGTTGAGTACATCTAGGGGGCATGCCCAACAAGTGTCCAATTGCCTGAAATTTGTAGCCTATAACCAAGGTCTAAAAATATCCAGCCTGTACCATACTGCCAAGATGAAACGAAAAAAAACCATGTCAGTCCATTTTACAGCTCATCAAATTGGTTAACGGTGAATGACTAGAGCACCCCCCCCAATCTTGTGCAGCAATATCTAATGCATGATGCAGTTGTAAACCTTGTATATGTGCATCGTATGTGTTTGCATTCATATGTGAGGACAGGAGCGTTTTTCAGTTTTTTGTAATCCCCCCCCCCCCCCCCCCCCCCCGTTTATAGAAATGATTGGGGGGGGGGGACCCAGGGGTGAAGTTCTAAAGTTAGATTACTTTCACATCTGATGTCTGACAAATGTTATGCATGTATGTGTCACAAGTTTAGAAGTTCCCATATGGTAGGAACTGAGAATATATGTTGGTGCAGAAATTAAATGCCTTTATATAGTATGCTGCAGACTTATGACTGGTAAGCGTTTTCTGATTGGACGTGGTGGAGAGTGAGGACACTGCCTCACTTAGCCACCTCAACCAAACGGGACGTTTTGCATTAATTTCAGATATCCCAAAGCGTTCTCCAGTGATTTCCAGCCGAATCAGCAAGGTATATCATACATGGCTATGTTGGTCTCTCTTGGTCCAAGCGTGACCAATGTAATTATAATGTGCCAATGCCTGGAGTTGATCTCTTAAAATGAAATAAAATATTTGTCATTTTGCCGGTCTTGAATTTTTTTTTAGTTTTAGGGCCTAATATCGAAGGGGTAAGGGAAAATGAAAACATCTGTACTAGTCCTGTGCAAGGGTGTCATGGCTGAGCATTGTAGACATGCCCTTTCTACTTTACTGGTACAGAACATGCTTTGGTGATATCAGTGTTTTTCTATTCATAATCTGCATTTTTGTGAAGTTTGTGGGACAAACCTCCATAAAATCCATTATCTAAGCCCTCAGTCCAGTGCTGCATAGCTAAAATATGTTCACCTTTTGGGGACATGTTGCATGTTCCACCCAATTTTTACAGGGTAACATGTTCCCAGTGCTGCAGCTGCTTCATTCATACAGCTGTCTGGACTACAAGCCCCAATATCCTTAGTGGCTGTCAGCTTGTAGTTATCCATGAACTACCACAGCACTGTTTACCTACAAAAAAAGTGCCTTTTAGGAGGCCAGTGATGCAAAAAGTAATCTCTTTACCCTTTTTCTTCAAGGTTTGCTTCAAGTATTTCTGCCGTTCCTGCTGGCACTGGCAGCACTCAATGGAGATCCTCCGTCATCACCGCCCGCTCATGCGCAACCAGAAGAGCCGTGATTCCAGCTAATGTTGCCGATAGAAATATGCTTCAGAGCAAATATGCTGAAGAGAGGATTTGGTCCTGTGCCCCTCTAGGCAGCACATGGAGCACTTATAACTTTTTGTTGACAGGAGTCAGTGGATAGTGGGGGAAGTCACGTGATAGTGTTTTGGCACTTGCTGTACATTGTAATCGTTTTTGCACTTGTGCACAGTGAGTTCTTGCCAGGGATAGAGGATTTTCTTTTATGGTTAAGGAGGTGCATATTTTGCCTCCTAATGTTTTGCAGTTCCCATTCTAGTCCTCCAACACTTGCTGAGTGTAAGCAGTGTGTGGACAGTTGTCTGAAGGTTTGACTATATATTAATGCCTCAGTCTTTTTTTTTTTTTTTTTATTGCAGGCGCTTCTTTTACATTCCTTGCAAATACTGCAGGTATTCATTGACAGTTGCCCAGTTTTTTGCCGTCGCCATACAGTGCCTTTCGATGCCTTCCGATTTCTTTAATATCCCATCTGAACTGCATAAACTGGTTGTTCAGTTGGCATTTTTACTGGAACAACAATGGCAGTATCTGCTCTTTATTTAAAATCAAATCATATTTCATATTTTACCCTCTGTGGGATTTTTACCGGTTCCTTTTTACACTCTTAGATGGTTTTTAAGTAAAAAATATTTTTTTTCTTTTTTTTTTTTTTTCCTGGCAGCTTTTAACATTATTGCAACTTTTCTGTTTCTGGGAGCTGCTAGTTTAAGAGATTAAACAAATAAATATATTTGTACAACTGAACTTCCAACAAAAAGGACAGACTTGAGGCCTTGGCTGAAACAGATGATGACTTTTTGTGTGTGTGTGTATATAGTTTTAAGGATGTTTATGCACTTTTTTTAATTTGCACTTCAGGGGATGGTAGTTTTTAAACACTTAATGTTTGGCTGGACAGTAAAGGGCTGTAATGTATATTTTCTTTTTAAGAATGGGGTAGAGGCTAGAGAGATTAGACCTTTCTCCTGGAGGGGATATGCCCATGCTCTTAGGTTGAGTTTTGTTATAGGAAGAAGCTGACCTATGAAAACTGTTGCTAGCCGTTTTGAAATATGTCCATGTGTTTTATTTCTGTCCCCTCCTTTTTGGAAGCTCTGTGCCAAAGATTCCACTGTCTGTAATGTTCCCTCTTTCCAGTACATGCTGAGCTAAATCTGCACTAGCTGCCCTGTGTGGGTATTTTCTGTAAAGCTGTGTGTAAAGTCTCTACCTCATTGTAGTTATGCAAGCAGAAAAATGCACTTATCCTACAGATGTGGTGTTTTCTTTGTTTTTTTGTTTTGGCACATAATAAACACGTTGAAGCAGTAAGTGTGACTGGTGCTTTTTTAAATATTGCTGTTCAAACAATTATCTGTGCTTCAGCCTTAACCTTTTAGCTGCCAGACCCTGTGCTCCACTTTTAAACTCAGCTGGCCAGGCCATTTTTCCATTTTTTTCCATTGTGTATTTTTTTTTTCTTAGATTTCCGTTTGTAAAAGACCCCAGAAACCATAGTTTCTGAAAGCACATGACCTGTAGAAAGTGCTAGTATGTATGTTTTTTTTTTTTTTTTTTTAAAGGCCCCACAAGATTTGTGCAAACTATCAAAACAATATTTTTAGCTAAAAATACATTATTGGCAGATAAACACAGCAGGTTTTACAAAATCCCTGCTTTAATATGAAATGGTAAGCTGAGTTAATAAAATACTTGTAAACTTTAAATTGCACCTTTTTGCAAAATTTTGAAAATATGCCAAAATTTATTTGAAACCTGTAAGTGGAAAAACTCAAACCTTCAGATTTTTAGCATTTGTAACAGACCCCAGCCATATAATCTCTAAAAGGTTATGACCAGTACTACAAAATCAGTAGCACCTTTTTATAAAAAGCCTACCATATTTTTGCAGATGTTTTATCAAAAATGAATACAACAAGATTTACAAAATATAAAAGTATAACCTGTATTGAGTTTATGAATAACAAATACTAAACTTTTTTAAATTGCACTTTTTTAAATTTCAAATTTTTGTGAAATGGAAAAAATGGAGCTTATGCAAAAAATAGAAATTTACAAATTTTCTCTAAATCTGGACATTTCCATTTTTCCTTACAGCATTGGGAGTTTGTAAGAACCCCTTTTTGTTTTTGAGTTTATTTTTTATTTTCAAAATAATCAGATACAGGTTATACATCCATAAAAAGAAATAATGCAACATAACGTTAAGAACCTCCCAAAGGCTTGGAGTGAGCAGACTCATTTGCAACTATGGAAAGCGATTAACTATCGTTGAGCAAGTTCTCAGGCACGTTAGTCGATGCCATACGATATACTTGCCCTCTAATGTCTGGTTCCAGACTGTGCTGGGGCAGCCCGCCCCGACCCTCGGATTGTAGCTGCCTACAGTGGAGGGTAACTAGCATCGCTTGTGATATGGTTTGAGCTCCCATCCTCAGGTCTTCTACAGGGGGTTCCTCTACTGAAAAGCCTAAAGGCCTTTATATTCTTCAGATACGCAATACGTAGTAAAGGACCCAATCATGCCTAAGCAAGGGAGATCTGACAACATATGAGAAGAATAAAAAAATAAAAATTAGGAAGCAAGAATGAGTGGGAAAGAGGAAGAAGGGGGGGGGGGGAAGTTAGGAGCCATCCAGCAGGTAGCTGGCTGGAGGGGCATTGAAGCATATTTGTTACGCTTATATCTCGGATGAGGGATATACCCATGTGTTTGGCCCAAGGCTCCCAGATGGACTCAAACTGTGCTGTGGAATCTAGCAGAATACTGGTCAATTTGTCTTGTGACAGCTGCCAAATGTAAAATATGGCTAATGAGAAAGAGACTGCTGGCTGTTTCTAGGCCTTGGTAATTGTCAGCTTAGCGCCCAGTAGAATGAAGTGGATGCGTTTGTAATTCCATCTTGGAGCCCCTGGGATGTTATCCAGAAGGGCTACTGGGGTGGTTCTGGAGGTCCGTCACTTTTTGGGGCATTCCCACCATATGCTTTTTTATTTTATTTTTTATTTTTTTAATATGGAGCATGATCTTTAAAATTAAGGTTTCTTGGGGTATTTTTAAAGCCATGCAATTTGTGTAAATGTTCATTATTTTCACAAAAATCCCTATTTGCACACATAAACAGAGCATAGGTTACAAAACTCTTGTTAAATTCCTACCAAGGCCTCGTGCACATGGAAGGCTGTTTTTATCTGCATGGGGATGCACAGGTGTTCTGCTTATCACTATGCAGGCAGTCCTAATCACATCAGTTGATGCAGCAGCTGCCAGGACAGATCTGACATTGGTGCAGGTGCTTGGCCCCAAATGCTAAGTTCAAAGACATGAACCCACATGGATGTCAAATATTCGGAATATTGGCTGTGTCCATGCAGCTGCTGCATCCCAATTGATATGGATGGGTCTCCCTGCAAATGAATGCACAGGACTTCTGTGCAGCTGTCGTGTCCTAATTACTTCAATGGGATAGCCTGCATGTGGATGCATAAAACATCTGTGCATCTATGTGCAGCTTAACACTGCCTCACTGTAGTATGACCTGCAAGAACTAAGCCATAGGCCTTGTTAACACTTGTCGTTGGGGCACCAAAATGCACGTTTTGAGCTGGATTTCTGCTGCCCGGCAACCTCTCCCCATAAGCTGAAATGGGGGGGAGGGGCATGTTTAAATGCTATGCTGCTTCACGCCCACAGCAAAGTTGACCCGGCTTGTAGTGATGCCACTTTCCAGATGCTACACATTCAAGTCTAAGGAAGCGCTGCAAGGGTCTTGTAACTGCATGCGGTTGCAGCACAAAAATGGGGTTAAAACAAGTCTGTTCCTCAGTCAGTGTGAGTGTAGAGCATGTTCTGAATGTAGATCGGGCTTCAGCGGCAAGGGAGATTTAGACATGTCTAAATTTACCCTTACTAGTTTGTTTTTTTGGGAGGTGCTCTTAAAGAAATCGGGGGTCTAAACAGACCATAATTATTTTTGGGACACAAGGATTGAAGACAGTCTCTTTTTGCTGCAGCCTGGGCTGCACTGTAAGGAGTCTGTAAAGACACACCTATTCATTCACAAGCTGCCACATAGTGATGATTTTCTTCAGGAAAAAGGGGGCTGGTAAACATGTAAACGCAATTGTCAGTTAAAGCGACGCAGTGCAGAATTGCAAAAAGTGGTCTGGTCTTTGACCAGCAAAATGGTCCGGTCTGTGTGGTTAATTGATGCCATGTAAGGCCTCTTAACCATAAGTTTGATCCACCTGTCGCTTTTTTTTTTTTGGCAGACCAGCTCAAACTCATAGAGCAACGGATGTAAACAGATTGGGTGCATTTACACCCCCACCTACCTGCAATCTTGCAAAAACATGAGTTGATCCATTCCCCTCCATCTGCCTGTTTTGGAGGGTAGTCGATAGTGCTCTATGGGCAGTCTGATGCAAATTGGTGCACAATCTGTATAAGCAGTGCAAACAGACCTGTGAGTTGCCCACTCGGCTCAATAGGGGATCAACAGTTTGATCCCCTGCTGAGCAAACCAGTTCTGGCCAGTGTTAAAGGGGCCTTAGGCTTTTAAATGTTAAATTGTTTGTCACCTTTTTTTATGCTATGTTAATGAGGGTATGTAATGTGTACAGTGTTGACTGCAAAGTACATTTTTTATTTTTTTTTATTTTGGAGTTGGTGAAACATTTTCTAGATATTCAGGCACTTTGGCCCCAAAAACAGTTTACATGCTAAAAAGTGAAAACCTCAGTAAAGTGTGGTGACAACTAACCACGCCTGATGTTGTCACCTGCCCTTAAGGAAAGGGTTGACAAAGTTGCTCTAAGGAAAAAATAGGATTTTTAAAACCGCTTACCTGTAAAATCCCTTTTCTTTGTACATCAGGGGACACAGAGTCATCGTACTTGCTATGTGGGTTATATCAGCGTATCAGGTGCTGGACACCGGCATGCCCCTTAAGGAGTGAACTCCCCCCCCCCCCCCCATATAACCCATCCCATTACTGGGAGTCCTCAGTTTTGTAGCCAAGCAATCAATGTGTATAAGGGAGGGAGCTCTGTGTCCCCTGATGTACATCAAGGAAAGGGATTAGGCAAGCTGTTTTAAAAATCCTATTTTCTTTTCTTACATCAGGGAAAACGGAGCCATAGCACTTACTATGTGGGATGTCCCATAGCAATTGCAACTGAAGGGGTAGGCGATGGACCAAAAAAAACAGGAGGCCAGAGCACTCGGATACAGCATACACTGCAGGCTGCAGGCTGTAGTATAAGGGCAATATCCATGACCCTTAATATCGATTTAAAAAAATCTGATAAACATCTGAACCAAAGACCAGGTTGTGGTCTTGCAGCTCTGAGCCATAGAGGCCTGATGATGCACCACCCAAGGAGCAGTAATCGCCCGGGATGAGTGTGCTCTTAATCTGAGAAGGCAGAATTATCTTTAAGCTTAAACTTGATCAATCACTTGACAAAGTCATCTGGAAAATAGTGGATCTTGACGCTGCCTGTCCATATCTTGGACCCTCTGGCAGTACAAACAAAACCTGAGTTTTGCGAACCTGAGCAGTCACCTGTAGATTCTGAACGCTCTTGGGCCCCTTTCACACGGGCAGATGACGTTATCTACCACAGCTAAATGCACACAATGCTTTCCTATGGCCCCATTCACACACTGCGTTTTAGTGACTGTTTTGTTACATGCAGTTTTGTGCAAATAGAAAAAATAGTTGACTGCATCCAGGACCAATTTACTGCAGCTATCTGCACATAACTGCAGGTAATTGCAGTGTACTATTTCTCCTGCAGATAGCAACAAGGAGAGAAAAACAATAGGCAGCACATCAGAAATGGCAAGAATTTTCCAAACGCAATGTGCAACTGCAAGTGAACGCTGTGCCAGGATTCTCTGAATTTCAGAATAACAAAAAATGTTTTTAACAGCGGCAGAACAGCCGCCCGTGTGAAAGGGGCCTTACTACATCAAGAGACTAGTGCTTTCTGATCCCCAGATTAAAGCTTCTGGGGAGAAAGGAGGAAGAATAATATCTTGGTAAAAGACCAATTTTAAATCCTAAGGATTTAGAGGTGGCTTGATAGGGGGATAAACTGTTACCCCCCTGAATAAGCTATGCACCAAGAATGGGAAGCAAGAGGCTGTAGGAAAAGACATTGACATGGCCTGGATCTGGCTCTTGATAAAAGTCAAGACCAATTTCATTTCAGATTCCATATGCAGGAATCCAGCCTATTGACATACTTCCTGGGGTGCCAACCCCTGGATCCATACCAAGAAACCTATGCCTTCCAGGCTCTAAGTCCAGGAAGCTGGCTTCCAGAATCACTTACTTTAAAGTAGACACTACTGAAGGAGATCACCCACAATCTTTTATAGAGTGGGATTCAACAGTCAAACCTGTTAATCCTGCAGAGAAGGCGCGGAAGTAGCAGAGCTGGAGGTAATGCATAGATCAGTGAGAACTGATCCCCCTGGGAAGACTGAGTCTGTTCCGCCTGCTAGCGGGCCCCTTGTTTGACATAAAGTTGTCGACCTTATTAATGAATCTGGACGCGAATAGGTCCATGGCCGGAGTACCCCATCTGACATAGTGCTAGGAAGTTGTTGGGGGTCAAGAGGTCATTCGCCTGGAAATAATTGTTGGCGTCTCAAGTAGTACGCCTGAAATATTAAAGCCGATAGGCAAGGAGTGTTGTGTTCTGCCAAAGCTGGAACATTATTCACCACCTCTTTTTGGGCTGCACAACTTCTTGTGCCTCCCCTTTGTGATCGATGTAAGCCACCACTGTGGCTCTGTCAGACTGAATCCTGTCAGGACAGTCCCATAATCTGACCACCAAGATTCTATGGTCAGATATACTACCTGAAACCTCAAACAAAGTTGATAGGCAAGGTCCTCTAACCTGGACAGAATCTTCTTCCAGGGCTGCTCTCCAGCTTAGAAGGCTGGCATCTGTTGTTGGCACATTGCAGGATAAAAATGTTCCCTCCTGCTGGATAACAATCGCCAATTTAGGCTCTGACCTCTGTCAGGAGCCAAGCATATTGGAAACAAACAAGGCCTGAATTCTCTTTATTCCAGACCAACAGGATGGTGTCTTGAAACAGTCATTGAATAAAACCGCACGTAAGGGATCTCCTGCAGCCAAAATGAAGGAATTTTCCTTTCCTGATAAGTTGAATTAGTCCTACAATGGAACTGATTTATGTCTGGGGTAAAAATACCTTCTTCTGTATGGTATCTATAACCAGCCCCCAAGTATCCTCCTTGATGGTATTAAGGAGAATCTTCCTTGGCTGAGAATACAACCTAGAGATTTCCGCTATCTACAGCTGCGATCATACTCTGGTTTTAGAGCTGAGACTGATCTATTCAAAGTAGATGTTCTAATAGGCTAGGACCGCTATGCCTTGAACCTTTAACCTGGCTAAAGGAGGTGCCAGAATCTTTCAGAACACTTGTAGTGCTGTGGCTAAGATGAATGGCAGTGCCACGATTGATAAAAATAACTTTATATTTCAAACCGCAGAGATTTCTGGTAAGTGGGAAACTTCGGCACATGGAGATATGCAACTCCCCTCCTTACAGGATAGACACAGCCGATCGAATTGGGAAAGGATCGGATTTTTAACCTCCTTAGCGGTAATCCCGAGTCTGGCTCGGGTTGGGAATTTCATTACAATAGCGGTAACCCCGAGCCAGACTCGGGCTTGCACCGCTCGATGCAGGGGAGGACACAGGTAACGTCACTTACCTTGTCCCCTGGATCCAGCGATGTCCGCCGCGCTGTGTGATCGAGCCGTCCTGCGCTCGATTCACAGTGCCGAATACCGCCGAGCTCCGTTCCCTGCGACGTTACGACGCACGGGAGCGGAGAACGGCGGCAAATTCAAAAATGTAAAAAGACACACAGCACTGTAATCTTACAGATTACAGTGCTGTAGTAAAAAATACACACCCCCTTTGTCCCTAGTGGTCTGTGCAATGCCCTGCATGCACTTTTATATTATAAATACTGTTTTTTACTGCTTGTAATTTGGAGATTGTCCATAGCAACCAAAACATGTCCCTTTTTCATTTTTTTTTGGATTTGATTACATTATTGAATAATTTTTATTCTTTATTATATTATAAACTTTATCATACCCGGGATGTCCGCTAGACTCTGGTTTGAAGAGATTTCAGAGCGTTATTCCTAAGAATTACAGGACTACAAAATAAAAGCCAGATTTCCATGCAAAATAATTGTACCGCTTTCAGCACCTTATTCCAGACTGAATCATACCGCCAGGGAGGTTAAGTGCCGATTCAGATCTCTGAGATCTAGAGTGGGTCTTGCCTCTCTGCTGGCTGTGGGACTTTAAAAGGTTTGAGCCAAAAAAAACCTGTTCCACTAAGGGTATCTCTGATATCACCGACTAGGATAACAGCTGATCCAGAGACCAGAAAGAGGGACTTTTTTTTTTTTTGGAACCTTAGGAGCATTCTCTGAGGAGACGGACACTCTTGCATAAAGACTGACACATCAGCAGCCCCAAGGACCCCACAGGCAGCACCTAAACAGGACCCGGACCCCCAGATCGAAAGCAGACAGCCATACAGGCTCTTGAAACTCTAGATGTAACCTACAGAAAAAAAATAAAAATCTCTCTGCTCTTAACATTGTTGCTGCCAGACCCTGAGTGGGAGTGATCCTTCATGAGAATGCCTTAACATTTTGCTTCATAGACTTTCTGCCCCAAGATCCTGGTGCTGCCCCTGTCAAGACCGCCTAAAGGCAGATACCCCAGGCATAGGAGGGGCTGCATGATTAAAGGAGAACTGTTTGAACCTCCTTTATTGGTAAAGAGAGCTTTACCCCTTTTGGATGTACTTATCCTCTCTAAATAGTCATACCCCAGGAAGTGACACAGACTGGCTAAGGGTTTTCACCTGGTGCTTCGGCTGATCAATATCTCAGCCATGGACCTCTGCAAAATGCACTAGTCCATGTATAAGCCATAGGGCTTAAACGATAGAGTTCTTCATAGCATCTATGAGACGCAGAGCATCAAATACACCAGCCCCTTGCTGGGCCTGCTGATCAGGCAGAACTTTCAGGTATCTCACACCTGTTCCTTAACCCCTTGGAGTCCACATTTCAATGCATTGGCGTGACTCAAAATGTGCTCCACCAAAATAGTGGAGCAGATGTTAAAGTGTTAATGGACTGAGCTACTCCAATTGCAGCCAGAACTGCAAAAGACGGCTTGTCTTTAAAAGGAAAATCCAACCTTAACTTGCTGGATTCTTTAACATCAGTGCATTATCCACTGGACATGTGAGACTGCTCACTGAGGTGACTGCAGCATTAATAGCTGGAACCCCCCCCCCCCATTTCTTTCATAGAAATGTTCCCATTCAGAATACATAAGCTATGCATGAATAGGAAAAAACATCCCCAGGTAGGGAGGTTCAAATGAACCCTATTAGAGGTAGATACCTCCAAGAGCCTGTGGCAGGCAACAAAAGGCTTAAGTAAGGGAGTAGACAAACACCTGACTTGTGAGGCTACTCCCTCCCTGTTAGAATCCTCCAAAGAGGAAAAATAAATATCTTCCAATATTTCGTAAGATCTACCTGATCCCCAGCCTCCTGCACCTCAACAAAAGGGCCCAGAGGACTTTGCTATGTTTAGTCCTACTATGGAGAGACATCATAGCAATAATCTTTTAAATGGTAGAAGAAAAACCTGTTTGTATGAAATACACAGGGACAGAAGTGTTCTAGCCTTGACGGCCCATCTGACTGGTCGTATTTTTTCTTTTTACCTCTCAGGGAGGAAGACATTCTTTTGGAATGGTCTTTAGTTTGTTGTATAATAACCCCTTAGAGGGGTTCCTGGTCCCTTTGTCACTCATAGCTTACAGTACAAAGCAGAGGCAGTACCAGCAAAAGAATGTATCACTTGTGAGGCTATAGTACAGTACAATAACTGCTATTAATCCGAGCTATACAGTACAATGTTGCCAAAAGGAAAAGGCCTGCGTCACCAAATCTGACCAACAACCACTCTCCTCTGTCCCTCCATCGCCAGGCAGCAGCTTCTCTGGCAGAGCTCTTAACTACTTCCTGCACGTGTGACTGGTGTCTGGTGCTGTTTAGCCATGCCCCCCCCCCCTTCCTTTTTCAAACGGGGAAGCGAATCTCCTGCGTGAGTGTTGGCATCATGACGGGAAGGGGGTAAATCCTCCGCTGAGGCAGCTGGCTGGCATTCAAATAGATCAAAATCTCCAATCTGGGGGCCCAGGAAGTGATCAGAACCCCCCTTCATACCTGAGGGTCTGAGCTGGCTTGAACAGAGAGGAGAGTGGAGCTTCTGCTGTTTCCAGCATCAGAATGGCAAGTGCTCAATACAGCCTCCAGTGGTGACACATAGATATAACATGACATCTCCCCTACCTTTCCTCGCAGCAGGGTTTATCGGAGATAAAAAAAAAACAATCTTTGTCCTTCACGGTGGGAAACCTTCAGGAACAGAAGTACAGTCAGGTAATCCCGCAATCCTGGACCTGCGAGAAGCCCCTGCCAGTAAACTTTTATTGACCTTACTACCAAAAAGTACTGGATACCAGGGCCCAGCTTTAAAAGCATTCGCCAAGCAAAACCTCATGTCTTCTGATGACGAGGCCTGGGTACCATTCATTTAGTGCATTACGGAGACATCAGAAGGGATCTGGTCAAGATGGCTGGCTCTCATCAAAGGATTACTGCCCGTTGAGCCCAGTACACACATCCTTACACGTGGCCAACACCTTAGATGCTGGCAAAAAAACGGCGTACTCCCAGTAATGGGAGGGGTTATATGGGAGAAGTTCACGCCTTAAGGGGCGTGCCAGTGTCCAGCACATGATGCATGATATAACCCACATAGTAAGTACTATGGCTCTGTGTCCCTTGATGTAAGAAAAGAAAGATTTTTTTTTTATTTTGTAAGCTAAAATGGGTATTTATACAGTGTTGGTCCTTTCAGTCAGCTAGCCAAAAATTTTGAAGTCAATCCACATAATTGGCTATTTTTGTACCTGGGATCTCTGCACATTCTGAAATCTTTTTTTTTTGCACTTATGTTGTCTACTATAAGCTCTAAAAAATGTCAAGAAAATATAAACACACATCTGTAAAGTAAATGACTGCCTTCAGGAACAGCAAACCCATATTTGTATGAAAAAGGGAAGCGACTATTCTATCAAACATATGACCTAATTCCAAATCATAAGTATGGAGAGAGAATTTATCCCAGTAGCAATATATTGTAGGTAGGACATTGACTTTGTGAAACAGTGTCTGAAACCAAGAGCAGCAACAGTGATGAAAAGAAGTCCAGAAATGGCAAGAGGACAAACAGAAAAAGCATGGGATAAAACAAAAATGAAATAAAGGAAAGGGGTAGTGAGGGCAGAGGGCCATAACTACCTACATAGATCAACAGCAAAAACAAAGGATCCAGGAATTATGCAAAAGGAAAAACTGTGGTAGTGGTAAATGTGTTTGAAAGTAAAGTACATTCATTGTGATTCATTTCACAACCCCAGGCGCTAAGGTTGGTGGGTCGGGTTGGTGCTCCCATTTGAACATAAATTAGAATTTTGGATGAGATTCCCGCAATAAGAACAATTTTTTTTTATATTGGAAAAAGCGGGTGGTTGGGTCTGGATGATTGGGAGAAAAATTACTCAACTCTATAAGTGGTCTAGTTAAAGGAGAATATCATCCTAAGGAAATTATGTAACTGCACATGTTCCAGCCAAGCAGTCTTGAGGATTGTAGCAGTTTGATGTTAACCAGTCCCTTTTTTAATTTGGATCCTCCCAATGTGTGGACTAGTAAAGGACTATTTTTCTGCCAAGAGAATAATTTAGAACTAGGGAGGATTGGAACAAAAGAAGCATTACCAAATAAGTCAGTGGACTCGGTCTAGATGAGCCCATTCCTACTTGGGTACTGGTCCCAGACACTCGAGTAGTAATGAGAGTTGGTAGAAGGTCCTTTGTAGGCCTACAATGAGGGTCCGTTTAGATTAGAGGTAAGGTCATGAGAAATTGGGGCATCTTCAGCCCGAGTACATAGTTTGAATGATCTGTTATACTAGTCACATTCTGAGCAGGGATGCCGCCTGAGAGTATAAGATGACAACAAAGATAACCATATTGTTGCCCTGCTCCGGTCTGGTTTATAAAGCATTTAGAAGAGCAATACTGTATGTCTCTGGAAGGCTGCAGAGGAGCAGAGCACTAATATGGTTATCTTTGTCATCTCCGATGGTGCACAGCTGCTCTGAATTCACATAGCATTCACTTGGTCACACATTTGCTGGCCTTCTTGTAGTCTCATCTTGTACTCTTAGCAAAAACAGTTTGCTGTTTAGACTTGAATGCTTATGCACCTTTTGTAATGAAGTCCACATACCTTTTGGCTGTTCTCATGTGGATAAGCAGGTCATCTTCCAGTAGTAAGCTTATAATTGCTTTTGCCTGTCTATCCTTCCTGTCCCATTCCTCTGTCTCTCCATTTGTGGGTCTCGCTGTATTCAGCACTTACCACAAGTCATCCATGCTAAAAAGGCCCTTCCAGTTTAACCACTTGCCACCCGCCCTATAGCAGATACACGGCGGCAAAGTGGTTTCAAAATCCTGACCGGACATCATATGACGTGATCAGGATTTTGAGCCGCTGCGTGCCCCCGGGGGCGCGCATCGTGTCGATCGTTGTTGCAGGGTGTCAGTCTGACACCCTGCAACTACGATCTCGGTAAAGAGTCTCCGACGGAGACTCTTTACCACGTGATCAGCCGTGTCCAATCACGGCTGATCACAGTGTAAATAGGAAAAGCCGGTGATCGGCTTTTCCTCACTCGCGTCTGTTAGACACGAGTAGAGGAGAGCCGATCGGTTGCTCCTCTGACACGGAGGTCTGTGCTGATCAATTATCAGCACTGCCCACACTGGACCACCAGGGATGCCACCAGACCACCAGGGATGCCCAGCACAAGGTAATCCTCCCTAGACCACCAGGGATGCCAGTCAGTGCCCATAATGGGCATCACTGATTGGCATGCATTTTTGTTTGGCACTGATTGGCATCCATTAGTACAGTATAATGTAATACAATGCCGCCTATCAGTGCCCATCCGTGCCGCCTATCCATGCCCATCTGTACCGCCTATCCATGCCGCCCATCCATGCCAATCCGTGCCAGCTATCAGTGCCAATTTGTGCCACCTATCAGTGCCCACCCGTGTCACCCATCAGTGCTGCCTATCAGTGCCACATGTCAGTGCCACTTCATTGGTGCCCATCAGTGAAGGAGAAAACTTACTTATTTACAAAGTTTTGAAACTGAAACAAAAAAAACATTTTTTTTTCAAAATTTTCTGTAATTTTTATTTGTTTAGCAAAAAATAAAAACCGTAGAGGTGATCAAATACCACCAAAAGAAAGCTCTATTTGTGGGGAAAAAATTGTAAAAATTTCATTTGGGTACAGTGTAGCATGACCGTGCAATTGTCATTCAAAGTGCTACAGCGCTAAAAGCTCAAAATTGGTCTGGGCAGGAAGTTGTTTAAGGGGCCTGTATTGAAGTGGTTAAACTTCCACAGCTGGTAACTGGCATTGTTCAGCTTTGCAATTTGTAAACCTCACATCTTAACCCCTTATCTTTCATCTGCTTGCATACAGTATTCAGACTCGCTGTACTTGGTATTCTTTCCAGTCCCGCTGGGTACCTGGGCCCATACCCTATTGTGCAGAGTATTGCAATAAGCGCTGGAAGCTTCTTGGCTGCAGTAATACAGCTTTACTTTCATGGAAAAAATATATTGAATGTCTTACAGCATGGGGGAATAAGAACAGGGAGGATACAAGTGCATGCTTAGATACAGAAGGTACAGCCTGTGATTACATTACCACAGAGAATACACACTATAATACTGCAATGCCACCTACTCGTATAGTGTGTGTGTATGTATATATTGCGCACACACAATAAAGAAAGCTACTTGTTGCTTCTTCCAAAAAGGTAACCCCTCCCCCCCCCTTTCTCTACTCTGGTGCAGTCCACCCTTTCCCTACCTCATTCTTAAATATTATCCAGAATTAGTCAATGTATGACAAATTCTGAAGAACTAATAGACTGAGTTGTGTGTGATAGAGTGGCAGGCCTGTTCTACTCATTTCAATTTTGCAGAATAACGGAAAATGTCATATCAAATACTTACCATAATTTTCCTTTCTTGATAGACTCCATGGCAGCATAAGTGTGGGTTAATCCTGCCTCCAATCCTCCCCTATAGGACTCCCTCTCCCATAAATCTTTGTACCAAGCCAGCGGCCATGTTCCGTAACTAGCCTACTCCAGACATTTGGGAGGGAACTCCTGCTGCCATGGAGTCTTATCAAGAAAGGAAAATTCCAGTAAATTATTTGATAGGAAATTTTCAGTTTTCCCTGACAGACTCCATGGCAGCATGTGTGTGGGAAATAACTCACTGTACACACCCGGGTGGGAAAAATGTTGCGCAAAGAAAGTTTAACACTGTCAACCGACAGTACTTGTAAACCAAAGTTAACTGAAGATATGGCAGCTTGTTCAACACTGTAATGGGTCAAAAGCATGTTCATACAAGACCAGGAAGCCGCCCTGCAAATAACTAGGGGGGCTACATGACGTAAAGCTGCCCAAGATGTAGACCCACTCCTGGTCGGGTGAGCAGATGCTACCTCCAAAGGAGCTAAGCCCTGTTGTAGGCAATCCGTGTTTGATGTGATATAAGGACAGCACAAGCCATTACTGTACAGAAGCCATGTTCATTGAATAATAACCAGCGGGAACAGGAAATACCACACAGTAAGTACAATAGAGATGCACTATAGAGTTGCATTTAAAGAAACATAACATCCATGACAATCTGTGCCACAATCACCTTAGATGAGGCACGTTTCTCTGTCCTTTCTGGCAAAAGAATGAACAGATGTTCTGAGCCTAAAGGAAGCTGTAGTTTGTAGATATGATTTTGCAATATCTGAGGGATTCCAAAAATTGAAGGAAGGCACTGCTGGAAGTCAAATAAGGATTCCCTGTTTACTAGAAATGCGCTTTAACCAACTAAGCCGCAGTTGGTTAGCAAGTTAGAATGCTAAGGCTGGCAGAACAATTTCTTGGCTCCCATGAAGGCTGATGCACCCTTGGGAATTGAGTGAAGCATAGGTAACGGCACCGTTCGACTGGAAAGAATGTAAGAAAGTTCTCAATGACCAGTGAATCAATCTCTAAGGCAATGTAATAACCAGGAAAAGGCAAACCTGACAGTGAGATTTCTAACAAAGACAGCCCTAGAACACTCTGCTCCAATTCCTAAGGGGGTGACTCTATTGGAACACTTCTGCTTACTCAGAGGTCTGAGCCTAGCTGCTTTCTTGAAGAATTGTTGGACAGGAAAGATGCCTAGACTGGAAAACACCTGTGAAGACCGATAAAGCTGACACTTGAACTCTGAGGGAGCTGGCCAATAGAGCCAGAACTAAATCTGACCGGAGGAAGCCTAGAATAACTGAAACGTCTAGATTACCACATAATCTGACAGCAAAAGACCTGTATTGAACTACTTTGATCAGATTCTCCCATCAACTTTGTCTGTGTCTGTGTTTTTTTCTTCTAGCATTCAAGAGAGCGGAGATGACTCTGGAAGAGCAGCCGAGGACCTCCAGTCTTGAGAACCATACGCAACCATGCTAGACATGGATGTAAATCTGTACTCTGTGACAGAAGGCCTGGCCTGAGGAGAAGGTGAACTTGGTTCCAGAAGCTGAACTGTGCTAGCAAGGGGCACCATGACCTAATTGGCTGATAAGGCATCACTGCCACTAACACCACATCCTCTGTTCGGAGTCTTCATAGAAAACTCAAGATTGACCAGGACTGGAAAAAATGCATAGGTCCTACTGCATTTGCAATGATCCATCAGGGCATCTGTACCTGAAAATCCCCACATGTAGAGACCATTCCTTGTGGACTCTGGAAAGAAAATCCGAACATTTTGGACTCTGGGAAATCCTATGCTGCTCGGCTGTAGGCTCAATTCTCCTGAGCCCAAGACATAGTTGGCTCAACTTCCTCTAATAGAGAACAGGCTTTGAGTCCCCAGGTTGTCTTTTAACGTAGGAGACTGCCGTATTGTTGACTTACCTAAGAGCACTGATGCTCCCTTTGGTATATGGTATTAATGGAAGCCACATGCAAGCTGCAACACTGTTGAAAAGAGACTTTAAGATAGGCCAGCCAGCCGGCCCTGTCTCTAGCTTCATAGTGCAACACCGAGCATTGACAAAAGGATAACTACCTTTACCCAGCAAAACCTCATTCATAGCAACTTTATATTTTAACTTTGAGGGATCGAAATACAGCTCCGTGGCTATCATCCAATAGATCCAATCAATGGTTCATTGAACCCCAGCTTTTATTGGAATAGCATAACCGTGAGTACTTTTTCTGGCAATTATCCATTCATACTGTTTCAAATAGCGCTGAACTGCTGCGATCTGACTGGAAAAACAACGATATATTACTCTAGCCACTGTGAAGTTGTTACATCTATAGATATTGTGACATATCTAGTAAAACAAAGAAACCAGCTGTCTTGAAAATAAAATCAAGATTCTACATCTCCTGTTCACGTCCTCTTTAAGGATTTACTACCCATTGCTATCTTCATTGTGAAATCCAAAATCATTGGTTTGCATCATACAAAAGCAACATTTTTTTTTTATCAACATGGGTTGCGGTTTGATATAACAATTTCATTTTTATATTGAGGAAATATTTGCTGCTTTAAATCAATGACCAACTATTATACATGATTATAAGAAGATATTACTCTGTTACACACAGAAAGTTACCTCTATTAAGACTTGATATAATCAGTGTCTACGTGTTGCTCTAATTTTTGACCATTTATGAGTTGATCTTGGTAATGAAAGATATCCTTTTGTCTTCAATAATTCGGAAATTTACTACTTCTGCTCAATGTGCACTTTATTCTAAACGGGAATTCCCATGTTTTTTTTTATAGCTAGATCTTTATCTTTATAATATAATTTCCAGAATGTAGGTTGATAATCTGGATTGTTTAACAATGTTTTGTACATGTTATATGTTTTCTAAAAGTATAAAGATGCCTCATTTAGGAAGTCTGTCAATCTATACAGATTTCAATTTAATTATTGAATCAAACTGCTTGGTTAATGGTGCTTTTATTTTGATAGCATGGCTTCACTATCTCAATCCATTTTTATGCTAACCATAAAAAGAACAACCACACCTTACAGGTGAGTCAGTGGATTCTTGACCTCTCTTCAAATAGTGTTCCCTTTTTTTCTCTTTATATGATGGAAGGCCTGAAATCTGCTTCCTGGCTCCCACTACTTCTCCAGCTACCACTTGATTCTCGGATCCGTGGACACCATAGTGCCAATTGTTTTGAAAGATACTCCGGTAGGAAGAAGACCGGGCCAGGAGTGTTCAGATCCAAAACATCGGGATCCAGAGCCAAGGCAATGATCCAATATTATATATCAAACTGAGGCCCACAAGAGACTGAGTGGGCTCCAGGTGTCTCCTTGCCAGATTCAGCAGCCAGCCGAATTTTGAGGAGCATTAAAAAGACCTTGGCTCCAGCAGCTGCCTTCTGTCTAATTTTGATAAAGATTATAACAACCAATAACCCTGAAAACACACAGGCTGATGTTGAAAGCCCAAATGGCTGGAGCTGGACATGGTCTTGACCTACAGTTAACCGAAGGAACTTGCAGAAGTCTTCTACATTGGGCACATGAAGGTAAGCATCTCAAGTCTATTGGAAATAAGCCAGTCACCTGGCTGGACCCCCTATGAATCAGGGAAGATGCTTCCACCTTGACCTTCTCCTTTGCTGAAATTGTCTTAGGTGTGCAAGGTCTAAAACCGGCCTCTGCAAGCTGTTCATCTTCATGACCATAAGAGGGGAGAGCACCTGCCCTGAAATCTCGCATTTAGAGACTAACACAGCAGCACTTTGTGACACCAGCAACTTACGTAAAGCGTGAGTATATGCTTTCTTTACCTCTGCGCAAGGCACAATCCATTTAAGTGAATTAGAGAAGATGGAAGACTTCTGATGGACCATGCATGTCCCGAAAGGACCACTTTGACCTCCCAATAGTCTGAAGCCCAACACAGTAGCTTTTTGGATTCAGAGTTAAAGCTTTTAGTATACTTCTGAGGGAATATTCGGTCACCTCACCAGCTCTTCCTAAAATCCCAACCTGGTCTGTAAAAATGTGCGACCCTCGCATGCTCTGAACTTTGTTCTTTAAACTAACCTCATCTGGCCGAGCCAGTGCTGGTCTTGAACCCAACTTGCCAATTGTGGCCCGGGTTACGGTGCTCACGTGTGGTTTGACCACAGTTTTAATATGCGGATGCTACTCACGTAAAAAAATTAAAATGGGGTCACTTTTATTCCTATTACAAGGAATGTAAACATCCCTTGTAATAGAAAAAAAGCATAACAAGTCCTCTTAAATATGAGATCTGGGGTCAAAAAGTCCTCAGAGCTCATATTTGGACTTAAGTGCAATAAAAAAAAAATAAAGGCGTATGGGTGGAAGTGACGTTATGACATCACTTCCGCCCTGCTATGGTATGGAGACGGGTGGCAGCCATCTTCCCCTCACTCTTCTCCATACCCGGCCATGGACAGGTCCCAAGGGATGACACCTCTACCGCCGTCGATAACGGTGATCTCGCAGTGAATCCGCCGCAGAGACCGCCATTATGGTAAACACCAGCTCCTTAAGAGATGGATACCTCGGTTGTGGCAGCAGTTGCTGCCGTTACCAAGCTATCCATCTTTAAAGTGCCGACGTATATGTACAGGAGCCGGTTGGCAAGTGGTTAAGAACTGGGATATGTAAACTGTTGATCAGGGTCATTTGGGTAGTTTCTATTGCTATTATGATTTAAAAAAAGTAAACACAGTTGATTGGCTAGCCATTTATTGTCAAACAAAGACCCCATTCACACTGGGGCACTTAGCAGGCGCTACAGCGCTAAAAAATGGCGCCAGCAAAGTGCTCTGAAAGAGCCGCTGCTGTCTCCAGTGTGAAAGCCTGCTGTTTTACCGCCGACACTGCTCCCGCCCAGTGTAAAACTATCAGTGAAGGATAAGTTTTGTGTTATTCATATTCTCTGAAAAATGGCCAAGAAATCTTAAATTCTGCCAGGGTATGTAAGCTTATAAGCACAACTGTATATAAGTTTCACTTCTTTAATTGAATTACTGAAATTTAACCTTTTGATGATATTCAAATTTTATGAGGTGTGTGTTTAATTTATATATATATATATATATATATATATATATATATATATATATATATACTATTGCAGTTGTGCTCATAAGTTTACATATCCTGGCAGGATTTATGATTTCTTGGCCTTTTTTCAGAAACTATGAATGATAACACACAAACTTTTCTTTCACTCGTGGTTAGTGTTTGGCTGAATCCATTTATTATCAACTGTGTTTACGCTTTTTAAATCATAATGGCAACAGAAACTACCCAAATTACCCTGATCAAAAGCTTACATACCCTGGTGATTTTGGCCTGATAACATGCACACAAGTTGACACAAAGGGGTTTGAATGGCTATTAAAGGTAATCATCCTCACCAGTGATCTGTTTGCTTCTAATTCGTGTGTGTATAAAAGATCAATTAGTTTCTGGACTCCTGACAGACCCTTGCATCTTTCATCCAGTGCTGCACTGACGTTTCTGAATTCTGAGTCATGGGGAAAGCAAAAGAATTGTCAAAGGATCTGCAGGAAAAGGTACTTAACTGTATAAAACAGGAAAGGGCTATAAAAATTCCAATCAGCATTGTTCAAACTCTAATCAAGAAGTGGAAAATGAGGGGTTCTGTTGAAACCAAACCACAGTCAGGTAAACAAACTAAAATTTCAGCCACAACTGCCAAGAAAATTGTTCGGGATACAAAGAAAAACCCACAAATAACTTCAGGTGAAATACAGGACTCTCTGAAAACACTGTTTCAGGATGCACAATAAGGCACTTGAAAAAAGATGGACTGGGAGGGCGCATGCGCGGAAGCGTCCAAGATGGCCGCTTAGACCGGGAGCTCCGCGCCACCCTGGCTTAACGTCCACCGTAACTGCGCTCTGAGCCCTCGTTTTTGACCGCGAACGGCTCCATCTGGCTGGGGACACCTCAGGCTACCCCCTGATGTCCGCATCTCAAACCCGCCGAGACCTCACACCCGCTCTCAATACAGCGGCGGTGCTGACAGGCCGATCCAAGATGGCCGCCGTTACCTCACAAGGCACAGCTGGACCTGAGGAATCCATAGCGGACCAGGATTACACAGACCCACGTCCCTCAGTAGCTTCTGACAGCACAGTGAGTGGCTATCAACCAGGGGCCCCCTCCGTAGCATCCACAGACTCCCTCGTGAGACGCACTATAGGGGAATGTACCTTCCCCACAGCATATGATCCCTTACAGCCCTGCACCATGGGATACAGAGGCTCACTCTCCCCCCCCCCCCCACAGACTTCGCCTCCATGATGGCTGCATTCTCCCAAATGCTGACTAGAGGCCTGTCTCAAATGGCTACACAGATCACAGCCTCCATCCATGCTGATCTGCAACAATTGGGGACCAGGATTGAAGCGATCGAGATTAAGTCGGATCAATCATGCCTACGCATTAACCAAAACACAGCCAGGATACAAGAACTACAGGATCATCTAGAGGCCGCCACAGCTAAAATTGATGACCTCGAAAACAGGTCGAGGAGGTATAATTTCCATGTCAGAGGCCATGTCAGAGGCCTCCCTGAATCTATCAAAGACACTCATCTTGCAGTCCAGGACCTCATCAAAAGCTTAATACCATCCATCCCACCGCATCGTCTAGAATTAGACAGGGCTCTGCAACCTCCTCGCTCAGACGGTCTTCCAAGAGATATTATATTGAAACCACACTAGAAAAACATAAGAAATAATGAGGGTTTCTAGAACCTCGGAAAACATGACTTTCCAGGGTCATTCAATTCAAATTTTCACCGACCTATCACCATACACAGTCCAAAAGCGACGTGCACTGAAACCACTACTTCAAGTTCTGACGAGCAAAGAAATCCCCTACAGGTGGGCCTTCCCCCTCCGCCTGAACTTCTCATATCATAATAAACCTTACCACTTCTCAACATTCCAAGATGGACAAAGACTCCTGTTACAATTAGGATTGATCAACCAGGAGCTGCCACAGGCTTCTGCACCTAAAGGAACCTCGTCGTCCAAACGGCCTTCTCCGACAAGCCCCTTGACGCAAATCTGGCAGAAGCAAATGCCCAAGAGATCAAGGGAATCCCCACCAACATGAACCTCCACCTGGAATGTCCATATTTTGCTTGAAAAGGACTTCCTCATGGATTGTGTTCAGGGCCGAACTCTCCCCAGGCTGGGTTGACAATAGGTCCTGTTCCTCCTGGAGACATCTCCAGCCTTGTTCCTCAGAGGAAATTTTTTTCTTACATTATCCATTACTACTGTGCCTGTACTACCCTCCCCTCCCTCTTTAATATTATTTGCTTACTTTTTTTCTTCTGACTTATTGGCCATGTAATTGATGCCTTCTTTTTTTTTATTTTTCGCTCTCCTTGCCATTGAGTCATAGTTACCCAACCCATGGGGGAGAAGGAGGGTAGTCGCTCACAACATGTATGTTCCCTTTGCCTCATTTAGCATTAGCAAGGGCTCAGATCATTTGCTAGTAGAGCCTATGAGATCAACAACCTCTGCGGCGGGGTTGACCAGGGTGGGCACAATGCGCCTCCCTTTAACCCCGATAGGAGAACACTAGTTCAGTCTCCTAACGGGGTTCGACCACTACGACCCATTGGGGTCGCTTTGCTTTTTTCTTGGGTAGGGTTCAGGCAGTGACGGCTCTCTGCACGAACCCGGGGTTGTGGGTTTTCTTGGGGATTTTTTCTTAAACGTTTTATTATTTTTTTAATTTTATATTCTTCTTTATTGTATACTTTCTCTTGTTTTGAATTGTCATTTTATGCAATGCATATTCTGATGTATTTTCTTTTTATTCCTCTTTTTTCTATCTTCATTTTCTATATCCCTTTCTCCTTTCTCCCTTCATCCTCCTTTCCTCATCCTTCCCAGCCCCCCCTCCCTCTCCTTTATTATCTCCCTTATACAGGATCAGGGTCCGGTTGAATTCTCCTCGTCTCTATCCCACAAGCGATTCGTCAGCGGAACTGGTGCCAACTCCTATCTGCCAGGGACTACTTCAAAGACAGGTACTACTTTTACACATAGCACAAATCTTTCCACTCTCTTCCCATGACTACTACCACTCAGTCGAAATCTAATCTCCATATAATGTCCAATAATGTCCAAGGCCTTAACTCCCCAGTGAAACGACGCAAAATCATGCAACAATTTCACGCCCGGAAGGCGGATGTGGTTATGATGCAGAAGACGCACTTCCCTATTTCTTACAACCCCAATTTCATCCACAAAAACTTTACTCAATTTTACTTGGCTAATGCATCTAATAAAACGAGAGGGGTAGCGATTTGCTTTGCCAACAAAGTTCATTTTACTCACTCCAAAACGATTAGAGACCCAGAGGGCCGCTACATCCTGGTCTCTGGGACAATTGACGCAGCAACGTATACGTTCGTCTCCTACTATGCTCCAAACTCCCGCCAGGACTCCTTCTTTGCAAAGACTCTCACAACACTGAAACCCCATCTTAAGGGGATTGTGATCCTGGCGGGAGATTCGAACATTCCTTTCGACCTCTCCTCAGACAGATCCAACCCTACGAAACCAATGCCCAAACGACCCCCTAAATGCAGCTTGCGTGTCGCACAATACATCCAATCAGCAGGCCTGATAGACATCTGGAGGGAGTTGAATCCCCGATCCAGAGACTACAAACACTTCTCTGTCCCTCATAATACACTAACTAGGATAGACCATATCTTTATTCCTCCACAATTAATTCCTTTGGTTGAAGCCTCCAAAATGTATGACTCATCTCTTTCCGACCATTCCATCGTCTCATTAACTATCCGGGGGGGGGGGTGATAAAAGACCGTTTCAATGGCGTCTTAACGAATCATTATTGAACAATCAGGCCCACTGCGCGGTATTGCACTCAGCTTTGACGGACTACTTCGCAGACAATAGCACAGATTCGATCTCGCCAGGCTCTCTGTGGGCGGCACACAAGGCGGTTATGCGGGGCAAAATAATACAACTCTCAGCCCGGCTTAAAAAAGAACACTCCGCAGAACTTATACGGCTCACAGAGGAGTTCCGTACACTTAGTAAACGCCATAAACGACACCCCACCACAGACAGCCTGGCTGAACTTGATAGGGCTCGAATTGCACTTAATCTTCTGCTCACCACCTCCGCAGAAAAACATCTGCGCTGGACGGGAGCTCGCTTTTATTATCAAAAGGATAAAATAGGCGCCAAACTCGCGAGCAAATTGTGTCCCCGGCCTCGTACCTTGGTCTTCCCCAAAATCAGACAGTCTTCGGGTACCCTTACACAAAACCCTGTGGAGATTTTGAAATCATTTCATGATTATTACGAAAACCTCTACACCGAGACACCCCACTCACATTCTAAAGCTAGGAACCAGTTCCTCGAAAACATCGACCTACCTTACATACAACAAACACACAAAGAACTCATGGACGAGCCCTTTTCCTCTGCCGAAATACTAGATGTAATAAAATCCCTAAAATCAGACTCAGCCCCGGGTCCCGACGGTTTCCCAGTTAGATTCTACAAGACATTTGGATCAAAGTTAGCTCCCTATATGGCCCGGTTCTTCAATTCTCTCCGGGATGGAGCCCCCCTCCTGAATGACTCTAACACAGCATTTATCTCAGTAATACCGAAACCTGGTAAAGACACTTGTGAAGTGGGAAACTACAGGCCCATATCGCTAATCAACAACGATCTTAAAATTATGACTAAGATTTTGGCAAACAGAATGTCCAGCTTTATACCTAATTACATTCATAAGGATCAGGTGGGCTTCATCCCGGGGAGACAGGGACCGGATCAGGTGAGAAGGGAAATTGACCTAATATCCCTGTTGAATTCTAAGTGGGATGGGGGCGCGGCACAAGAAGGCCTTCTGCTGTCTTTGGATCTGCAGAAGGCATTTGATTCTGTTTCGTGGCCATATCTTTTTGAAATTCTCACTAAATGGGG
Organism: Lithobates pipiens; assembly: GCF_037356315.1. Lineage (NCBI taxonomy): Eukaryota > Metazoa > Chordata > Amphibia > Anura > Ranidae > Lithobates > Lithobates pipiens. The sequence goes on from NW_027507903.1 coordinate 106,573,519, forward strand.
CTTTGGGGCAAGTTTTCTGAAGATTCTGCATGCCCTCTACTCAACTCTGGGCGCTCAAGTACGTTTATTAGGCCACCTTTCACAGCCATTAGACATCCGTAGAGGTACTAGACAGGGATGTCCCCTGTCGCTTTTAATTTTTGCCATAGCAATAGAGACATTGGCCATTGCCATTAGAGCGGACATAAACATTAAAGGCATTCGCTGCGGCTTAGAAGAGCATAAATGTGCTCTCTTCGCTGATGACATGCTAATATTTCTGACCTCACCACTAGTCTCCACCCCCAATTTACTTCGCCTACTACGGGACTTCGGCACTATTTCAGGCCTCCAGGTTAACATATCGAAATCAGTCGCCCTCAATATTTCGGTTCCTTCATTAACCGTTTCCCAACTTTCGCCTTTTTTTCCATTCTCCTGGGCCACAGATAAGATTCCCTATCTGGGTGTCTTTTTGACCAAGTGTATCAGCAATTTATATAATGCAAATTATCCCCCCGCTTTCCGATCTCTGGAGGCAGATCTCGCTAAATGGTCTAAGGAAGGTTTATCTTGGCTGGGCAGGCTCAATGCAGTCAAGATGAACCAACTGCCACGCGTATTGTACCTATTTAGATCCCTCCCCATACCTATAAAAAAGTCGATACTATCCAAATTCCAATCAAAGGTGGTCGGATTTGTCTGGGGAAAGCGGGGACATAGACTGGCACGTGATATTCTGTACCGCCGGTCAACCCAAGGAGGCTTAGGATGCTAAGTCTGCTAGCCCCGACTGGGTTTCCATCGAGAGACAGGCAGTGCCTAACTATACACTAGATTATTTGTTGTGGAGACCAACAAAGCACAGACCCGCCATATTAGCCCCCACACTATCTCAATCCATAGCACTATGTGATCGACTATGCAAAAATGAACGCCTGATATCCCCTCTGAAACCTCTCACACATCTATTCCATAATCCCGATTTTCCTCCAGGCATGAACATCCAGGCATTTCACTGGTGGCTGAACAAAGGCCTTTTCAGAATTGGACATTTCCTTTCACCCAATGGCCCCATTTCAGTAGGTCACTGCAGTTCTAAACTGGAAATGCCCGCTTCAGAACAATTCAGACTTTCACAGATTAGACATTTCCTACATTCCCTTGAACCAGACAAATCAAATAGCTACAAGCTATCGATATACGAGCAATGGTGCTTAAACCAGGGCCCTCGCAAAGGAGGAATTTCACTTATTTACTCGTCCCTGGCAGATAGGATTGACAAACCAGCATACGCCCGCTCTTGGGAAGAGGACTTGGACATCCAGCTGGATCCGGAGGCGTGGTTTCAAGTCTTCAGACGATCATCTAAAGGTATTCTGAACATTTCATTAATCGAAGCTAACACCAAAATTCTAACAAAATGGTACTATGTCCCTGTGCGACTTTCCAAGATGTTCCCAGAGACTTCACCCCTCTGTTTCAGAGGATGTGGTCATTTAGGCACGATGCTCCATATCTGGTGGACATGCCCCCGCATACGAAATTTTTGGAACAGATTTTTGCATCTAATGCGGAAGGTTACGAGGGCTTCAATCCCTCAGTACCCTTCGTATATCCTGCTGAACCGCAAGTTACACCACACCCCTAAGCACACTCAACAATTAATTTTCTTCATGTGCTTGGGAGCCAAGATCACATTAGCAAAGGCCTGGAAAACCTCTAAGGTTTCCCTCTTGGCAGCCAGGTACAAAATCTCCTGGATCATGGTTCAGGAACAAACAGTAGCTAAACTGCGGAATATCCACAAACAATTCGAGTTGACCTGGGAACCATGGGCCCAGCACATCAAAGTTCCACGATATTCAGGGCACTTACAGTCATAAGATCTATGTGGTTGGAACCATGACCCTGATCCCTGTACAACTCTAACTCCTCACACCTTCCCCTCTCCTATTCTAGTCCCACTTTCTCCTTTTTCTCTTTACCTTCCTTAAGCAGGATTTCTAACAATAAGATACTGGTCTGATGTTCTCTTCACCCTAGAGTTTTCGCCTTCTGTTAAATTTTGTTGAACTGACTGGAATTAACTAGTACTGGAGGAATTTTCCTGGGAGGACCTGGGAGCTCCAGAGTATGTCCATCTGTCTCCCTCCGGGGGCACAACTTCTGGGTGCCCCCGGGGGGAGCGGAGGGAAGCTGGTGGGGGCCTCACTGGCGGGTGTCCCCCGAGCTATTCCACTCCACAGTGTGAGCCCATAGGGGTGGAGTGGTGATCTCGGGGATTGCCGCGGGAGGCTCCACTGGGTTTGTAGCAATACTTTCTAACCTCACTCTCAGGCTTTCTTCTACATCATGGCCGAAAGGTTGAACTTCGACAATACCGAAGCCTTGTAGTGGCAGACACCAAGACTAAGGAGAGCAGACCTGCCTCTAGCTATATGATGGAGGTCTACTCCACTTATCTAGTCACCACTTGCCATGGGGAAAGCTTGTTGAAAACTCTTTTCCTTTTTATGGCCTCCCGTTCATGTCAAGTACAAGTAGTTTAGGATAGGGATTGGTCCCACCTCTTCAACAATTTTTATGTTTCTTTTTTAAAGTCACAGGGGCCTAAGTACAGTCGTGATACGAGTTAGGTTGTTGATTACTGTCTGACTATGGTTCTAGATACCTAAGTATACTTCTTACTTGGGGGCTGTTTACCTAGAGGAGATGCACCTTCACACTCCAAGCCTCCCACGCACTATTCTAGTCTCTCAAGATTGAGCATGCGAGATACTGTTATACTCTGTTCTGAATTGGTTACTGAATCCTGTTTAGATTCTTCTTCCTTTTATTTCATGTAATCGTTTTATGATTGCTGTATATGATACATGATGTATTTGTTAAAACTCAATAAAAACTATTGAAAGAGGGAAAAAAGATGGACTGCATGGTCGAGTCACCAGAAAAAAGCCATTACTACTCAAATGCCACAATGTATACCGCTTACAATATGGATAATCTGGATTGGCCATCTCAGTCTCCTGACCTCAATATCATTGAGCCACTCTGGGGAGCAAACATGCACTTCATGCAAGACAGCCCAATAATTTACAGGAACTGCAGGCTTTTTGCCAAGAGGAATGGGCAGCTTTACCATCTGAGAAGAGAAATCCAAAAATACCACAAAAGACTTCAAGCTGTCATTGATGTTAAAGGGGGCAATACATGGTATTAAGAACTGGGGTGTGTAAACTTTTAATCAGGGTCCTTTGGGTAGTTTCTATTGCCATCATGATTTAAAGAGTAAACACAGTTGATTGATTATAAATGGCTTCAGTCAAACACTAACCATGGGTGAAAGAAACGTTTTTGTGTTATTCATATTCTTTGAAATATGGTCAAGAAATCATAAACTTCCAGGGTGTGTAAACTTATAAGCACAATTCTCTCTCTCTCTCTCTCTCTCTCTCTCTCTCTCTCTCTCTCTCTCTCTCTCTCTCTCTCTCTCTCTCTCTCTCTCTCTCTCTCTCTCTCTCTCTCTCTCTCTCTCTCTCTCTCTCTCTCTCTCTCTCTCTCTCTCTCTCTCTCTCTCTCTCTCTCTCTCTCTCTCTCTCTCTCTCTCTCTCTCTCTCTCTCTCTCTCTCTCTCTCTCTCTCTCTCTCTCTCTCTCTCTCTCTCTCTCTCTCTCTCTCTCTCATCTGAGGCAATCAAACTCGGTTAGCCAATCAGAAGCGAGAGGGGACAGGGCCGAACCACAGCTCCGTGTCTGAATGGACACACCACAAAGAATAGCGCACACATACAAAAATTCAAAAGGAGTAACTTTTACATCTTACAAGGCTGCTTAAAAGCACCTAATCTTAATGAGTAAATATGAGGATTTAATGCACGTATAAACGATACGCAAATCAGATAAAAAAAAAAGGAAAATTTGTACGATGAGCTGTCTGCCGATTTTCAAATCGTTAGCACAGTGCTTTCGACAGTCCATTTCTCTTTTTTGTCAGACAAAAGCTGGATGTGCACACTATAACGTTTTTTGTCAGATGTGAACTCAATGTCCGATTTTCGTTTCATTAGTACAGTTTTTGTACAAAAAAAGAAATCGTAAGAGCAAGACTATGAAACAAAAGAATACAATAATTCGTATTGTGAGTAACCTCTTCACTTTCGACATGAGACAAGCATGCCACAAAAAACAGACATTAGGTTGTCCGAAAATCTAAGCGTGTGTATGAGGCTTTAGTCACATAATATGGCCATACCATGCTTAAGCCCACCATTGCGGCAAAGTAGATAGATGTGTCACAATGTCCTAACTAATGGGAAATATTTGTAGATTTGTTGAAAATGTATTTTATAGGCACACCCATACACAACATATTTCTTAACCACTTGCCGACCAGCCGCCGTCATTATACTGCGGCAGGTCGGTATGTTCCCGTGAGCCATTGTAGCTATCTGTCCGCTCCTTTAAGCAGGACTGCTGGGGTGCCGATGTTCATGACTGGCTGTCGCGTTGACCGCCAGCGATCGTAGGCATGAGAGGCAGAACAGGGACATGTGTGTAAACACACAAATCCCTGTTCTTTTCTGAGAGGAGATGCAGATTGTGAGTTCATAAAAGCTAGGAACCACGATCTGTCGTCTCCTACAGTCAGTTCCCTCCCCCTAGTTAGAACACACAGTTAACCCCTTGATCACCCCCTAGTGTTAACCCCTTCCCTGCCAGTGACCTTTATACAATATTCAGTGCATTTTTAGAGCACCAATCACTGTATAATGGTCAGTCGTCCCAAAAATGTGTTATAAGTGTCCCATGTGTCTGCCCTAATGTCGCAGTCACACTAAAAAAAGACTGCTGCACAAATACAGTGTGACATAAAATATTGCAATGATTGCCATTTTATTCTCTAGGGTCTCTGCTAAAAAGACATATATAATGTTTGGGGGTTCTAAGTAATTTCCTAGCAAAAAAATACTGATTTTAACTCGTAAGCAACATGTCAGAAAAAGGCTTAGGCACTAGGGGCTTAAAGAGCTCCCAGGAGGTTTATGCCATAATGTGCGATCATGCACCATATATTACCACATAATGACAGACTCGCATGTGAAACTACAGAAATTAAAGAGGAAGTAAACCCTGATGAGTTTACTTCCTCTTTCATTCCCTGCAAAGGCAAAGCATAATGGACTACTATGCATCGCATAGTAGCCCATTATGTGTCACTTACCTGACACAGGGGCCAGCGAAGTCACCGCTGTCCCCTGTAGTTCGGCACATCCATCTTCTGGGTGGGGTCTCGCAGCTCCGCCGCTGTCATTTGGCGAAGCCGCTATGATGTCACTCCCGCGCATGCGCACGGGAGCCGAGACGTGCGGCATTGCGTGGCATCTTCGTCATCGAGGATGCCACGCTCAGTGCGCCTGTGTGCCACTGTCTACGGCGCATGCGCCCTAGACATCGGTGCCCGTCTTCGGGCAAATATCTCCTAAACCGTATAGGTTTGGGAGATATTTCTTGGACCTACAGGTAAGCCTTAATCTAGGCTTACCTGTAGGTCAAAGTGGTATGTAAGGGTTTACAACCACTTTAAGCCTGTCAATTCCTCTGCTAGTCATAGGCATTTTATCTTCTTCCTTCTGGATTCGCTCTGTTCAGCCGCTTGAATGACGAGGCCACAATAACATCACTCCCATGCCTGCGCATTCCTCACAGCAAAGAGCAGTGCCATAAATGTACTCTGAGCTGTGCATGTGTGGCGCATTGTACATCACCGCTGACAACTAGGTTCTCTTGTCAAAAAAATAGTGCCTGTTGGCTGTTTAAAAAAAAAAATTGTTTACTTCCACTTTAATTGTGGGGCTGTTATTAGTTTCATATGTATTTAATTATATTAATATATCAATATCTTTCTTTACCTTCCTCTGGATACCTCATTTTCTGTTTTTTTTTTTTGTATAGTCAACACCTCAACTTCACGGACAACACGATAACCCATGTTATTCAGTTAACCTGTCAGTGATCATATTGTTATGGCTAATCAGTATATTTTAAAGCTTCTTTGGACTGAAATTTAAAGTATAACTGGGCTCTGTGTTAAAATCCTTTCCTTTTCCTACCAAGCCTCAAAAAAACTAATTGCAATTGTGTACTTTACTTGAACGTGTGTCCCCAACAGTAACCCTGGCCTACAGCCCTTATAGGGTCTGCAATAACATCCTACTTCCCAGCTGAAATGACCACTGCCGGCAGCCACCAGAGGGAGATCTTGAGACAGATGATTCTCATTTAGCCTAATGCAGTCTGTCAGTTGTCATACAAACACTCCCCCTAGTGGTGATCTAGCTTCTCCAGCAACACAGCCAGATGCATACAGCAGTGAACCAACCACACTAATCTAATACATAGTATCATTTAGTTTTCATGCAGCCTGGAGGGACCAACGTTAAGAAATCAGCAGCAAAAGTTCAGTTGTTCTCAAAAAACAAGGCTTACTGCAGCAAAACACTGTGTGTGCTCCAATTTTAATGGCATAAAACAAAACTGCCTTCAATCATTTATCTTTCCCTCAAAATCTTTCATCTTTTCAACATTCCCCGGTTTACCCCTGTACAGGTACAGCCTTTACATGAACTTTTATGGGAACAGTATACATGGCCACAATTTATGTAAACCGTGACACCAAACTCAGTTTTCAAAACAATATATTCTGAGGATACTGAATGCTTTTAACCACTTAAGGACCAGGCCTCTTTTTTAGATGTAGTGTTTACAAATTAAAAACAGTTTGTTTTTTTGCTAGAAAATTACTTAGAAAAAAATGTATAATGTTTGGAGTTCTAACACCCTAGAGAATAAAATGGCTGTTGTTCCAACACTTTCTGTCACACCGTATTTCCGCAGCGGCCTTACAAGTGTACTTTTTTTGGAAAAAATGCACTTCTTGAATAAAAAAATATGACAACAGTAAAGTTAGCCCAATTAATTTTTTTATATTGTGAAAGATAATGTTACGCCAAGTAAATTGATATGGATGTAATGGCGACAAACTTACCCTTAAAAATCTCCATAGGCGACGTTTAAAAAATTCTACAAGTTGCATGTTTTAAGTTACAGAGGAGGTCTAGGGCTAGAATTATTGCTCTTGCTCTACCGATCATGGTGATATCTCACATGTGTGGTTTGAACACCGTTTTCATATGCGGGCGCTTCTCACGTATGTGGGAGCTTCTGCACATGAGCTTGTCGAGACAGGGGCGCGTTTAAAAACATTTTTTAGTCTGATGAATCATGTTCAGATCGTCTTGTCCATACAAAAAAGGCACAATCCCTAAAATTACAAATAATGGCAAGAAGTGAGGTCTTCCCAGGTCCCCCCAAAAAGCAGATATGGGGAGGAAGGGCATTCTAGCGTCAAAAAGAAAAAATGTACAATCATATAGCGTAGCAAAAATTGGTAAAATCATCAATATTTATTTCTCTTCGTTAAAAGTAAAGGTATTAATATCTAAAAACTTGTGATAAATGCTAACAGAACTATTGTGCACCAGCAATAACACTTGAGAGTAAACATAGAATGGCGGGATCAATGCATTTTGCCCACGATGGGCTTCTTCAGTATTCACTTTACCACTTTAATACTGGTGTTTACCGCTTTAATACTAGTAAATGATACAAATTGGTTGCCCCCAAAGCAACTCACCCTTATGGTCATGATATTTCTTTCAAAAGATGTTAGTCCCAACTAGACCAAGGTAGTTGGAGTGTACAGAGGGGAAAGGCAATATCAACCCTCAGGCAGAGGTTACCCCAAATAGGGGCGACAATATCCTAGCACACCAGTTCACTAGCTGGAATACTAGCTAGTTCTAGTACCCCTATACTAGCTAGATATGCACAAAAAGGGAATAGCCCTGTGTATAGAAATATATATCTGTATAAGTAAAATGTAAATAACATAGCAATACACATCAAGTAACAAACATTAAATTCCATGAATTGTCCAGATAAATCTCACCATATATGAAACCAAATAAGGGAAGCATGTGCTAGCGATCCGGTTAAGTGTGTGAAGGTGGCAGCGTGGAATGAAAGGTGATAACGGGCTACTTATATACCCCTTGTACAGCTCAAGTTTCACCCCTGGTCCCCCATGACCGGTGCCAATGTGCACGGCTGATAGCCGTAACTAAAATGGCGTAGATCGTTCTCCCCTCCTTCTCCACCTCAGATGCCCAGACAACTCAACCTTACATCCAAAACATTTCAAAAAAATTATACACGAGTGGATCCATTTGTAAAAATGGTTACTCGAGACACACCTAACACCTAAATTCACAGAATAAGCTTGGGAATCTCTCCCCTTCTGAAAGCCAGGCCCTCTTGAATTGGAAAAAAAGAACTGACGTTGTTATCAAACCTGCTGGCAAGGGCGGCAATGTAATAATAATGAACAATACCCATCTATGTGTAAACAAATTTTATCCCATAGAGCCGGATATAAAAGGGTTAAAAGTTCCTATTTGGACAAATGCAAGCTAGAATTGTTTGATTTAGTTGAAAAACATTATAGATTTTATACCCTTACTAAAGATTTGCATGACTTACTTTGGATTGAAGAACCCCTTACCCCCACATTCTATGCACTTCCCAAAGTGAATAAAAGTTTAATCGATCCACCTTGATGCCCCCATTGTGTCGGGAATTAACTGCCTCACTCAAAATGCTAGCATGGTGGTCAATGACTACCTGCAACCTCACATCAAACCTTTACTTTCATATTTGAAGGATACTATGCATATGCTTTTGACCCTTGACGGACTGGAGGCTCTACAGGATAGTATTTTAGTATCAATTGAGGTTGAGGCCTTGTATTCTAACATTCCACATCAAAATGGCCTACAGACCATAGAGACCTTCATCAATGAGAGAGGTATTCAACAATGTGGGTACAACCAATTGGTTTTGGATATCCTGCAATTTATACTTACCCACATCTTCGTTTTCAATGGCTCCCACTACCTCCAGGTGCAGGTGGTTGTGATGGGGACTAAGTGTGCCCCATCCAATGCCAACCTGTACCTTGCAGGGGGGTGGGAGTGTTTGCTCTTTGCCATGGATGATTTGTCACAATACTTCTGCCACGTCGATATGCAGCAATAGTATATTGATGATATTTTTGTTGTACGGATTGGCACTGTTACCACTTTACAGGAATTTATTGACGGGTTGAATGTTAACACATTCAACCCGCATTTCTCTTTTTCTTACGATTTCCAACAAATTTCTTTCCTTGACTTGCTGATCTATAATGGTCCTAAAGATGCTTTAGCAACAGCCCTATATTGCAAGCCTACAGCTACTAATGCTTTCTTGCACGCACAGGGTAGTAATCCCAAGCATGTTATACAAGGGATTCCCACGGGTCAATACTATAGGATCTGCAGGAACTGTACTCAATCTGAGGTTTTTGAGAGAGAAGCACATAATCTATGCCAAAGTATCTTGAACAGAGGCTATAGGCACAAAACACTCAAACAAGCTTATCGCAAGGTAAGGAACAGTCCACGTGATCTATTTTTACTTCAGGGAGACAATTCGCAGTCTTCCGAAAATTACCAGGTTCATCATAAAATTTGGGCACAATCTGAACAAATCAGGAAATAAACAAAAGGACAATGTCCAAAAAGAGATTCTTCAAAAAGGAACAATGGTATGTATCAAAAATATATTAAACTTTATTAGAAAATTTAATCCACATATAAAAAACAAAATAGAATTGTATTCTCCATCACATAGAAGAATTAAAATGGACTAAGTTGTCACTGCACAGGTAGTTACCACAGATAATAATGAAAATACTGACTAAACAGCTAAAGTGGAATAGGCCGGCAATACTAGTTTGGTTGTTTACCAGATATCTGAGTATAGGCAGTCCACTGAAAGATATTATCAACTGCACGCTAGTAATGAATGTAGGTATATCAGTGTGATAAACTCATGCACAGTCTCGGATATAAACTTCAATCACCCAGGTCGTTACATTCAGTGAACACTATATCGCCCCGGTGGAAGAAATTAAGTGGGGAAGTTAGATATCCAAGCAACCAGGATGTGGTGACAGTTTAACTATAGGTCAGGTATATAGCTAAAGTATGAGTCACAATAGGCTGTGGCCCCAACGTCCATGTAACACCCTTCACTTTCCAGACAGCACAGATGTAGGAGGGGAACTGTACTGTAAAGGGCAATAACTATATAGTAGATACACTTAGCTGGCTCACAGCTCTCTGGGTTACAGGCTTGTTGAGTCAGGCTGGAGATCAGACAATCCAGGTTGTGGAAGTAGGGATAGAGCGTGAGTACTCCGGCTCTGTAAGCCTCGTTGGTAGCTGGAGTCTAACCCAAGAAAACACCGCTCAGGTCAAAGAAGTACTTCCGTTGCTTTTATCTACCGCTTCCCGCTAAATATCCGCGGTTGTCAACAAGAGAGCAGTCCATGTTAGGGGAACTGTGACATCATGGAACACGATGTGGTGGCATCCTGCTGACGTGTTTTACTCGGCGGCAGAGGATACAATTCTCTTTTGTTTTTTTATTTTTTTTCTAATACAGTTTAATATATTTTTGATACATGCCATTGTTCATTTTTGAAGAATCTCTTTTTAGACATAGTCCTTTTGTTTATATGCTGCTCAGATTCAGAGGAACACACCTCCATTTGTCATTTTGTATTGGTATTGGTATTTCTGATCAGGTAGAGGGAAAATTTTTAGTGTCATTCCTCCCTAGTTAGTGTTTATATTGGGTGCAGCCGTGTGACAGTTTTTTATCTTTCTATTAGATTGAACAAATCAGGAAGATTTTTGACAAACATTGGCACACACCCCAGTTTTACATTTAAATGTAATCAATCGATTAAAGACCTGGTCACCTCTTGTCTCCATTCATTCTACATTTATATAAAGGGAAGAATTCCGGTGCTCCAAATAGAGTGATGTCCCTTGTACATAAAAAGGCCCCTACCTACAAACTTTCTACCAGGTTATGTACACTGATCCCTCAAATGTGTAAATCTGCCACAATAAAAAAATTCAACCTTTCTAAAATAGAACAAAAACTCTCGATGAACTAACAATCACAACATCATGATAAAAGCCGCAGATAAGGGAAGTGGCATTGTGGCCCAGAATAGTCCTGACTACATGGCAGAATCCCTTAGATTGTTATCAGATGTCAACACCTATTTGAAACTCACACATGATCCATTTCCAGAATTTACCTGGGAAGCCACCAGATTGGCCAACAGAGCCCTACAAGAGAACATTATCTCTAAAGCATAATTATCATTCCTCATCAAGGGCATTCACAAAACTACTTCTACCACCTACCCAAAATTCAGAAGGACCAACATAATCCACCGGGCCACCCCTTATTAGCTGCAATGGAAAGCATTACCAGCGGCTTCTCTACGTACATTGACCGGTTTCTCCAACCTATTGCATAAAACCTCCCATCATATATGAGAGACAGTACCCACTTACTGGACATGCTTTCACCGTACACCTGGAAGCCCACATACCTGTGGGTGTCCCTGGATGTTACATCATTATAAACTTCAATCACCCATGAAATAGGCCTCAGAGCAGTAGAACATTTCCTCTCTGAGGACCCCCTCATTAACCCCAGACAGGCACACTTCATTTTGGAGGCTACACAATTTTGTTTAGAACATAATTATTTTGAGTTTGACCACACCTTTTATTTACAGTCCGAAGGCACTACAATGGGACCCAGTTTTGCCCCAAGCTATGCAACCTTAACCATGGACTATTGGGAATTACTGTACATCTCACATAACAACCTATTTGCTCCCCAGGTCATCTACTATGGACACTATATAGATGATATTGTAATCATATGAGATGGCACAAGAGAGAGTGTAGAGTCCTTTGTTAAGCATTGCAACCACAACTCATTAGGGTTATCCTTCACCCATGTCAAGAACCCCGATAAATTAGCCTTTTTAGATCTAGAACTTCACCACAGTGAATCCCAGATACATGCAACCAACTTTGTTAAACCAACTGCTGAAAATTCCTACATCCACTATCAAAGCTGCCACCAACCTAGGTGGATTCAAAACATCCCTAGGAGTCAATCTCATAGAATTTGCCATAACTGTACCAAAGATGAGGACTATCAGACACAGGGGAAACTCCTTATAGAAAGTTTTCAGGACAAAGGATACCCCCCACTTTGGTCCAAGAAGCTTTCCTCTACCATGCCTCAAAACCTCCTCCAAAGTCAAAGCTGCCAGATTACCCACAGCCAATGCGATTTACAACCCAATTTCATGATTGTCATAAAAAAATGGAGACTATCCTAGCAAAACATTGGTCCATTCTACTCAGTGACCCTTTTTTTGGGCTCATCCCTTACCCAACAGCTCAAGATTTCCTATCGCAAAGCCAAAAATTTGAAGAACAAAATAGCACCAGGCAAAATCCGTACCAGTCTACCCACCCCTGCTTCAAACATTCCCCTAATTCCATTCGTGAAAATGTTCCAATGTAAGAAAAAATTATGCCTAACTAACTTGTAAGTTTGTTGATCGTGGTCAAAAAACCTATAGCACTAAAGGTAAAACATACACCATTAAAGAATTTCACAACTGTTCTAGTGAATACATGGTATATTGTCCAACCTGCCCTTGTGGCCTCTTCTATGTGGGCAGGACCATATGCACCTTGTGCCAATGATTTGGCGAACACAGGCGTTTCATTGACAAGGAATGGGACAAACACAGTGTCCTTCTATATTTTCTCAAGGAAAATCACAAATCCACTATGGGTCTCAGAGTCTTGGTCATTGAGGCCATCCCCAGAGGTCTTTCTGCCGCAGAATGCTTTAAACGCTTAGCAGGAGATCTATCTTTATATATATTAATTGAATACACTTTTGTCAGGGGGACTCAACGAAGAAATAGACACATTCTTTATTATAGTCTCATCTCATGTCCTTCTTTATAATCCCCAAATGTATTTTATTGTTTTACAGCCTTATTTTTGTGATAGTTTTGTACCCATTCATGGACATCAAGTCCCTCACAAGCTGGGGATGGTGTCATCTGATACACATAGTAAGTAACTCCTTGTCCCAAAATAATTTTCCACCCCCCCCCCCCCCCTTCTTCCCATTTCCAGTTGTTTTTATTTTTACTTCCCCTTTTTTGTATTTTTGGTATATTCTTTTATTTTATTTTTTGTATATTTTTTTTATTACATCTATCCACAACAAATGTGTTCCATTACTTGATGTTTTTAATAGTGTATTTTAACTCTGTTCCCATCTTATTTTTACCTTTTCATACAACCCATCTTTTATCTATTTTTCCATTAAAACTGTTTTTTTATTTTTTATATATATGTTTTGAAAAAAGGACTTCCTAATAGCCGCTATAGTTCCACAGCCCTGGACATCTTGCTTAGCTATTTAAGCTGCTCTCCTCCGAAGAGCAATAGGCCAGTAGAAGGGGCTGTGAGCTCTGAGCGTATAGCCTGTACTTTCAAGCATTGCAAATCCTCAGCCTGGATGTCCGCCCTGTCGTGGTGACGTCACTTCCACTCCTGCGTTCCAGACTGGTCAGCATGAAGCCTCCTGTTTAGTGGACACTGCACAGAAGCCTGTGACTGATATCAACACCCCCGCGGCCGAGGGATCGATACCGGAGCCCGCAGAGTGGCATCAGAGCTCTCCAGGACGTTATTATCTTTGATGGACAACTCCAACCCATGGACCTGTAAATTTTATACCTTACACAGAATACACTGAAACCAGTGGGATTTATTAAGTTGGTGCCTCCCCCCTCACTTTCTTTATATACCTTTCATTCCACGCTGCCACCTTCACACACCTAACCAGACCGCCAGTACATTGGATACTTCCCTTTATTTGGCTTCATATATGGTGAGCTTTATCTGGTAATCATTTTGGACAATTCATGGAATTTCATGTTTGTTCCTTGGTGTGTTTTACTGTGTTATTTACCTTTTTCTTATACAGATATATATTTCCATATACAGGGCCATCGCTTTTTTTCTGTATATCCAGCTAGTGAACTGGTGCGTGAGGATATTGTTATTCCCTTTCCCCTCTGTACACTCCAACTACCTTGGTCTAATTGGGACTAACATCTGTTACAAGAAATATCATCACCATAAGGGTGAGTTCATTTGGGGGCACCCTTCATACATAAGGTATCTATTTATGGTATTTACCAGGTATATATAATAATAATAGGGGCGCTAAAAAATACAAAACATCAATTACAAACAAGTGTGAAACTTATTGATCATAAACAACTAGAGTGATAGACAGCCTATCACCATACATTGATAAACATAAGACAATTGCAGAAAAAATATAATTAAATAAATAATAAAGTCCCAATTAGATGCTAGAGAACAACATATATCCACAGTCCATACAGTGATTCATTTAGTGATAAACTCCGTCTATATCCATATGCCAAAAAAATGACTGAGAAACGTCCCTTCACCAAGTATGGACACAGACAACACCCCAACCGTGAAGATAAAGTTGTCTTCTTACCAGATGGTGTTGACTACTTTACTTAACCACTTGCCGCCCGCCCTATAACAAATAGACGGTGGCAAAGTGGTTGCATAATAATGACCGGACGTCATATGACGTGATCAGGATTATGAGCCGCTGCGCACCCCCGGGGGCGCGCATCGCGGCGATCGTTGTTGCGGGGTGTCAGTCTGACACCCGGCAACTACGATCTCTTTACCACGTGATCAGCCGTGTCAAGGTATGCCACCCTAGACCATCAGGGATTCCAGTCAGTGCCACAATGGATGCCAATCAGTGCCCATAATGGATGCCCATCAGTGCCCACAATGGGCATCACTGATTGGCATGCATTATTGATTGGATCTGATTGGCATCCATTAGTACAATATATTATAATACAATGCCGCCTATCAGTGCCCATCCATGCCACCTATCAGTGCCCATCCATGCCCACCTGTGCCGCCTACCCATGCCCACCTGTGCCGCCTACCCATGCCCACCTGTGCCGACTAACCCATGCCCACCTGTGCCACCTATCCATGCCCATCCATGCCAATCCGTGCCAGCTATCAGTGCCAATTTGTGCCACCTATCAGTGCCCATCCGTGTCGCCCATCAGTGCCACATATCGGTGTCCATCAATGCCACCTCATCAGTGTCACTTCATTGGTGCCACCTCATTGGTGCCCATCAGTGCCGCCTTATCATTCCCCATCAGTGTAACCCCATCAGTGCCCATCAGTGAAGGAGAAAACTTACTTATTTGCAAAGTTTTGAAACTGAAACAAAAAAAAACATTTTTTTTTTCAAAATTTTCGGTATTTTTTTATTTGTTTAGCAAAAAATAAAAATCGCAGAGGTGATCAAATGCCACCAAAAGAAAGCTCTATTTGTGGGAAAAAAATAATAAAAATTTCATTTGGGTACAGTGTAGCATGACCGCGCAATTGTCATTCAAAGTGCGACAGCGCTGAAAGCTCAAAATTGGTCTGGGCAGGAAGGTGTTTAAGTGCCTGGTATTGAAGTGGTTAAAAAGATAGTCAAATAAGCTTATGCGGGTGAATTCCCTGCTCACATGGAATAAGATGGATCTCTAATGGAAAAAACCTTCCTCCTCATAGATTCAGACAGGTCATAAAAAAGGAGAGCAAACAAAATCCATAGTGTAACACCGTTTAATTAAAAAAATTTAAAAACATAAAGCCAAATGGTTGCTTACAATTCCTGGTGCCCGACCTGGCACTGGGGCTGCTTGCTTAAATCAATCGTTTCGTGGTAGATGCGTAGTTCCTCGTTGTATACGGCGTGCGTTCCAGACAGGTGGAAACCATTTTTAAAAAGCATTGGCCCATTTTACAGCAAGCTAAGGATCTGGCATCTATAATCCCACAGAACCCCAAATTTATTTACAGAAGGGCACCAGGTTTGAGAAACCAAATAGCCCGTAATGTCCCAGACCCCCCAAAGAAGCTTTCAACCTTTTTGGATGGGTCCGGTTTTCATTATTGTACCAGATGTAAAGCCTGCAAGCTAACCAGAAGACCTGGCTCATCAAAAAAGGTTACTCAGTTTCAATCACAAGTTACGAAGATGGAGTATAAAATCAAACCATTAATTACATGTAACTCGGATCATGTTACCTATGTGTTAGAATGCCCATGCTCAATACAGTATGTAGGCCGAACCACCAGACAGTTAAAAATTAGAATTAATGAACATCTCACAAATATTAAGAAAGGTTTTCCCAATCACAGTGTGTCAAGACATTTCAAATCACATCATGATAGTGATCCTTCACTTTGTAAATTTTATGGGATTGATAAGATTTCAAAACATTGGAGAGGAACACATATGAAAAGGGAAATATCAAAGAATGAAACAAAATGGATATATAAATTAAAGACAATGCAGCCTTTAGGAATGAACATAGAGCTTGATCTGAATTGTTTTTTGTCAAATGATTGAGGCTGTTCTTTTTCGCTCTAGAGCGTTTCTTTCCAAATAGAATTTTTCTCATTATATGGGGTAGTTTTCCATACATATATAGAAATGATCTACATATAGTTGGTTAATAATATATCTGTAGGAAGATGTTTTCTAAATTAATTTTAATCGGGTAAGAAACGAGATTGGTGATGGTGAATATGAATGGGTTTTAAAATTAATTTGGGTAATATATGAGGGCCCATTCGTGATGATATTTAATATATTTTCCTTTGGGAATAGTACTAATAAATTTAAAATAAGTGCAATTAAACATTTAGGTATAAAAGCAACTTTCTGCTCAATTAGTGGCATTAGATATTTTCCCCTGTAGACTGACATCTAGAGGACAATCTTGTTAATTACAAGAAGGCAATTCCCTCCCCCTTCTTTTTCAATGAATAGGAACTAATTGATAGGATTTTTATTTAATAAAAACAATTTTTGTTATTTATGGTTTCCTTTTCCCTGTGATATAGGGCGTATTATGTTTGGTTTTTATTTGTATTAAGAATTTTATATTTGTATTATGCAAGTCAGTTATGTGATATGAACAATGGATTTTCCATTAAGCCTTGAGTGGGACTAAGGCTGCGTACAAAATTGAGTGTTTTCTATTGGTCTTTACGATCGATCGGGACACTATAAAGAACGTTGACCCTGTGACTAGGTACGCTTCCTGATGACGTGTTAAACGAAACGTACGTCGAGGCGGTACCTAGTCACGTTCGTATACGTACAGTTCCGGACGTTTTGGTTGTCGGCTGTTTTTTCGGTGGAACGCACACCGTATACAATGAGGAACTACCCATCTACCACGAAACGATTGATTTAAGCAAGCAGCCCCAGTGCCAGGTCGGGCACCAGGAATTGTAAGCAACCATTTGGCTTTATGTTTTTAAATTTTTTTAATTAAACGGTGTTACACTATGGATTTTGTTTGCTCTCCTTTTTTATGACCTGTCTGAATCTATGAGGAGGAAGGTTTTTTCCATTAGAGATCCATCTTATTCCATGTGAGCAGGGAATTCACCCGCATAAGCTTATTTGACTATCTTTTTAAGTAAAGTAGTCAACACCATCTGGTAAGAAGACAACTTTATCTTCACGGTTGGGGTGTTGTCTGTGTCCATACTTGGTGAAGGGACGTTTCTCAGTCGTTTTTTTGGCATATGGCTATAGACGGAGTTTATCACTAAATGAATCACTGTATGGACTGTGGATATATGTTGTTCTCTAGCATCTAATTGGGACTTTATTATTTATTTAATTATATTTTTTCTGCAATTGTCTTATGTTTATCAATGTATGGTGATAGGCTGTCTATCACTCTAGTTGTTTATGATCAATAAGTTTCACACTTGTTTGTAATTGATGTTTTGTATTTTTTAGCGCCCCTATTATTATTATATTCTCAGCACGACAAGTTTTTTTCTCTTGTTTCTAGGGAGCAGCTATTAGTGTTTCACTTAGCCTAGTATTGAATCACTGATTATTTGCCTATATATTTTTTTCACATAGTATTCTATCAAGTGGCGCGGAGTTTAGTTGCTGTTGTTTTTCAGTTGTATTTTCACATTTACCAGGTATATGTTGCTGTTTCTCTTTAGATCATTCACTGCCAAGTCTTTCCATTTATCAGTACTCTCCTTTATATCTTTATTGAGGGGGCATATCCCCTTGAGTGGTATGCCCTTTCACCCCTGTCTCCCCCAGTCTGTCTGGTTCACTGTGATTTCCGTTTTGAGTTGGATGATTTTTATTATTTAGCACCATTTTATTTCATTTTTATAAAAAAAAATTCTGTGAGGGTGCCATTTTCCATGTGAGGTTGATTATATATATTTGTTGTGAACTGCAGTATATACATGTTTTTTGTGTTTCTTTCTTCTCTTACTGCACATTTTTTTTGGTAGTTTAATGTACTGTTTGTATCATTTACCAGCATTAAAGCGGTAAACACATATGGATCCTGAAGAAGCCCATCGTGGGCGAAATGCGTTGATCCCGCCATTCTGTGTTTCCTCTCAAGTGTTATGCTGGCTGTACAATAGACCTGTTAGCGTTTATTACATGTTTTTAGATATTAATACCTTTACTTTGCTGCTTTTACCAATTTTTTCTACACTATATGATATTTGTTTGTTTTTGGCATGCTAAAATCCCCTTCCTCCCCATACCTCCCTTTTGGGGGGATCTGGGAGACCTCACTTCTTGCCATGTTTTCTTTTACATCATATGGGTGGTCAGGTGCTTGTGTGCCACTTACCTGGGGAAAAGATAGCACCAGGATGAAGAATGGGAAGTAGGCAAGCTGGTGGATGCCGGGTGATAATTTGGGCAATGTTCTGCTGGAAAACCTTGGTCCTGCCATTCATGTGTAAAAGTTACTTGACACATCCTACCTACCTAAACAATGATGCTGACCAAGTACACCACTTCATGAAAACAGTATTCACTGAAGGCAGTGGCCTTTTTCAGAAGGGTAATATGGCCTTCCACACTGCAAAAAGGATACAAGAATGGTTTGAGGAACGAGTTTGAGATGTTGACTTGGCCTCCGGTTTCTCCAGATCTTAATCCATCGAGTGTCTGTGGGATGTGCTGGAAAAACAAGTCTGATCCATGGAAGCCTGACCTCACAACTTACAGGAGTTAAAGGATCTGCTACTAGCAGCTTGGTGCATGATACCACAGCATACCTTCAGAGGTCTAGTGGCATCCATGCATCCACAGGTCAGTGCTGTTTTGACAGCAAAATGGGGACCTAGGCAATTAGGCGGGTGGTCATAAAGTTATGGCTGATAGGTGTATATTTCTGTGACTTTTTTGTGCAGATTTACTGGCTTTTTATACTGTATCGCACCTTTCTTTTAATTTAAATTATTTGTACTTAGCACACTTAATGTGAGGTTGGTGGTATCTGCAAGATTTTAGGCCTTTCTTTCACCTTCTTACAAATTATCTTTTTGCAAATGAACCACCGCTTTACTGTTGTAGATGAAATAGTTGGCAAATTCAGTGATGAGTTAACAGGATATCTGACCCACTGCACAACTAGATGAGGCTTTGTTCTGTGACATACAATACTTACAGCTCATCATACGATCGTAGCATCGTTGTTTATTCTCTATAGCCAACGGTCCTCTGTGTGTCCACCATGTATCGAGCCTATCAACCAACTTTGCCGACAACCAACCTTTACTTACAGGAGAAATGGGACAGAAACAGATATACAGAACACAGAAGAAGGGTAAGTGCCCTTTCATGAAAGTAATACCAGCTGCCATCTACTTCTGGATGCTGCCATTGTCTGATGTCTAGAAGCCATACTGGCTCTTGGGCAAGGCAGGGTAGTGATGTATGTGCCTGTCTACCTGGAACTGGCTCTGCTTCCAAGACTGGGTAACTGACAGCTTCTGATAAAAGTTTGCCTTAATAGATTCCTTTTAGCTATTAATATATGTTGTAAGAATATAAAATAATAATCATTTGATCCTCACTGTATATCAGATGTGAACTCAAGTAGGGAATATATTTTATTTACTCACCCCTATGCCATGATAATGATTCAGTGCTCTGGTCATTTGCTTCAACTGTGCTTTTCTTGCCTCCATGGCTACTGCCACTTTTTTTTTTTTGGTTGCAACTAATATTGCTTTCATCTTTTGTTTGAATGATGTTGCTATTACTAGTTTTCTGAATTCCATGGGGGAGTAGGATTTGGAATAATTTTGTCTTTGGGTAACGTAGGGATATAATGGAGGTGCAGCTGAGTTTTCAGAGCAAAATATAATGGGGATGTTTAGCCAGCACTACATTTTCAGCATTTGTTGCTGATCAATACTTTCTAAACCAATATTAAAATTTTTATACAGGTATGAGATGAGTCAGAATTATGGAAGGTCTTTTCTATGAACAATCTTTAATTGGAAAGATCTTTCTATAGACAGTAAGGGCTCTTTTACACAGACATTGGTAATTGGCGGTTGGGCCACATTTTTACATTTCCCGACTGCCTATCAACAGCATTCAAAAATAGGGAGCCAATGTACACACGCAATGTTAGTTCTGGCTCTTGTTGCAACAAGGCAAATATAATGCTGCCTGCAGAGTTCAGCAGGTGTTAATGCTTTGCAACTGCCTCCGTTCACTTCTGTTGGAACAAACCATAAATGCACTGTAAATGCCCCTATGGCATTTACAGTACCTTTAGACCCCTTTCACACCAGGGTGTTTTGCAGGCGCTATAGCGTTAGAAATAGTGCCTGCAATCCGCCCTAAAAAAGCTGCACCATTGTCTGTAGTGTGAAAGCCAGAGGGTGCGCTGGCAGGACGTCAGGGAAAAGTCCTGCCAGCAGCTTCTTTGGAGCGGTGAAGGAGTGGTGTGTTTACCGCTCCTCCACCGCTGCTCCCCATTGAAATCAATGGGGCAGCGCTGTAATACCGCCGGCAAAACGCCGCTATTGCAGTGTATTGCCGGCAGTTTTAACCCTTTCTCGGCCACTAGCGGGGGTAAAAGCACCCCGCTAGCAGCCGAAATGCGACGCAAATCCGGCAGTAAAACGCAGCTAAAAATAGCGGCGTTTTACCGCCCACGCTATGGGCGGTGTGGTGTGAAAGGGGTCTTAAGCACAACTGCAAAGCATCAAATGCTTTCTATTTTAACCTTGCCTGATGCGACTTGAATGCCTGTGTTCCTCAGCCAAAATGCTCATTAACTGTTTGGGTGCTTTAAAATTCGATGCGTATGTGAAAGAGCCCTAACAATCTCATAAGTGAAAAGAGACAATATTTGATAATAGATAATAATGAAAATAGGCTTCCATGTACAGAAAATATGTATGTGTATTCTGTGCAAACTTGATTCTAAACTTTTTTTTTTTGCCCGTGTCCCTTTGGGGATATTTCTCCTGTCTTTATGTCTCAGAGTAACTACAAAAAGTGGGAAAAATTTCCCCAAGTGAGGGTAAGACATGACAGTTGACACAAGAACAGAGATTGGGAGCTTTGCCTTTTATTTCTGTTCCAGTAACCACTCTAAAATGTTCTGTTTTGATGACATCAATTTCAAGGACAAAATATGAGAATAAATCTCCCAACAAGGCTCAAAGATGGCACTTGCCATCTTTGCTACTCTATCCAGAAATAGAAAAACAAACTTTTAGTTGGAGTTCTACTTTAAGGTGCATCAAACAAGCATGCAAAAAATAGTTAAAAACATTTCTAGCTCTGAATATAATGTTAACTGATAATGTTCATTGTTTTTCCTCATTAATGTACACACAGCACCCCATATTGACAGAAAAACACAGAATTGTTGACATTTTGCAGATTTATTAACCACCTCCCGCCCGCCCTATAGCCGAATGACGGCCTGAGAGCAGGCGGGTTCCTTCGCCTGGCCGTCCCTGGACGGCCTTGTGTTTACTTCCGCAATGCGCTCCGCCGGGGGCGCGCATCGCGGAAGTATTGTATTCGCCGTGTCTCCCGGAGACAGGCAAATACAGATCGCCGTGAATGGCCAATCAAAGCGGCCGTTCACAGCGCGATCGCAGCTGCCAATGGGAGATGATCTCATATGTAAACATATGAGATCATCTCCCATTGCCGTGTCTCTCCCTCCTCACACAGAGACAGCGAGTGAGGAGGGAGAGCGATCTGTGTGTCAGCCCCAGTGCCAGTGCCATCTGTCAGCCCAGTGCCATCTGTCAGCCCCAGTGCCATCTGCCAGTAGTGCCAGTGCCACCTGCCAGCGCCAGTGCCTGCCGTCAGCCCCAGTGCCGCCAGCCCCAGTGCCGCCAGCGCCAGTGCCACCTGCCAGCCCCAGTGCCATCCGTCAGCCCCAGTGCCATCCGTCAGCCCCAGTGCCACCAGTGCCGTCAGCACCAGTGCCACCTGCCAGCGCCAGTGCCACCTGCCAGTGCCATCCGTCAGCCCCAGTGCCGTCAGCCCAAGTGCCGTCTGCCCCAGTGCCGTCAGTGCCGCCTGTGCCAGTGCCACCTGCCAGCGCCAGTGCCACCCGTCAGCCCCAGTGCCGCCAGTGCCACCTGCCAGTGCCACCTGCCACCACCAGTGCCGCCAGTGCCAGTGCCGCCAGTGCCACCTGCCAGCGCCAGTGCCATCCGTCAGCCCCAGTGCCGTCAGCCCCAGTGCCGCCATCCCCAGTGCCGCCAGTGCCACGTGCCAGTGCCACATGCCAGTGCCACCTGCCAGCGCCAGTGCCACCTGCCAGCGCCAGTGCCATCCGTCAGCCCCAGTGCCGTCAGCCCCAGTGCCAGCGCCACCTGCCAGCGCCAGTACCATCTGCCAGCCGCAGTGCCATCTGCCAGCCCCATTTGCCAGAGCAATTAGCCAGAGCAAATAGCCAGCACCATCTGCCAGTGTCAGCGACATCTGCCAGCCCCATCTGTCAGCGACATCTGCCAGCCCCATCTGCCAGCCCCATCTGCCAGCCCCATCTGTCAGCCCCATCTGCCTCCAGTGCCATCTGCCTCCAGTGCCATCTGTCAGTGCCACGTGTCGTCAGTGCCACGTGTTGTCACTGCCACGTGGGGTCACTTTGTGGGCATTTCCATTGTCCTGGTGCTCCAGGGCCTTCAAAACTGTAATAGGTGGTTGAGAAATAGGTGGTTGAGAAATAAGATGTGTAATTTATGCTCCTAGAACGCCTGATGGTGCTATTTCAATATTGGGCCTCTGTATGTGGTTAGGCTGTGTAAAAGTCTCACACATTTGGTATCGTTATACTCAGGAGGAATAGTAGAACGTATTTTGGGGTGTCATTTTTGCTATGTACATGCTTTGTGTTGGAAATATCTTATAAATGGACAACTTTGCGTAAAAAAAATGCGTTTTCATTTTTTTTCCACATTTTCCCAAAACTTCTGGAAAAAAAATGAATCATTCAAACAACTCATTATGCCTCATAGATTATACGTTGGGGTGTTAGCTTTCCAAAATGGGGTCACTTTGTGGGCATTTCCATTGTTCTGGTGCTCCAGGGCCTTCAAAAATGTAATAGGTGGTTGAGAAATGAAATGTGTAATTTATGCTCCTAGAACGCCTGATGGTGCTATTTCAATATTGGGCCTCTGTATGTGGCCAGGCTGTGTAAAAGTCTCACACATTTGGTATCGTAATACTCAGAAGGAGTAGCAGAACGTATTTTGGGGTGTCTTTTGTGGTATACACATGCCATGTGAGAGAAATAACCTATTACATTGAACATTTTGTGAGAAAAAAAAAAAATCTTCATTTTGCAAAGAATTGTGGGAAAAAGATGACAACATCAAAAACCTCACCATGCATCTTAGTAAATACCTTGGAATGTCTACTTTCAAAAAAGGGGTCATTTGGGGGGTATTTGTACTTTCCTGACTTGTTTGGGTCGCAAGAAATGAGATAGACCACCAGTACATCAGGTGTGATCAATTTTGTGCGATTCGCACCACAGCTTGTAGACTCTCTAACTTTCACAAAGACCAAATAATATCCACTAATTTGGGTTATTTTTACCAAAGATATGTAGCAGTATAAATTGTGGCCAAAATTTATGAAAAAAAAATTATAATTTGCAAAATTTTATCACAGAAACAAAGAAATATGCGTTTTTTTTTTTCATTTTCGGTCTTTTTTCATTTATAGCGCAAAAAATAAAAACCCCAGAGGTGATCAAATACCACCAAAAGAAAGCTCTATTTGTGGGAAAAAAAGGACACAAAATTCATTTGGGTACAGTGTTGCATGACTGATTAATTGTCATTCAAAGTGTGAGAGCACCAAAAGCTGAAAATTGGTCTGGTCAGGAAGGGTGTTTAAGTGCCCAGTAAGCAAGTGGTTAAAAAAGAAAAACTGAAATATCACACGGTCCTAATGCCGGCCATACGCGGTTCGAATTTCAAAAGAATTTTCTTTTCGAAAATCATATCTAAGAATTTTCGTATGCATTTCGCACCATTAGTGGGCTGCAGCAACAGCCGCTCTGGTGCTAGCTCATTGCTTTCCAGTCCGGCTTCTGTATTTAGAAATGACAGCGGTCCTCTGAGCGGCTGCACTGCACCCTCCCCGCCATCCCCGGGCATTGTACTGTGTGAAATACAGGAGGGTCGGGAGGTGCCAATGACATTGCTAGTACAGGGCATCCAGGCATAGCCCTGCTGCAATTGCCAGCATCCTCTGCACCTCTCCCGCTGACCGCTGCCTGTCACAATGGGTAAAAGAGCAGAGGAAGCTTCCACTGAGCTCCTTCTCGGCTCTTACCTGCCTGATCACAGACCCTGTGGAAGAGCTTGGGAGGAAGTGCATCTCCCACCCCCCCCCCCCCCCCCCATTGTGCTGCTCTGTATCCGAGGTCTGTGTTGGGGAGATGGAGGGGGGGTTGGTGGCATTGTACAGCCAGGGGGAGAAGATTATTTACAGTGGATGGGGGGATAGTGGCGGTGTGTCCATTTAGGGCGCCACCCCCCTCTGTCACGCCACCCCCTATATATAAAATGGATAGATTCATGCAGGCTGTAGCCACCTCCTATTCAGTTGTCTGGCCCCTTTTCGGACACCAGACACGTGAATTACAGCACATTTTATGGGCACAGTGGCTGCATTTTATGGGCACAGTGGCTGCATTTTATGAGCACTGTGGCTGCATATGATAGGCACTGTGGCTGCATATGATAGGCACAGTGGCTGCATTTGATGGCCACAGTGGCTGCATATGATGGGCACAGTGGCTGCAACTGATGGCACAGTGAGGCTGCATGTGATGTTTTTCTTCAGTATTTTTCAGATTTTCAGTTTGTTTGCGCTCCCCCAAAAAATTTGAGCACCGCCCGCCACCAGAGGAGTTCTAGGATTGAGATGCCAATCCAGTCGAGTATGTGGGGGTAGGAGGGTGGTACACTGCTGACCCCTGAAATCTGTAAACTGTTCACCCCTGAACTCCGCATACTGTACACTGCACACCCCTGAACACCACACACCCCTGTACACTGCACACCCCTGAGCTCTGCGCCCTGTACACTGTGCACCCCTGGTCTCCGCAACCTGTACACTGCATACCCCTGATTTCCACACCCTAGACGCTGCACAGCCCTGAGCTCTGCGCCCTGTACACTGCACAATCCTGAGCTACGCACTCTTCACTGTGCACCCCTGAACTCCACACCCTGTACACTCCACACTCCTGAGCTCCACGCCCTGTACACTGCGCACCCCTCCGCACTGTACACTGCACACCCCTGTACACTGCGCACCCCTGAACACCACACACCCCTGTACACTACACACCCCTTAGCTCCTTACCCTGTACACTGCACACCCCTGAGCTCCTTACCCTGTACACTGTGCACCCCTGAGCTCCTCACCCTGTACATTGCGCACCCCTGAGCTCCGCAACCTGTACACTGTGCACCCTTGAGTTCCGCACCCTGTACACTGTGCACCCCTGAGCTCCGCAACCTGTACACTGTGCACCCTTGAGCTCCGCACCCTGTACACTGTGCACCCTTGACTTCCGCACCCTGTACACTGTGCACCCTTGAGCTCCGCACCCTGTACACTGTGCACCCTTGAGTTCCGCACCCTGTACACTGTGCACCCCTGAGCTCCGCACCCTGTACACTACGCACCCCTGAGCTCCAAACCCTGTACACTGCACACCCCTGAGCTATGAACTCTATACACTGCACACCCCTGAGCTCTGCACCCTGTAAACTGCACACTGAGTTCCTGCACCAGGAAAAAAGCCATAAATATATATATATATATATATATATATATATATATATATATATATATATATATATTGTGGTAGTACGGAATCTCCAATCCTGGGACCGGGTTTTGGGACCAGCCAGCAGTCTGGCTGGATGATTGCACAGGTGGGTCTTGGGCTTAAAACAAAGCCAACACCATGGTTCTGGGCTCCACCCTCCCGAGGAGTCCAGGCGAGTAAGGGAGAAGAAGTGTGCATGTCTGCACAGGTCGGTCGGTCGGTCGGTCGGTCGGTCGGTCGGTCGGTCGGTCGGTCGGTCGGTCTGTCAGAGCAGACAGAGGGTCCAAGCTTGTGGGCTGAAAGAGAAGCTGTTAAAGAGTGCTGAGGTACTGGGTGTACGGGAACTCTGTTAAAGAGCCAAGAGGGCTGCAGCAGAAGTCTGAGCAGCAGTGCTGCTAAAGAGAGCCAGGTGGCTTGGTATTTTTGGTTCTACCTACATTACTGCTGTGGAAAGCTGAAACCCCTGTGTGGGCAACTATTTTGTTATCTGACATTTCTTTCTTTAATAAAAGTGGGCCTACGAGCCCTTAAACGACATCTGGTGTGGATCCAGCTCACTGGTAAGCTCTACCTTTAAGCTAAAATAACCCCCAAATATTACAAGTGGTGTTCGAATGCGGGCAGAAGACGGTGGAATCCGGGTCCTTGCCATACAGTAAGTTCAAGTCAGGAACTATTGGCTGTGTGTGGAAGTGCAGCCAGGCGAAAGGCATTGCGTGTTGCAGGTGGTGTACCTGTGAATGAAAAGTCAAATTTTTTTTTTTTCCTCTTGCTATGAACTTTGTTTGTGTGCATGAGACAGCACAATCAGTGTGTGCAATGTGCAGGTGAGGAAAGCTTGCATTAAGAGAAAAGCAACTTGCTTTAAAAGAGACCCTTTCATTTTCCTGGACTGTTTAAAGTTGTTCTGGAGTCTCTAAGTATGGGGCGGTCAAAGCTCTTAAAAGAAGCCAGGTTTGCTGAAATGAGAGACAGAGCTCTGTGGTTGGAGGGGTTGTTACCGCCTGAACGAGCCCCATACATACCTGATCAGAGTTTATCGAGGAGAAAAATGGCTGGGGTTGTCCCTAGCAACCCTGGTGCAATGAGTGCACAGGTGACTGCTGTTATGGAGAGTCCACCAGCATTTGAATCTGCAGTGGATTGGTGCAAGCGGCATTTAGCAGCACTGAACCAAGCTACAGAGGAAAGGAAGCCAACCCTCAGTGCAAGGGGAAAGCCGCTGGATGTCCATAACTGGAAGAGGGCTGTTGTTGCCTCTGGCAAAGCTGCTGCAGTTAAAACCACAGCTATTGTGAAAGATGTGAATGTGTCACAGCATGAGATGGGATCCAGCAGAGAGAAGCCCATGCGATATGCAAGGAGAGAGGCTGATCAAAGGCTGAGGATGAGAGTGGTTGCCCATAGCAACGCAGAGGAAGCCAGTCGGGCTGTCGCTGTACCATGGGCTATGTCTAATAAGGATCGTGGAAAGCAGCTTAAGGAGGAGCCAATTTTTCATGTTGGAGAGAGCCAGCAAAGTTCTGCTGGGAGAGTGCGGTCTCCTATGGCAACCGGAGTGAAATTTATGCCTGAAAGGAGCTGCAGTAGAGGTTTGGTTCAGCGTCCCCACAAAGAGGCCTGTGCATTCCGGCCTGCTGGGAATCACCAGGAGAGAATCGCTTTGGGAAAAAATCGTCCAGTACCATGCCTGGAATGTGGCCAGCTGGGGCATGGCATGTTTTCTTGCCCTAGGTTGTGGAATACGGCTGGAGATAATGTTGCTGAGAAGGTTTTGTCTGTAGGCCCAGGTTCCGGTGAAAATATGTTTGCAGTCACCCCTAGCAACAAGAAGTTTCCTGTGGTGCCTGCAGGGGGTGCTAAACGGTGGGAGATGCCTGCTATAGTTTCATCCCATGGCCACCAGGAGGAGTTGGCCAGTAAAAGTGCAGCAGAGGACTGGTGCATAAGACGACGTACTCAAATGAAGATGGTGACACCAACTACTGCGGTGGGTAAGACTGTCTTTAATGAAATGATGGCTGGAACTGCTGATTTCATGTATAAAAGGACTGGTTACGAGACTGTCCATGATGATGTGAGAGTGACCCCAGTTAGTGGGGCCACTGAATGTGCACTTGAGAATGACTTTTCCCTATATAGTGGGAATGCAAGGGTTAAAATCCAAATGGAACCTGTGTTAATGACTAAAAGTGTTGTGTCTAATGACTATCAGGCTCAAGTTGACCATGGGCTAGGACAGCCTACAAATGCGAAAAATGCTATAAGTGTTACTGTTAATGAAAAGTTTAATGCTGTTGGGAAAACTTTTGCTCTGAAAGAACCTGGGGTTATCAAAAATGGGCCGTTGCCGGTAGCAACTGGTGGTAAGACAGCACAGTTGTCCACAGGAATCTCCAGGGAACTTCATGTGTTGGAGTCAGAGGTTGCCCTGGACAACTGCGATGTCACTCTGGTGGGACAGAGTGGAACTGTACTGTGTAATGGTAATGTGTTAGTGCAAACTGCTAGTACTAAAAATGTGCAGGTAAATGGTGGATTAACACAACCTGTGAAAAATGCAAAGGTGTGTGAGGCTTATGAAATGCAAGCTGAGAAAGGTGGTGAATATGGTGTATTGCAACCTGTGCTACCACAGTCTGATGTGATTTACAATGGCTGGTGTAATGAGTCTGCAGCTAAGCCAGTCTGTTCTTATGTGTCTCCTTGGGCAGATGGATCGGTGCTGAGGAGTACCGCAGAAGGGAGCGCACATACAACAGATTGGGATAGTTGGAGTGAAAATCTTATCTCCCTGATAGATAAGGCTTTTATGCACAAAGATAAGGTGGACACGGTTTCTGCTGGGCCAGCAGGAGGGGCTGCAGAACAGCTTGTACCTGAGGGTGCGGTGGCTGCTGCAGGGGTTAACCCTGGTGAGCAGGATGAACCAAATAAGGGCACAGCAGAGACATTGTCCGTGACCCACAAAACTGAGGTTGGCATGGAGTGTCAACGTGACGTCACTGGTAATGTTCTGGAGCAGTTCACTGATGCTGAGCCTGAGAAGTTGTGTATGAGTCCAGCAATTGGCAGCGCTCTGGTGGAGCACCAGGCTGTGTTTACCTCCAGCCGGGAGGAGGTTCCGTTAACCGTTGCAACTTTTCAAGTCTCAGCAAGTGAGTCTCTCTGCATCCCCAGTGTCATGAAAATACCCAGGAAGGACTTGGGTCTGGAGTCAAGGGCCTGGTTTATAACTGAAGCATTAAAAGAGATGCTTGAACTTTGGGATGTACAGCCAATCTATACTAGTGTGTCTCCTCCACAGTCTGATGGGCTGGTACTGCGCAGTACCACTAGGTGGAGCACTGTATGGCAGGCTGTACAGAGCAAAGCAAAACAGGACAGGAATGGTTTATTCCTAAATCTGCTACTTTTGTTAAAAGTTGC
The DNA here is from genome assembly GCF_037356315.1 of Lithobates pipiens. Taxonomy (NCBI): domain Eukaryota; kingdom Metazoa; phylum Chordata; class Amphibia; order Anura; family Ranidae; genus Lithobates; species Lithobates pipiens. The sequence goes on from NW_027507903.1 coordinate 106,603,272, forward strand.
CGCTACGTATGCTGCTAGATTACGTCCAGAAGAAATACTTGAGACAGACTTTGGAGAAATTGTAAATAAGCCTAAAATGTCTGTGGTTTCACCTCCTAACAGCCAGATGGGAAGCATTTCTGCTGCTATGGTCCAGTGTGGTGCTAGTCAGTTGGTGAAGGGCGCGTATACTGCACCAGTAGAAAAACCACATGAGGTGGAAGGGCCATGTGTGGACCTGAAAGCAGCAGAGATCCTGACCAGGGCTCAAACAAAGGTGGTTAAAAAGACTGGGGTCCCCAGTCCAGTGGTTGGTTTAGGTGACAAACCTAATAAGGTCCCCGGGACAGGGGAATGGACAAGGAGTGTGATAAAAATTGTATGTGGATCAGACCAGAGCTTGCCTGTTCTGGTGGATAAAAATACAGATGGCATCAGAACAGGTCAAGTGATAGGACAGCTGCCTGCAGAGTGGGTGAACCCAGGGGAGGTGGCGTCCTGTGAGGTTCCTGTGGGTGATGGCGGCCCTCCAGTATGTGTGCCCTCTGTGGACTCTACCCTAGCAAATGTTGGAAAAAAAAGGCATTGGTGACATGTGTAACATTGAGAGGTCTAATGTTGGTTTGAATATGTCTGTCAATGATGAACCAAATAATGTGTTAATGGTACATGATAATGTGGTGTCCAAAGGTACAGGTAAACCTGGTAATCAGTTAGTGACTGCTGAGTCAGGTACCAGAAATAAGAGGTGGGTTTCCGTTCTTAACACTATAGAAATAGGCCCCCTACAGTCTCAGAACAGTACTGCTGAGAGAGTTTTGGGGAAACCTGGGAACCTGAAGCGTGGAGGCAGAAGGGTTGGTAGGAAGACCAACGGGTACCCGTTAAGATTTCAGGAGAGGAAGTGCTTATGGAAATGCACTCGGAAGAAAAGTTGGGAAGGTTGCATCAAAGCTCATAGCAGAGTGACAGTAAGGCTTAGAGGGAGACACCAAAGGAGGCATTGGGTGGAGTTCCCCGTTAGGAGAAGCGAGGTTGGACAGGAGGGTACTTCTGTAAATGGTATCTGGCACAGAGGTGCCAAAAGTAACTTGGGTGTTCCGCCCTCTGGGTCGAAACAAAGGGGGGGGATATGTGGTAGTACGGAATCTCCAATCCTGGGACCGGGTTTTGGGACCAGCCAGCAGTCTGGCTGGATGATTGCACAGGTGGGTCTTGGGCTTAAAACAAAGCCAACACCATGGTTCTGGGCTCCACCCTCCCGAGGAGTCCAGGCGAGTAAGGGAGAAGAAGTGTGCATGTCTGCACAGGTCGGTCGGTCGGTCGGTCGGTCGGTCTGTCAGAGCAGACAGAGGGTCCAAGCTTGTGGGCTGAAAGAGAAGCTGTTAAAGAGTGCTGAGGTACTGGGTGTACGGGAACTCTGTTAAAGAGCCAAGAGGGCTGCAGCAGAAGTCTGAGCAGCAGTGCTGCTAAAGAGAGCCAGGTGGCTTGGTATTTTTGGTTCTACCTACATTACTGCTGTGGAAAGCTGAAACCCCTGTGTGGGCAACTATTTTGTTATCTGACATTTCTTTCTTTAATAAAAGTGGGCCTACGAGCCCTTAAACGACATCTGGTGTGGATCCAGCTCACTGGTAAGCTCTACCTTTAAGCTAAAATAACCCCCAAATATTACAATATATATATATATACACACAGTATCTCACAAAAGTGAGTACACTCCTCACGTTTTTGTAAATATTTTATTATATCTTTTCATGTGACCACACTGAAGAAATTACACTTTGCTACAATGTAAATTAGTAAGTGTACGGCTTTTATAACAGTGTAAATCTGCCCCCTCAATATACCTCAACACACAGCCATTAATGTCTAAACCACTGGCAACAAAAGTGAGTACACCCCTAAGTGAAAATGTCCAAATTGGGCCCAAAGTGTCAATATTTTGTGTGGCCATCATTATTTTTCAGCACTGCCTTAACTCTCTTGGGCATGGAGTTCACCAGAGCTTCACAGGTTGCCACTGGAGTCCTCTTCCACTCCTCTATGATGAAATCATGGAGCTGGTGGACCTTACCCTCCTCCACCTTCCGTTTGAGGATGTCCCACAGATGCTCAGTAGGGTTTATGTCTGTAGACATGCTTGGCTAGTCCATCACCTTTACCCTCAGCTTCTTTAGCAAGGCAGTGGTCATCTTGGAGGTGTGTTTGGAGTCATTATCATGTTGGAATACTGCCCTGTGGCCCAGTCTCCGAAGGGAGGGGATCATGTTCTGCTTCAGTATGTCTTCGTTGGTAGAACAGTCGAACTTGCCTTTTTTTTTTTTTTTTTTAACTCAGGCTGCTATCTTATGCTAATGGATAATCTTAGATGAACTGTATTATTATCATCAGGCTAGGAAATTATGACAACCTTATTAAGCTTGCATTCATCTTGTAGGGTTCACATTGTAAAATATATTCGTACAATGTATTGTTGAGTTTTATCAGAATATTACAACATACAATGCAGGCCTGTAGTAAATTCCCACATCCAATATTCTTCTATACTGGTACCAAAGACATAATTGTTTGTGAGAAATCAAATATCATACTGTAGCTTTAAAAAAAAAAATAGTTTAGCAACTGATTCTGACATTCATAAATAAAGTGAGCAGTAGCTTCTAGCTCTCTTACATATGCGTGACTAGGGTCATACATTATGCAGGCTCCCAGTTTGTTATTGGATGCTACTTTGTAAATGACTGTGGCCCATATGATAAGGTGTCTACAATTTCAAATTTAAAACAGGGACACCAGTACATGAAGAACACAATACATGGCGCAGCCTGTGTTCTTCCTAACACAACCATACACCCATAATCGTATACTCTGTAAAGCATTCTGTGCCTTTGCTTGCCTTTATATAGTCATTTAAGGGCAGTTACTGCTCACATAGACTACATGCTCATAGGTGCATTTGCCTATTCAGTTTAAATATGCTGTATATTTTTGGTGCCCAGGATGTGCTGATGCTGCATACAGCTGTCCATAGACATGAACAGGATGAAGGCGGCTGTATGCAGAGTAGAGTAAAGGAGAACATGCACATAGCAGTGTTCATTTTGACATAAAATTTCAATTTAGTTTTAGTTAGTCTTTTGACTAAAATGCCATTGTAGTTTTAGCCGTATTTTAGTCATCTGAATTCTAGTTTTAGTCGTATTTTAGTAGCCTAAAATCTCCAGTACATTTTAGTCGACTAAAATCTCTGAATAAAATTTCTAGTAAATTGTAGTCGACTAAAATCGAATGGGTTTAGTTAAATTGCAATGCATTAGTTAAGCATTTCTCTAGATTTTCTAAACTCATATACTCCTGGAGTAAAAATCTATTAACATAGTGGGATAGGGAAGTAAATGGGAGTGATGGAGTGTACAGGCAGAGAACTGGTCTGGGGATGCTGTTATACTACACAGTGCTAAGCACTGCTACCTTGCTGGGATTGGAAACACTTAAGACGTAGTTTGCACAGCATTGTTCCAGAACTCCTAGGCAGACAGAGGGAACCTGCGTCTCTCGGCCAATACAGCTTGTCAGATGGCTGGGGCTTTAACAGACAGGTGGAGCTCCGAAGAAAGTGGAAGTTCAGGACAAGCGGGTAAAAGTCCCTCCCACACATTTTCAATCCCTTTTTGGTATTGGAATTGATTTTCAATCGTAGTTTTAGTCAATGGACTTAATTCAACATTATTTTCGTTGAGTTTTTGTCACTGAAAACATGCAGCTGACGAAAATTATGACGAAAATGTTTTTGTCTACGAAATTAACACTAGTGCATAGACACAGTATTCTTAACACAGACATGTATTTGGGACATTATATCTGTGCCTATCACTACTTTTCACTAATAGTATCGCATAGCTACATCCAGCCACCTTCAACCACTCATGCCTATAGGTGGCTGTAAGCAGCTCTATAAATGTTAGTTTTGCATGTGTGCTCTGTAATATTTTTGTTCTGTTGTATGGTCTTATGGCAGCACTATCTTTATGCATTTTTGTTAGGGTGTGCCCCCCCCCCCCCCAAATATCTTGTTTGTAAGCAGCTCTATGACATCCTGGGCACCAGAAATATGCGGAATATTTATGCTGCATGGGAAAATGCGCCTATGTGCATAAAGCCCTACTCCGTTTCCCCATCTGTCAGTGTGAAAACAGCAATATTTTCTTCTGGACATCTTGAGGAATCATACCCTAACAATGGAAAATGATTACCACCCAATCCATTTTGGACCATGAGAACTATGTCAGATTCAGCAGATTGAAGAACTGGTCTCACAAAGCCACAATAATCATAAATCTTTTATAGGCAAATGCAGTCCTTGCATACTAGTTATGAGAACAGAAGAATTCAACATTCTGCCCTGAGCTCAAACTAAATTGTGAAGGAAACTTCATATCCAGATCTGAGGAAACCTCTTCTGTTCTTTCTCTACAATCTTTTACATATCAAACAACAATAAAAAAAATTCCCAGCTCAACTTACCAGTCAGCCTGCAACAAACCAAATTGTCCTGTCCAACAGTTCACATTAAAAACAAAGGTTTCGTTTGCAAACATTTGAAAATATATGGAAGGTCAGGGCATGTCAAACAACAACAAAGAAATTCCCATCTCAACTTGCCAGCCAGCCTGCAACAAACCCAATTGTTCTGTCTAACAGGGGTTTAGTTTGCACACCTTTGCAAATACATGCATAAGCTGCAGAGACTTGCTGTTAAGCCCATTAAAGGTTGGGGCAGTTGGCATTTGTTTGATTGATTATTTGGTGAGGGGATTTGCTGGACACCTTTGCTACCATTGTGCTATTTGCTGGGTGTCCAGTGCGCCCCTGTGCCTTTAAGGAGGAGTGGGTCCCCTCCAGGGATATCGGCCTTCAATCTACCCATTACTATATATGTGCTCCTACTATGGAGGCTAGAACTGCAGATAATACTGGGCTGCTTTGACATGGCCACTGCAGCTTAAGCATGTATTCGTAAATGTGTGCAAACTAAACCGGAAACTGTTTTAACGTGAACTGTTAAGCCGCGTACACACGGGGCGGACTGTCTGGCCAACTTAGTCCGTCAGACAATCCGACGGACAGTCCGTCATACTTTCGAATGAATGGACTTGCCCACACACACCACTTTTTGAGCGGACTAATACGGCGTACTAAGTCCGCCATACTATCCGCCCTACTTTTTAAATGAACGGACTCGCCCACACACGCGGAGGAAAGTCCGCTCATTTCGAGCGCGTCTCCAGGTAGGCGGGGCCCGTGAAGGAGACGTCGCTGGCCCCGCCGCCTGGAATGGACTTAAAGGGGAACCCCAACGCCGAAAAAAACGGCGTGGGGGTCCCCCCCAAGTCCACAACAGACCCTTGTCCGAGCACGCTACCCGGCCAGCCAGGAAAGGGGGGCGAGCGAGCACCCTCCCTCCTGAGCCGTACCAGGCCGCGTGCCCTCAACATGGGGGGGTGCCTTGGGGAAGGGGGGGCGCGCGGCCCCCCCACCCCAAAGCACCTTGTCCCCATGTTGATGAGGACAAGGGCCTCTTCCCGACAACCCTGGCCGTTGGTTGTCGGGGTCTGCGGGCGGGGGGCTTATCGGAATCCGGGAGCCCCCTTTAATAAGGGGGCCCCCGGATACCGGCCCCCCACCCTATGTGAATGAGTATGGGGTACAATGTACCCCTACCCATTCACCTGTAAAATAAAAGTACCAAAAAAAACACAACACACAAGATAAAATACTTTATTGCACAGCTCCGGGGGTCTTCCGTCTTCGGGGGTCTTCTCGCCGGACTCCTCCGCTATCTTCTTGTAGCTCTTTTGCTAGCGGAGGAGTCCGGCTTTCTTCCTCGCCGCCGGCCTCTTCTCCCGACTTCGGGGGTCTTGTCCCCCTCTTCGGTTCTTCTGCCGGGCCACCGCGCCTTCTTATAGCTCTTTTACAGGCGGTGGCCCGGTATTCTGTCGCCGCCACCGCCTTCCGTTCTTCTTCTTCTTCTCCAGGAGATGTTGCCTCGACGATCTCTCCGGCCGGAATGCCAGGGACGCACTGCGTGGCCACTTATATAGGGACAAGGGGCGGTGTCACATGGCTTTATGTCACATGGGTTGGTGTCACATGGTGACCCCGCCCCCTTACGATGTCATAGTCCCCATGTGACATCAACCCATGTGACCAACCCATGTGACATAAAGCCATGTGACACCGCCCCTTGTCCCTATATAAGTGGCCGCGCAGTGCGTCCCTGGCATTCCGGCCGGAGAGATCGTCGAGGCAACATCTCCTGGAGAAGAAGAAGAAGAAGAAGAACGGAAGGCAGCGGCGGCGGCGGCAGCGACAGAAGACCGGGCCACCGCCTGTAAAAGAGCTATAAGAAGGCGCGGTGGCCAGGCAGAAGAACCGAAGAGGGGGACAAGACCCCCGAAGTCGGGAGAAGAGGCCGGCGGCGAGGAAGAAAGCCGGACTCCTCCGCTAGCAAAAGAGCTACAAGAAGATAGCGGAGGAGTCCGGCGAGAAGACCCCCGAAGACGGAAGACCCCCGGAGCTGTGCAATAAAGTATTTTATCTCGTGTGTTGTGTTTTTTTTTGGTACTTTTATTTTACAGGTGAATGGGGGTAGGGGTACATTGTACCCCATACTCATTCACATAGGGTGGGGGGCCGGTATCCGGGGGCCCCCTTATTAAAGGGGGCTCCCGGATTCCGATAAGCCCCCCGCCCGCAGACCCTGACAACCAACGGCCAGGGTTGTCGGGAAGAGGCCCTTGTCCTCATCAACATGGGGACAAGGTGCTTTGGGGTGGGGGGCCGCGCGGCCCCCCCTCCCCAAGGCACCCCCCCATGTTGAGGGCACGCGGCCAGGTACGGCTCAGGAGGGGGGGCGCTCGCTCGCCCCCCTTTCCTGGCAGGCCGGGTAGCGTGCTCGGACAAGGGTCTGTTGTGGACTTGGGGGGGACCCCCATGCCGATTTTTTTCGGTGTTGGGGTTCCCCTTTAAGTCCATACCAGGCGGCGGGGCCAGCGACGTCTCCTTCGCGGGCCCCGCCTACCTGGATACCCGCTCGAAATGAGCGGACTTTTCTCCGGGCGGGAAAAGTCCGCTCATTTCAAAAGTACGGCGGACTGGGACACACACGGGTGGATTGTCCGCCGAAATGCGAGTCCGACGGACAGTATTACGGAAATTCCGAAATACTTAGTCCGCCAGACTGCACGCTGAAAAAGTCCGCTGAAGCCCACACACGAGCGGACTGTCCGCTGAAATGTGTTTCGGCGGACTAAGTAGGCCAGACAGTCCGCCCGTGTGTACGCGGCTTTAGACAAGATGATTCAGTTTGTTGCAGGCAGACTAGTAAATTGAGTTGGGAATTTTTGATTGATGTTGTTTGACAATTGCGTTGCCCTTCCATGTGCTCCTTGCTGTTAAAAGAGAAGTAATGAAATTTTTTTTTTTACACATTAATACCTAGCTAGTTGGATGCAGCATGGGTCCGATGCTGCATCTGCTCCCTGACGCCTCTACACTGAGAACCGAGCGATCGAACACAGCCGATCACTCGTTTTTCAGAACTCCGTGAGCAGAGAGCTGTAGACTGTCAGTCACAGCTCTCTGCTCATCTCTCTCCTCGCTCCCTGGAACGCTGGGCTGTGGAGGGGGTGGAGAAGCCGTCTCAGGCTCTCAGAAGCTCACTGAGAGGGTGTCCGTCCAGGCACCTGGCATATCCATATTCCGTGGTTGGGATGGCGCATTCCCTGGACCGACATTCGTGACGTCAGCAGAGATCGGACTTCTTTTTTTTATTATAATTTATTTTATTTTGAACAATTTTAAAAACACTTTTCAGTTGATTAGTGATTATTAACAACAATACTTATTATACTAAGTAAATACTATTTTATATAATAATCCTTTTAATATCTTGTTTAATTGTTTGATTTAATTAGGTATACATTTTAATATCAGTTAGGCCTCTTTCACACTGGGGCGGTGGGTGCATCGGCGGTAAATCGCCGCTATTTTAGCAGTGTTTTATTGTAAATTTCACGGCGGTAGTCGGCCGCTAGCGGGGTGCTTTTATCCCCCACTGGCAGCGGAGAAAGGGTTAAAACCACCCGCAAAGTGCTGCTGCAGCAGCGCTTTGCCGGCGGTATAGCTGCGCTGCCCCATTAATTCAATGGGCAGGAGCGGTATGCACACTGCTCCTTCAGCTCTCCAAAGATGCTGCTAGCAGGACTTTTTTTAGCATCCTGCCAGCGCACTGCTCCAGTGTGAAACACTCGCGGCTTTCACATTGGACACACAGGAGCAGCTCTTTGAGGGAGCTTTGCAGGTGCTATTTTTAGCACTGCAGCGCCTGCAAAGTGCCCCAGTGTGAAAGGGGTCTTATGTTCAGATGTTCTTTTACTTGTTTAAAAGAGAAGTATGGGGGGGCGTGCCCAATATGGCGACTGGAACGGAGGCATAGTGTGAAAGCTTCTACACCCTGCCTGCTAATATCCTGATTCCCTGCGGACCATTACCTTCTTGAAGCAATTACACCTGGCCTGACATCCTCAAACGCAGGTCAATGGTACATCTGAAAGCCCTCACGCCGCACATACAGCCTCGTGGCAAGGAGTCCAGGGAGCAGATTCTGGCGGAAATTAATGTGGTCACCGACCTCTCAGCATCAATGGATCCCAAGATGCTACTTTTAGGAATAACGGATTCCATGACACTCTCTAGTCACAAGGGACTCCTTATATACTACCTGTCTTTTTATGCTAGGAAAGGGCTTCTACAAAATTTGAAATTACCATCTCCCCCAACGGTAGCGCAATGGCACACCCTAGTGGACTCGGTGTTACCTATATACAAACTTACGTATAAGGGAAGGAAATGCTCACAAAAATTTGACAAAATATGGGGTACGTGGATAAAAGCATGAGCAATCACGGTTTAGGAATGACAATATGGACAGAGAAGGTTATAACACCGACCCGTTAAATACATATGCCATGACCCCTTCTTATAGCCATTTCCCCCACTTTGCATATTACTCACCAGTCTGGAATTGACCGTTACAGTATCCTTGATGATATAATGAGCCTTTACTAAGCTGACCTATGTGTCTCCCGCCTACCTACCTCCAGCAATGTTTTTAAACTTTGTGTGACATGTGAATCCTATGTAATTTTGCAATGTGCCAATGTAGAAGTAAGATGTAATGACATTGTACTTTTTCCTTTAGTTTTTCACTAATAAAAACGTTTCTGTTAAAAAAAAAAAAAAGAGAAGTATGGGTTTATTTTTTATTTCAGAATCATACTTACCTTGGTGGATGCTGCATCTGTCCCCTGGCACCTCTATACTGAAAACCAAGTGATCAAACACTGCAGATCACTCGGTTTTCAAAACTGTCAGTCACAGCTGTCTGCTCTTCTCCCTCCGCGCTCATTGGAGGGCTGGGCAGTGGAGGGGGTGGAGCGGGCCATCTCAGGCTATTAGCGGCTCTCTGAGAGGCTGATCGGGGTGTCAGTGCAGGCACGTGGCGGATCCAGATTTTATTGTCATGATGATGCGGCCCACGGACTGATATCAGTGACATCAGCACAGAGCAGACTAAAAACGTGTCACAGGAGTGCAAAACGAATTGCATTGCTGTGATCCATAGGAGGAGTACAACCAAACAAGCTTTGGCTATACTTCTCCTTTGGCCAATTGCTGACCAGCTCACGATGATATACGTCGGCAGCAGGGAACGTACAGGCATATTAACGTACCTGTACTCTGTCCTTTAAGAAGCGGTTTGCGAGCGTGCCCGCGGCGAGCTCTGTGAGTGTGATCGCGGGTCCCGTAGACTCGATGTCGCTGATCACCGCCATTACTACTAAAAAAAAATTATTTATAAAAATGCCATTAAACTATCCCCTATTATGTAGACGCTATAACTTTTGAGCAAACCAATCAATAAACGCTTATTACGATTTTTTTTACCAAAATTATATAGAAGAATATGTATCGGCCTAAACTGAGGAAAAAAAATTATATATTTTTTGGGGATATTTATTACAGCAAAAAGTGCCATTTGAATTGTTTTACATACCCTTTCTTTCTCTCATCTTTCCTACTAATGGAATTACACTTCCTAATTCCCCCAAAACAGTCTCCTCCTATATATGTCCGACCCCATTAGCTGGAAACATTTCTCAAACAAACTCACATGTATGTTGAACACACAACAGTTGTTTTCTATGTGCTCTATACACACAATATATGTGCTGTGGTGCGCAGAAAAATGCACTCAACGAATATGGTGTACACAAGGGCTAAATGCATATGGACACACAGAGCAGATTTGAAAAAAAGTTTATTGTGTTGTTGCTCTCTGAAAGTTAAAATATTGCAACTTACCAGTCATTAGATGTGGTGGCCGCATTCGTTTTCTTTTTACAGTTTTTTCTATAATTTTTACCTAGTGATCCTGTCAACAACACAATTCCCATCCTAAGGTGACAAAGCTTACTCTATCTATTATGAAACATCAATGTTGCCCTAAGACAGCAAGTGTGTTAAGACTACAGAACACCTCCCCACTGCCTCTTTTCATAACATAGGAGGGAGATGTTCTATAGTCCAGCAGAGGCAGAAAAAACAGGATGTTATGAACTCACAATATTTCTGGCAGGATCATACGGTATTTGTTGCACAGATATAACAAAACAAGTTCAATAGTATATTTAACAGACCAAAAGGGGCCAAATAAGAAATTTATTGTTAGGGTTCACATACACTTTAAACATCCAATAAATAAAAAGATCATCATCAGCACAATAGGGGTTATTTACAAAAGGCAAATCCCCTTTGCACTACAAGTGCACTGCAAGTGCACTTGGAAGTGCAGTCACTGTAAATCTGATGGGAACATGCAAGGAAAGTAAAAAACAGCATTTTAGCCTGCACATGATTGGATGATAAAATCAGCAGAGCTTCCCCTCATTTCAGATCTACCCCTCAGTTTTACAGCAAGTGCACTTGTAGTGCAAAGTGGATTTGCCTTTCGTAAATAACCCCCAATGTTTCTTGTTTCAGGTATCAATGGCTGTGCCAGCAGTGGACACAAAAGGCTGCCAAACGCCTGCCCATCAACTGGTAAATATGAAAAGAATACAGGTATGAAGCTACATAAGATCAGGTGTCAAAGAACTAACAAGGTTTCTCCATGCTATGTATGCTGGTGGTTTGATGATTGTGCAAGTTGTGTACATGAGGGGTAAGGAGGAGGCATAAGTAGTAAAGCAGGACTGCTGTTCTTTCCTCTTGTCACAGGAACAATATCTTATACCATTAGTTACAGCTTTTCGAACCAAAAGGCATGAAGCACAGGGCGTCTAAGCCCCTGTACACACGGTCGGAAATTCCGACGGAAAAGGTCCGACCGGACCATGTTGTCGGATAATCCGACCGTGTGTGGGCTACATCGGACTTTTTCCGTCCGAATGTCCGACCAACAAAGTTTGAAGAGCTGGATATAAAATTTTCCGACAACATGATCCGATCAGGCTTTATCCGATCGTTTGTAGAGAATTCCGATCAGACAAAGTGCCATGCATGCTCAAATCAAATTACGAGACCAAAGCTATTGGCTACTAGCCGCAACGTAGTCCCATCGCAACGAACGTCATTACGTTCTGAATGATCGGATTTTCCAACAACTTTGTCCGACCGTGTGTATGCAACACCAGTTTCGGACAAAATCCGTCTGAAAAAATCCAGTTCGGATTGTCGAACCGTGTGTACAAGGGCTAAGAGTTGGAAGGGGCTTAGAAATTACAGAACTGTTCATATGCTTAGGTGTATAGTTGTACTGTGGCATCTATGGCTGGCCATAAAGGAGCTGTAAGGTAGGTCAAAACACTTTATTGACATGTGTAAACCTGCCCCAACCCTATGTAAATATTGGTGGCAAGATGTGGTACATTCATACAAAACACTTACTGGCTGTATTAACACATAATTCTTGCTGCAGATTTGATTGCTTAAGGGTTTTGCTTTGAGCCCACTAAACATATTGACACAATTCTAGAACTCTGATGAAGGGGGATTTGTTGGTCCTCCAAACTCATTGGATATCCTTTGCTTTTGGCTGTATGTCTGGAGCAGTGAAGTCACCCATAGGCTTCAATGGCTCATCCATTGTCGGCACTCTATCCTCTCCCCTGTAGCAGTGCAGGCTGACACAGGGGGGTAGGATCATGTACCTGGACTGGAGCGGCCTGAAAATAGGTTAGTTAGCATAGGTGTTAGCATACAGGTTATTTAGCATAGGTGATAGAAGCAGGAAGGGACAGTGTTAAGAGTAGTTAGAATGAAGCTGGAATTCCATTTTATCATTTCATTCATGTCATGATGTGGTCAACCATGTAATATTGTACTGAATGCAATTACCATTCCATAGAGACTAAAAATGATATACCTCAGATAGCTAAACGGGAGGTGGAATGCGTCTATTATGCCTTCTATATATGATAGCCTAGTCATGTTTGACCTTGAACTATTCCGTATTGTTTTCCACATTTTGAATACATAATTAATATTAACTTAGTTTTATCAAATCAGATGTTTTTGCATAGTGTAGTGTAGATCTAGAAACTGTGAATTTGAGAAAGGATAATTTGTGGGTCAAGTAGGCCAGCTATCAGTATAGATCTTTACAATATCATGGCTTTACAATATCAGTTAGCCCTGTGTAAAGCCAGCCATAGATGGTTTGAATCTCAGCCTGTTTAGCAGAGACCAGACGAAATTCAAACCCTCTGTGGACAGGCTGATTGTACCCAGGTCGATCCATTGATCGACCTGGGTACAAACAGCATATCAGATTTTTCATGTGATTATTGCATGTGGTTATAGCCGCTAGTAATAATCGCTGTGTGTTCTCCTAGCAGGGACGGCTTCCCGGATTAAATTTATTTCACAATGACTGACTGGAGATCCACTTTAAGATAATGATCCACTACTGATAGGCTGCAGTTATTTAAATATTTTGACCATTGACAGGTCCAGGCTAAGAAGAGCTAAGTGCTGCTGGATTGTTGTGTACTAAATGCATTACTGAGTTTATACATTAGCCATGTTCTGGGAGGGAATCACTTGCTGGTTACACTATGTGGATATAAACTGGCCCTGCATTTTTCCTATTATAAAAATGTTTTTACTGCTGGATTGAGATTTTTTAACAACAAAGCTGCCCTGTGTCTGTTCACACAATTTTTGGAATGCCCAGTCCTCATTATCAGCACACTTTGCTGTATAACTTGTACAGTATATGCATTTTGATAAACTTTTTAAATGCTGTGTTTTTTTTTCTGTTAATGTTGCAAAGAAGTCTTCAAAGTGGCAAGACTCCGGGCGCAGATGGACTGCCCACTGAATTTTACTCGCAACATGCTGACCTGGTGGCGCCTAAGCTCAAGGCTCTGCTTGATGGGCTTGGGGAGGCGGATTGCCTCCCTGGATCTATGGAGGAGGCTATTATTGTATTGATTCCTAAGCCGGGTAAGGATCCTCAGGAGTGTGGGTCGTATCGACCCGTATCTCTATTGAATGTCGATGCCAAACTGCTAGCGAAGATCCTGGCCACTCGCTTAACCTCTGTGATTTCCACTCTGATACATGTTGATCAAACGGGCTTTATGCCCGGTAAGGGTACTGACATAAATATTAGGCGCCTGTTCCTGAACCTCTCTATTGATCACGATGATGTGGGGTCCCGAGCGATTGCCTCTCTCGATGACGAGAAGGCTTTCGACTCGGTAGAGTGGGATTTCCTTTGGGAGGTACTCCAAAGTTTTGGGTTTGGCCCTAAGTTTTTGAGGTGGGTGAGATTGCTCTACAGGGCTCCAAGGGCCAGAGTGCGTACCAACGACTGGGTCTCGGAGCATTTCTCCCTGCAGAGGGGCACCCGGCAGGGATGCCCCCTGTCACCCGGTCTGATTGCTTTGGCTCTGGAGCCTTTGGCGATTTTGATTCGGGAGTCGTCTGTAATACGGGGTTTACGGAAGGGTGCCCTGGAAGAAAAAATCTCCCTCTACGCCGACGATGCCCTGATTTATCTGAATAACACAGGCCCATCCCTAACGGCCACGCTCACGCTTTTTAATCAATTTGGTTCCTTTTCGGGTATCCGCATAAATTGGTCCAAATCGATCCTTTTCCCCCTGGATGCTCAAGCACCCCCGTCGTCTGGTAATATGCTGCTACAATGGGCCACTGAATTTAAATACCTAGGGGTGATGGTGACTAGAGATTATACAAAATACTATAGCCTAAATGTGCTTCCCCTTCTCCGCCTACTGAGAGAGAGATATCGGTCATGGTCTGGGCTCCCGTTGAATTTGGTGGGACGCATTAATATCATTAAAATGATAGTTCTGCCCAAATTCAACTATATATTCCGGAATTGCCCGGACTTGATACCGGGGTCGTTTTTTCAGGAGGCGGACAAGTGTATTGGTTCCTTTATATGGAACGGCTCCGCCCCCCGGCTGGCCAAATCCGCGCTGCAGGCACCGGTGAGTTTGGGAGGTCTTGCTCTTCCCAATCTGCGAGTCTACTACTGGGCTGCTATGTTGGTCACCGTCTCTTGGTGGTTTGCGGCGCGAAGATCTAACGCAGCGGTGTGCCTTGAGGCTGCTCTTCTGGGCTCCCTGCAGGATCTACGAAATTTGGTCTACAGGGGGGTGAAGGCGTATGCTAATCTCCCTGGGCCGACGACGGCGACAATTAAAGTCTGGAGTGTGACCGAGCGCGGGTTTAAGCGGTCGGGGTGCTGGTCTCCGGCCCAGCCCCTATGGGGTAATCCTAATCTGCCGCATTTCAGAACGATCCCAGACCCACAGGTGTGGGCGCGTTTCGGTATTAAAACCTTGGGAGATATCATGTCATTGGGTAACTTGTTATCGCTCCATCAGCTGACCCTCTCCCATGCGCTCCCTGGCTGGATGTATTTCAGGTATGCCCAATTACGCCATGCGGCCAGAGGTCAATTTCCTGACCCCTCGGTTTTGCAACCTAGTCCGTTGGAGGAGCTCTTTACAGGGGATGGCCAACGTAAACCTCTGTACCGCACCATTCTCCCAATAGACTCTTCTAAACTGAATTTGCTTTGGGACAAATGGAACATCCCCACACTAGAGAGGGAGGATTGGGAGGACTGCTTGGAGCGGGGCCCCAAGTTGGTTATCTCGGCGGGGGACAAACTTATTCAAACTAAATTTCTACACAGAGTGTATCATACCCCCGTGCGCTTGGCCAGGATCTACCCTGCAAGGGACCCTCACTGCCCCCGTTGCAAGTCGGAACTAGGGATGTACCTCCATATGTTCTGGGAATGCCGTAAGCTATCTAGATTTTGGTTGGAGATTTTTGACCACTTAAATACCCGGCTCAACCTGAATGTCCCCAGGACTCCTGAATTAGCATTGCTGGGCGTCCATGATAATGAACAAAGGCCACACCACACTAAGCTGCTGATTTCATATCTCCTTTTTTACGCTAAAAAAGAGATCTTATGTAGATGGATCTCCTCTACTCCGCCTAGTGTAGTTTCATGGGAAAAGAGCGTGAATAATGTTTTGCCGCTATATAAGTTAACATACCTTAATCGAGGATGTCCGTGGAAATTTGACAAGGTCTGGCTCCCATGGACTTCTAGTTAGACAGATTGTTCTGGTTGAGGGGGTCCCCCGCCCCCCTCCCCCCTCTCTCTTTCCCCCTCTCTCTTCCCCCCCCCCCCTCTCTCTCCCCCCTCTCCCCTCTTTCCTCACTTCCTCTCCTTCCCCCCTCCTTCTCCCTCCCCCCCCTTTTTTTGGGGCTTGCACAATCGCCTGTTATCTGTTGGCGGGGGCTATACAGAGGTGGCTGGTTCCTTGAATCTATTGACGACCGGGGTTACTTCTCTACTACTATGTCTTGCTGCCTGACTCTTAATAACTCGACTGTATGAATACTTGTAAATGTGTTCTGTACCATACTATGTTCCGGTCTTGATGTATGTAGAACAACTGTATTCTGAGCTACTGTACTGTCTATAATTGGTTGACAATAAAGCACTCCTGTTGTTTAAAAGTAAAAAAAAATGTTGCAAAGATGAAAGAGTTAAATGTAAATGCAACAGAAAAGAAAAGTGAAAATGGAAAGTTGCGGTTATTGTGCTTTTTAATAAATATGTTTTTCTTTGATCTATATTTATTGTTAACACAGATGGATAGAGATCTACAAACACTTATAGAAAAACAAAACCGCATTCATTCAGCAAAAATGAACACTATTCGCCAATCTCACGGGTGTATTGATAACTGGAATTACTACTCCCTGCACAGGTAATCATGACAAGGAAATGTTGAATATCTGTTGCTGCAAAGATATCCATATATGTTTGCACAGTGTGCATCTATTTACTTAAGGACCTGGTCAGTTTGCTAGGAAACAAATGGCAACATCAGCTGCCACAATGATCAGTAACTACAAATGTCATAATAACAGTTTATTATTCACAATGAGTGTAAAGTACTTTTATATCACAGACAGCTTTTATACTGTTCTCTATGTAACCACCTCTCTCTCCATTTTGCATTGTATTTAATATCTAATTAGCCTGAATACAGGACAGCGCAGACAAAACCTGTCAAGAATAACTCAAGAGAACAGCAAAATATTGGAGAGGATCCTAAAGAGACAATCTGAATATGGAAAATGGGTGTCAGAATGGGAAAAGGTGGAACAGATTTGCACAAATATATCTCGCTACCAACGACCTGCTGGACCTAATTGGGTAAGAGGCATGTAGTTAGAATAGAATATGTTAAAATAATTTTCTTTTTACTTTTTTCATTCTGCCTTATGTTCTATTTCTTGGAGAAAACTCTATAAGTGTTGTCTCTCCATCTAATGTTGCAGAACAGTAACTTCTGTCATCGAAATAAGTGCACGGTAGGGTGGGTTTATTGTAATTGCTTTATCATAGTGAACTTCAATAAAACTTTGGGTCCCCGCTTTCACCCTACCTTGGCTTGAGTTACCCCCTGAAGGCCCGATAAACCAATCCACAAGTCAAGCAGTCTCAGCCAAATCTCACAGATTCATTATATTTTTCACGCATTGGAGCTACAGGTGTAGTCATAGTCATTACACAGACAAAATAATGAAAACATATTATACACCACAAACAGCTATGATGACGACCTGGTCCGTTTTTTTTTTAATTCCATAATATTTTATTAAAGGAAAATGAGAAGAATTAAACATAGTTGTACATGTATAACAGTAGTTACATGGATCCAACGGTCTAAAGATATACAAAGACTTTACGTCGATCATCAAAGAGAACATGTAAATCAACTGTGGAGACATAATAGCGTATAACAGCGTTTATTTGAGGATGTTGGATAATACAATTTTTTAAATAATTGTCGGATTTCTGAGGGGATGGGTTCACATTGGGTATTATTGTGTTGGAATTTGAGACAGTTTCTTAGGATAGGTTGTATTGATCTTTGGTATTTCTGTAGAGTCATATATTGGGTATGCTTCCGACCTTGTCTATGTCATGTAGTGTGTGTAGTTTGTGTTTTGTAGATGGGTCAAGACTACCAGTCCAGCTGGTAGTCTTGGTTGGTTCCGTTGGATGTGTGTGAGAAGGTGGGGGGGTATTTGGTTATAGGTAGGTGTAGGGATTATGCGGGAGAGAGAATTTTTGGGGAGGGGAAAATTGTAGAGACAGGGGAGGGTGGGTACAGCTGGGGTATGAGAGGATGAGGTAGGCTGAGACGGGGGGGGGGGGGGGGCGAGTGCCTCCTATCTGACCCTGAACTTTGACCCATCCCTCCTCAATCCCTCCATGCACTTATTGTTTAATAGGGTGTTATGAGGCCGATGAAAGGGTGAAGTATGGGATCATTTTAGGTAATGTATGAGTGCATGGTTTGGGTGTATTCTAAGGTAGTCTTGAAATGGAACCAGCAGGCCCAGCGGTTATTATGTTTGGGGATATTTTCATGTGAAATGGCTATGAGCTCTTCCATTTCAGCAATTTTGTTGATTCTCAGGAACCAATCTTTATTTGAGGGGGCCTTGGATTTGCCCCGTAGGACCGGGATGCATAGTTTAGCTGCATTCAGCATGTGCATTGTTAGGGATTTAAAGTATGAACGTCTGGGTAGAGTGGTATGATGTAATAATAGTTGCACGGGGGAGAACCCCAAGGTAAGGGTGGTTATCTTTGACGTTATGTTGTGGACTTCCTTCCAGAATTTTTGCATAATGGGACAGGACCACCAAATGTGAATGTGGGAACCAGGTACGGATTTGCATCTCCAGCACAAGTTTGATGTTGCTGTGCATATTTATTGATGAGGGTTGGGACTCTGTACCAACGTTTGAGAATCTTGTAGCCATTTTCTTGGGTTGATAGGTTTATCGAACCCTTGAGAGTATTTTCGAATATTTTCTCCCATTGGTCATCTGTAAGAGTTACTGAGAGTTCTTTCTCCCAGAAATGGCAAGTTTTGTGCTTCGTGGTTAGCAAAAAGTAGTAGTAAAAGTGAGTATATGGTGGAAACTAAATGTTTTTGTGGGGTGGATTCAGAACATAATGCTTCTATGGGGGTGAGTGGTGTGGTCCAGTGTGACCTGTGTTTTGGGTCTAAAAGAAAATGTTGTAATTGTAGGTACGTCCATAATGGAAATTTTTGGTCTCTCATTTGTGAAGCTAGTTTTTCACGAGTTAGGAGAGTACTTCCTTGCAAGAAATGCTTAGCCAGCATATATTTGTGTGGCCAAGCAGTGGATAATCCCAGGGGAAAGTCAGGGTTAGCTCGGAGTGGAGTCATGGTGCCCGATAGGGTTGAGAGCTGTTGTTTGTTCTATGGAAACAGCGTAAAGTGGGGCCTATAAGTATATGGTTGGAAGCTTTGCTTGGAATGTGTTTGGGCGGTAGCCAGCGTGCCGTGACCAGAGGGGTATCTGCGAGGTATTCTTCCAAGTTGACCCACTATTTTGTGGACATTCCAGTCTACTATTTTGGTAAGAAGGCAAGCTCTGTAGTAATTGTGTTTAGGTCGGGCAGCCCTATGCCCCTTTTAGACTTGGGTGAGACCAAGAGCTCAAATTTTATATGCAGGTGTTTGTTGTGTCATAGAAATTTTGTATATAGGGTTTTGAATGTAGAGAAGAAGGTGGATGGTAGTTGGATAGGTATGGCCTGCATTACATATACAAATCTCGGCAGGATGTTCATTTTTTAGGATTACGGCTCTCCCGAACCATGAGAAAGAAAGGTTGTCCCATTTTTGTAAGTTTTGTTTGATGGAAGTCAGGATTGGAGAGAAATTTAAAGCATATAGATCAGTGAGACGGGTTGGGAGTTGGATTCCTAGATAAGTGATCGCTTTGGTTTTCCAGGTGAAGGGGAAATTGTTTTGGCAAAGGGCCACTGTTTCTGTGGGTAGGGAGACGTTTAGAGCATAGGATTTATCGAAATTTATTTTGAGGTTGGAAATGGTCTGGAAGTCTCTAAAGTCCTTCAGTAGGTTTGGGAGTGTGATATGAGGTTCTGAAAGGGAGAGTAGTATGTCGTCTGCAAAAGCTGTGACTTTGAATTCATGTTTAGGGGTTGAAATTCCTTTGATGTTTGGGTTATTTCAGAGGTGGTTGAGAAATGGTTCCAGAGTGAATACATAGAGAAGTGGTGAGAGGGGGCAGCCCTGGCGAGTTCCATTTCTGACGGGGAATGCATTTGACAGGCAGCCATTGACTTTCACTTATGCTGTGGGGTTCGTATAGAGCGTTAGGATTAGGTTGAGTATATTGTCCCCGAGGCCTATCGACCATAGGGTCTCAGTCATGTAGTCCCAGGCCACTCTGTCAAATGCCTTCTACGCGTCTAGTGAAAGGAAGAAACCCTTCTGTTTAGATGAGTTTAGGTAGGAATGAATGTTGATGGCTTTGATGCCTGGTTCGGTATTAACTGACCTTCGTACGGTTGAATTGTCATTGGTCTGAACCTGTTCTTTTAAGGAAAATATATAATGTACATTCTTCCAAATAAATCCTATACTTAAAATTAATCTGTGGACAAACTATGGACATTAAAGTATTTACATATTTTACCAAGTATAAATACACTTTAAAAATAAGTCCTTACTGACTTCTGTAGATGCAAGTACTATGGAGCAATACATCCTCAAAATTCTCCTCATAAGCACTGAAGTCATTCTCTCAGCAGCCCAGTTCCACTGCTCACCTCTCCCAGAGCACCTGCTCTTTCCTATCATTAGAAATGTAAAGGCTTTTGGCTGACTGATAAAAGGGGATAAGGGGAAGATGAGCTGCTGTGAGAAGTACTTGAGCAACTTCAGTGCTTGTGCTGTAAATTTAAAGATGCATTGCTCCACAGTGCCTGCAGCTACAGAGATCTCTTATAGGTTATTTTAGAGGTCATTTACTACTGGCTACAGGTTAACATTAAAGTGTAATCATTTCATGGAAGAATGTACTGTGTGTGCATTTGTGAACCTACAATGATGATAAAGTACAGTAATGACTGTGTCATTCAAATTAGCATAGATCATTTTATATCAAAAGTTTGTAGGGAAGAGAGCCACAACAATAATGTGACCTAACTAAATTATTGCTGTTATTCTCAATTTTAAAGGCAGGATGCCAGAGATCTACATTTATGGATGTGAGAAGGGATATGGACAGCCAACATTCAACAGAGGAAAGTGAAGTAGAAAGAACACAGATGGGTGAGTAGCAGTGGCGGCCCGTGCATTGTGGGCACACGGGAGCCGCCTCCTCTAAAACCGCCACCGCCCTCCCTATCCATGCACCCTCCCTTTTAAGGATGCGGCACATGAATTACACTTGCAGGGATAGGCGGGGTTGTGTCTTTTGAAGCACCTGATTAGAGCCAGAGGCTCTAATAGGCTTAAAAATAGGGTGGGCTCAGGGCGCAGAAAGTGTGCCCTGATCCTACCTAGTTGTGTGACACTAGCGAATGAATATTCGCTATTCTGACACATTTTTCTCCTGGCCAATCAGGAAGCCCCTATTCGTGTCTCAGGACACACTTCTGGGTTCCAATCAGTCGGAAGGAGAATGTTTGTGTCCTCGCTGGAGCGGGCCAACTCTTCCTTCACCCTGTCTCTGTGTTTCCTCCATGCCTCCACTAGGTAAGGTGATCCCTGCTGCCTGTGTCTCCCGCAGGGGGTGGGGGGGGTTGTTGGTGCTGCAGGTGATCACTAATGCCTGTGTCTCCCATGGGGGGGTTGTTGGTACTGTGGGTGATCGCCACTGCCTGTGTCTCCCATGGGAGGGAGGTAGTGCTGGTTGTGCTGCCCCCCAAAAAAAGTAAGCACCAGCAGCCACTGGTGAGTAGATATTAGTAAGTTCATTCATTTTGCCATGCTAGCTAACTACACTCTTTTAGCCTAAGCATTTTAGGAGTGCACAGCACACGCAAGGCATGCATGTAAGCATTCTTATTACCTCTCATGACTCCAGGTTTCCAGTCCTTAAATGTGGCTACATTCATTTTACTTTTTTCTTTACAATAATCAATGTACCATATCTTTGGAGAAGCATGGTTGTCACCCAAGGCTGCTCACTCCTGCTTTGAACTCCAGAATACCTTTGCCCTCCCACCCAAAAACATAGGGGGTGTGTTCCCGTAGTTTACAGAGGTGGACTAGACAGAGACAACAACAGTTGTTGAGATTTTAGTGCAGCACCGTGACAGATATAATGCACAGGAGCCACATCAACTTACTAGGCAAAAGGGAGGAAATAAGAGAAGCTCATTATTATAGTGGTTGCAAAGTCACATCTATTCAGTCCTTATATCCTCTATATTTTATGTCCATATTGCGTGCAGTGTTTTATGTTTTTTTAATTACATGGCTAAGAACCCTTTTTTAAATAGCTCTGCTGTGCATTCATGTGATATCCCTTTGCTCTCCTTCCTTATCTAAAGGAGTACAGTGGGAAGGGCTGAGATTCCCTTCTGACGTATAGTGCCTTGAAAAAGTATTCATACCCTTTGACATTTTCTACATTTTGTCATGTTACAACCAAAAAACATAAATGTATTTTATTGGGATTTTATGTGATAGACCAACACAAAGTGGTACATAATTGTGAAGTGGAAGGAAAATTATAAATGCTTTTCAACATTTTTTACAAATAAATATGTGAAAGGTATGGCGTGAATTTGTATTCAGCCCCTTGAGTCAATACTTTGTAGAACCACCTTTCGCTGTAATTCAAGCTGCAAGTCTTTTGGGGTTGTCTCTACCAGCTTTCCACATCTAGAGAGTGACATTTTTGGCCATTCTTCTTTGCAAAATAGCTCAAGATCTGTCAGATTGGATGGAGAGCATCTGTGAACAGCAATTTTCAAGTGTTGCCCAAGATTCTCAATTGGATTTAGGTCTGGACTTTGACTGGGCCATTCTAACACATGAATATGCTTTGATCTAAAACATTCCATTGTAGCTCTAGCTGCATGTTTAGGGTCATTGTCCTGCTGGAAGGTAAACATCCGCCCCAGTCTCAAGTCTTTTGCAAACTCTAACAGGTTTTCTTCTAAGAAATTTGTATTTGTATTTGGCTCCATCCATCTTCCCATCAACTCTGACCAGCTTCCCTGTCCCTGCTGAAGAAAAGCATCCCCACAACATGATGCTGCCACCACCATGTTTCACGGTGGGGCTGGTGTGTTCAGGGTGATGTGAAGTGTTAGCTTTCCGCCACACATAGCATTTTGCTTTCAGGCCAGAAACTTCAGGTTTGGTCTCATCTGACCAGAGCACCTTCTTCCACGTGTTTGCTGTGTCCCCCACATGGCTTCTTGCAAACTGCAAACGGGACTTCTTATGGCTTTCTTTCAACAATGGCTTTCTTCTTGCCACTCTTCCATAAAGGCCAGATTTGTGGAGTGCGTGACTAATAGTTGTACTGTGGACAGATTCTCCTACATGAGCTGTGGATCTCTGCGGCTCCCCCAGAGTTACCATGGGCCTCCTGGCTGCTTCTCTGATTATTGCTCTCCTTGCCCGTCCCATCAGTTTTGGTGGTCAGCCATGTCTTGGTAGGTTTGCAGTTGTGCCATACTCTTTGCA
Organism: Lithobates pipiens; assembly: GCF_037356315.1. Lineage (NCBI taxonomy): Eukaryota > Metazoa > Chordata > Amphibia > Anura > Ranidae > Lithobates > Lithobates pipiens. The sequence goes on from NW_027507903.1 coordinate 106,626,446, forward strand.
TTTTTGGATGAAGGATTGAACAGTGCTGCATGAGATGTTCAAAGCTTGGGATATTTTCTTTATAACCTAACCCTGCTTTAAACTTCTCCACAACTTTATCCCTGACCTGTCTGGTGTGTTTCTTGGCCTTCGTGATGCTGTCTGTTCACTAAGGTTCTCTAACAAACCTCTGAAGGCTCCACAGAATGGCTTCATTTATACTGAGATTAAATTAAACACAGGTGGACTCTATTTACTAATTAGGTGACTTCTGAAAACAATTGGTTCCACTAGATTTTAGTTATGGGTATCAGAGTAAAGGGGGCCGAATACAATTGCACACCATACTTTTTAGATATTTATTTGTAAAAGATTTTGAAATCCGTTTATCATTTTTTTCAGAATATGGATATATGGAAAGAACCCGCGTTCTGGAATCCATCCAAATTCTTTGTTCGATAATCACTAAGTACAAAGTAACTGCTAACATGTTTGCTGTGAACAAGGCTCTTCGCCGAAACATGTTAGCAGTTATTTTGTACTTGGTGATTATCGAATAAAGAATTTGGACAGATTCCAGAGTGCAGGTTCTTTCCATATATTCATATTCCGAATTTGTGATGAGTGGGACGTCATCTGAACCTGGCACCTGGAGAGAAGGTACCAGTAACCAACACGCATATTTGGAGGTTTTCACAGTTAGAGCAGTGCTACCCTGTGTGTACATTTTTATTTAGCATTTTCCTTCCACTTCACAATTATGTGCCACTTTGTGTTGGTTTATCACATAAAATCCCAATGAAATACATTTCAATTTTTGGTTGTAACATGACAAATTGTGGAAAATGTCAAGGGGTGTGAATACTTTTTCAAGGCACTGTATTTAAGATACAACAGAAGAGGAATCTGTGCTCTCTGACCTTGTGCCCGTGCATTACCAATTGGCACTGTGCCAGTCACATGTTAAAAAATAAATAAATCAAGGCAGGAAGCGTGGAAGGGGATCGGCTTCTTACACAGACCACGTATATGGCAGGGAGGGCGAGGGAGATGCAGTCACGCTGAAGACACAGCAGGATGGCGGAGGGACGCGCTCTTATGGATTGTCAGCCACAATTAATGGCCAGTTTACAGAGGGGAACACAGAAACAGGCAGGATCGATCAGGTATTGTACAACATGGAAAGGGATACATGCAAAAGCACTATACTATATATCGTGCCTTAAAGTGACAGGACTATTTTTTTTTTAAAGGGGTTGTAAAGGTTCATTTTTTTTCTAAATAGGTTCCTTTAAGCTAGTGCATTGTTGTTACCTTTTCCTTTGATTTCCCTTCTAAATGTTTTTTTTTCTTTGTTTTCTTTGTCTGAATGTCTCACTTCCTGTTCCTCCTCAGTAAGCTGTTCAGTAAGCTGTTCTGGCTGACTAAACACCACTCGGATGATGGTGTGAAGTTTACTGAGGAGAAACAGGAAGTGAGAAATTCAGACAAAGAAAAAAAACATTTAGAAGGGAAATCGAAGGAAAAGTTAAGTGAACCAACAATGCACTAGCTTAAAGGAACCTATTTAGAAAATAAAAAAACAAACCTTTGCAACCACTTTAAAGTAGTAGTAGTCAGAAAATTAAGTTTCTGCGTGATGACATCAGGCTGGCTGGTTTTGCAGATATAGCTATGTAAAACATTAAAAATTAGTGTCTATGCTGTCTAAAATCCAGTAATACACTGATCTGCATATGCTCAGTTGCTCTCCATTTTTGGCCATTTTTAGGCACTGCTGAATTTGTAGAGGTGGATCTGCCAACAGCCCTAAAGCTGAATTAAACCCTCTTATCTATTGCAGCCAAGGAAGCTGCTTATGTTTGATCTGCAACTACCACTGTGCTGCACATGTGATGAGTTATGATACCAGCCATTTGATAGTTTGACAGTTTGCTTGAGAGCACAAGCAAATGTGACAGTTTGTATTCCTGGCATTCCAGAAATCTGACTGTTTTTTTAAACTGTTAATTTGATGGGTTTAGTTCCATTTCATGATTTACTGCTGCTTAGGGGCTCCAGACCTCAGAAACAGGAGCAATTCTGGAGGCAATTTACAGCACACACTAATTTCGGTAGCATAATTTTGAATGTGAAATGTATGTTCCTTGCTAATAAAAACTTTTTTCTTTTATAAATTTGTTATAGGTACAATTCCACTTTAAGTTTTTTTTTTTTATAGACATGAATAGTTTACTGCATTTGACTATAAATTAGTATCACTATTTCTGCAGGACCAGCAATGAAGCTTAAGAGTATTTCTCGAGCAGCAGGACATAGAAGGATAAAAGAATCACCAATTCTTACAGATAGGAAGGGTCAGTTCCCATCAGTTCAGACTGAAAGATCCAGAGACACACCATCTTGGGAGTCCAGTGAAAGTGACACAGGACAGCCAACTGCTTGTAGTTTACATAAGAGTAGAGCTTCCAATAGTTCAACATCTAAGAAAACAAATCATACATGTAAAGTAAGATGTAAATCAAGAAATTGCAAGATTAGCAATTCAGAAAGTGATTGTAATGATTCTAGAGATGTGCCTACTGGAAGAAAAAGCATTTTAAAACAAGAGCTGGATGAAAACCATGAAAAAAACTCAGTGAATGAGAAAAGTCCTTCATTTTATGACCATGATCCTGATAAAACAGAGTTTGAAGAGAACCATGGAAGAATGACAGCAGTGTCAAACAAATATGCAGAAAGTGAAGCTTTTGATTCTGATTCAGAAAGAAAGACACCTCTGTCTTACAGTAAATCAGATCAGGACTTCTCATCAGAGCAATCCGATACCAGTTCCTGTTACTCACTTCAAGACTCAGAGGACGGTACTTCACCAGCTCCTTCACAATCCCCAGAGGTCATTGAAGTACTATCCACTCTGAGTCTGAACCTGAAGACCAGAGCAGTAAGTCCAGGAACCTCACAGAAGAGTTCCAAGTCTTCAGTAGCTTCAGTAGATCAGATAGAGAATCTACATTCAACATCACGCGATGCTAGTAGAAATTCAAAGCTTTCACCAGAAGGTTCCAAGAGAAGTCACTATCGGTTACCAGAATCCACAAAAACAAGTCCAGGTTCTTCATCACAGATGACCAACAGGAGCCATGATTCCACATCACTTGTGACAAACAGGATTGATGTTTTCTCCTCACAAGGAGCCAGTATGAGAGCTTTCAGTCGAAGTTCAGCCTCTTCTTCGACCTATAGACAAGGAAGCCCTGATGATGCAACCCAAAATACTTACAGGAGTTATGAGGAATAGACAAGAGATTCTAGCCAGACATCAGGCTAATCAGCTAAAACATTTAGTGTATGTCAAGATTTCTTTTGAACAGGAAATAACCTTCCTTCACCAAAATAAAAATAGAGACGATAAAATAAATAATAGCACAGTTAATGAGAAAACTTTGAGACAATAGCAAACAGAAAGAGTGAATATTGTATACCAATCAAATCTGTTCCATCCCAATGAAAAAGTTCAGGTTTAAGATACTCATACATATTATGTAAACTTAATATGAGTATCCCATTCAAGCTATCATCATATAACCAATGAACATTGGTTACATACTGCATAAATTATCAATTGTGAAGTACCAAATTAAACTGGTATTCCATTTTTCAGGTAGTTACTTGTTTTTTCCTTGTCTGAGACTAGAGGTGAATCCAACGTCATGGTCATATTTTATGTGAACTAGAACGTGGTAAATAATACAGTGCCTTGAAATTTTCCACATTTTATCATGTTACCACCAAAAATGTAAATGTATTTTAATGGGATTTTATGTGATAGAGCAACACAAAGTGGCACATAATTGTGAAGTGGAAGGAAAATGATAAATGGTTTTCAAATTTTTTTACAAATACATATCATACATCAAGTATGGCGTGCATTTGTATTCCCCCTTTACTCTGATACCCCTAACTAAATTATAGTGGAAACAATTGTCTTCAGGAGTCACCTCACTAGTAAATAGAGTCCACCAGTGTGTAAAGCTGTGGAGAAGTTTAAAGCAAGGTTGGGTTATAAAAAAAAAATATCCCAAGCTTTGAACATCTCACGGAGCGCTATTCAAGCCATTATCTGAAAAAATGGAAAGAGTATAGCACAACTGCAAACCTACCAAGACATGGCCATCCACCTAAACTGACAGGCGGGGCAAGAAGAGCATTAATCAGAGAGGCAGCCAAGAGGCCCATGGTAACTCTGGAGGAGCTGCAAAGATCCACAGATCAGGTGGGAGAATCTGTCCACAGGACAACTATTAGTCGTGCACTCCACAAATCTGGCCATTATGGAAGAGTGGCAAGAAGAAAGCCATTTTTGAAAGCCATAAGAAGTCCCATTTCCAGTTTGCGAGAAGCCATGTGAGGGACATAGCAAACATGCGAAAAGGGGGTGCTCTGGTCAGATGAGACCAAACCTGAAGTTTCTGGCCTAAAAGCAAAATGCTATGTGTGGCAGAAAGCTAACACTGCACATCACCCTGAACACAACATCCCCACTGTGAAACATGGTGGTGGCAGCATCATGTTGTGGGGATGCTTTTCTTCAGCAGGGACAGGGAAGCTGGTCAGAGTTGATGGGAAGATGGATGGAGCCAAATACAGGGCAATCTTAGAAGAAAAGAGTCTGCAAAAGATTTGAGACTGGGGCAGAGGTTTACCTTCCCGCAGGACAATGACCCTAAGCATACAGCCAGATCTACAATGGAATGTTTTAGATCAAAGCATATTCATGTGTTAGCCCCCGTACACACGGTCGGAGAATCCATCGGAATGTGTCCTATCGGACCTTGTTGTCGGATAATCCGACTGTGTGTGGTATGCATCGGACTGTTTCCGTCGGAATATCCATCGGACCCAATTTTCCAACTTGTTGGAAATATTTTCCGGCAAACTGGTCCGATAGGACATACTCCAATCATGTGTAGAGAATTCCGATCGGACAAAGTGCCACGCATGCTCAGATCAAATTCCTACATCAAAGCTATTGGCTACTAGCCTGAACGTAGTCCCATCGTAACGAAATTACGTCATCACGTTCTGAAAGATCGGATTTTTCGACAACTTTGTCCGACCGTGTGTATGCAACAGTTTCGGACACAATCCGATGGACAAAATCTGACGGATTTGGTTGGCAGAATGTCCGACCGTGTGTATGAGGACTTAGAATGGCCCACTCAAAGTCCAGACCTAAATCCAATTGAGAATCTTGGGCAACACTTGAAAATTGCTGTTCACAGATGCTCTCCATCCAATCTGACAGAGCTTGAGCTATTTTGCAAAGAAGAATGGGAAAAAAATGTCACTCTCTAGATGTGCAAAGCTGGTAGAGACATCCCCAAAAAGACTTACAGCTGTAATTGCAGCGAAAAGTGGTTCTACAAAGTATTAACTCAGGGAGGCTGAATACAAATGCATGCTATACTTTTCACATATTTATTTGTAAAAAAATATTGAAAACCATTTATCATTTTCCTTCCACTTCACAATTATGAGCCACTTTGTGTTGGTCTATCACATAAAATCCCATTATAATACATTTACATTTTTGGTGGTAACATGATAAAATGTGGAACTTTTCAAGGGGTATGAATACTTTTTCAAGCCACTGTATGCATGTTCTTTTTAAATAGGAAACATTCAATTCCTTATCGCTGTATTGACATTGGTGCTGTGTTCATATGAGATTTTCTGTCCAAATTACTGCAGTAGATTGTATCTTCAATAAAACAGTCTTTTTTGCTTAAGAGCCGGTTCACACTGCGGGCGATGCGAGGCGACACGACTTGCCTCGCCTCGATCTGACAAGTCGCCCCCGTTCTGTACAATGGAACCGTTCTGAGAGGAGCGACTCGAGTCGCTCCGACTCAGAAAAAAGGTTCCTGTACTACTTTCGGGCGACCTCGGGGCGACTTGCATTGACTTCTATACAGAAGTCATCTGCAAGTTGCCGCTGAGGTCGCGGCAGGTCGCGGCGAGGCAAGTCGGTGTCGCCTCGCATCGCCTGCAGTGTGAACCGGCCCTTACTAAAATGTAAGTTAAATTACTTTTTAAGATTTTTTATGTTTTTTCTTAACACAGTATAATGAACACATTGTTAATATAATATAAGGTGTAATATACCTAAGGTATTTAACGGAGAAGTCCAGCCAAAGCTTGTTTGGCTGGGCTTCTCCTATGGATCACAGGAGTGCAATTTGTTTTGCACTCTTGTGACCTGTTTTCAGCAGAGAGTGGTCTGAAGTCCGCTCAGCCTCTCAGTGAGCCTCTGAGAGTCTGAGAGGGCCCGTCCACCCCTACACCCCCTCCACAGCTTAGGGCTCCCATTAAAGTGGAGGGAGATGAGCAGAGAGCTGCGACTGACAGTCTACAGCTCTCTGCTCACAGAGCTCTGAAAATTGAGTGATTGGCGGTGTTCAATCACTCGGTTTTCAGTGTAGAGGCGCCTGGGGACAGATGCAGCATCAAACCAATGCTACGACCACCTAGGTAAATATGATTCTGAAATAAAAAATAAACCCATATATTAAAACCTTGGTTTGAGAGCGTGTTGCAAGACAAGCAAAATGTTTTAGTAAATTTTGCCTTGATATACAAGTAGCGTCATGATAAAACTGAGTATAAAAGAGAAGAGAGGCATAAAGATAAGAGAGGTAAAGATGTCCACATAGACCATCCTGCTCACCGCCATTGAAGTCGTCCCTTCCACGCTGCACTCAAGCCTCACTTTCAGATCCCTCTACTGCAGGGTAGTCTTCCTGGTCACAATTGCAGACAGGTTTACCTTGGATGCCTGCATACTTAGATGTGCCTCTTTTAATCATCAACCATGTGAGTTGCTAAATGTTGTACCTTCGTTAAATGTAAACATATTGCTACACTTAGAGGCACCTCTCTTTTATACTCTCTATCTCCTGCTGGATTTTTCTTCTAATCCCCTTGTGGAGGCTTCTATTTGTGGATGGACATTTTATGGTGACACAATATATCACATTGCTATAATATTTTTATATGGACTATAAACTGAAGGACTTATGAATAAATGGTTGTGGAAGGAATCATTTGAGTTTCCATTATTTCTTATGTGGAAATTCACTTTGATATACAAGCACTTTGGATTACAAGCATGCTTCCAGAACAACTTATGCTCGCAAAACAAGGTTTTACTGTACATCTCTTTTAAACGAGTAAAATAAGAACATTTAAAAATAACTGATATTCAAATGTATCCCTAATGAAATCAAACAATTAAACTAATATATTGTTTAAACAAGATATTAAAAGGATTATTATATAAGGTAGTATTTACTTAGTATAATAAGTATCATTGTTAGTAATCATGAATCAACTAAAATGTGTTTTTAGAGTTGTTGAAAATAAAAGAAATTATAATAAAAATAAAATGGAAATGTAGCGATGACACTTTGGACAAAGTGTCTGTCATGTACAAATTTAGTTTTTCAGTATAGGGGTTCTGAGGGTTAATTATGTAGGTTTAACTTTGACATCAGTTTGGCTGGGCTGTGTTAGAGTTCTGCCTGGCCCCACTGAGGAGTCTGGGGAAGGGTATTTAAGATGTTGAAGTCATGTGTTCAGGGTTCGTTCGTGAGGCGATAGCTGCCTGTTTCTGATTCTGGACTGGGTAGCCCCGTGAGGGGTCCCGGTCACGGGAGCCTTCGTCGATCCACAACATGCTTCGGTTGGCTAACCCCAATAGACCCACCTGGTCTGGGGTAAGGATCCGTCTGTTCTCGAGTCTCAGAACCGGCTGGTCTGAGGCACAGTAACTGAGGGAGTATTCAAGGCGTCCGGGTGTGCTCTCGGCTTGGAGGAGCACCGCAGCTCGTGTAAGTGACCGGGGGAGGACTCTTCGGAGGAGGGCCAACAAGCTGGCATCCAGAGAAGTGCCTGGTTGCTGGGTTGTTAAGGAAATCATCGAATCCACATTTTCCAGTACTGCCAAGGAGACAGAGAACGTTACAGGTACTGAGGAAAAGGTTCCTGTTCACTTCTGTTACAAATTACTCAAGGTCAAGGACTTCACAGGTTCTGTATCAAAGTGCTGACTGCCATAATCTCTGGCTAGAGATTTGTTCAGCTTTGAACCACCCAGCTGCGAGTGGCTTCTCTCTGGGTGGTAATATAGACTTCCTGATAACTAGCAGTTCAAGGTGCCTGAGTTTCTTCACCCTTGCCCTCTGTTCCCATATGAGACTGTGTTGTTGGATGTTACCCCTGCAAATAAAAACCTTTTCTAAAGGACTTTCATGGTGTCAGCATCCAAAGTTGTTGGGTACTAACCCTGGGAACCCCTAGCGCTAAGAGTTTTGTCAAACTTAAATGTACAGCAAGACCATAAATGGCAATAGATGGACGTCTGTAAAGCATGCTCAGCCAATGCAGCTCTCCTTAGTAACCACAATCCAGTAGACTACTATAAGAAAAACACACAGGAGGGTGCAAACACCTAGTGCATTACCAGAGATTTATTAAATAGAAACATAATTGATGACAAATGGGGTACTCACAAAAGTAGAAGAAGAGCTTAGCTCTGAGGAAAGGGGTACACCCCTGAAACATGTCAGCTTTCCAGCATAGTGGTATTGTTTGTCAGGCCGCTCGATTACATCACTGGATTGTGCTACATGTTTTTTTTTTTTATGCTTTTCTATCTTCTATTTTTGTGAATACCCATTTTGTCATCAATCATGTTTTTGTTTAATAAATCTCTGGTAATCTACTAGGTGTTTTGGCCCTCCAGTGTGCTTTTCTTTTATCTGGACAGATTTTTAAAGAGGAACTTCTCACTTATCATAAAAATTACAACAAATGCACCTTTAGAAATGTTTAGGAATGGTAATCTACAGATACTTACAGGGTTTTTATTTTTTGAATACCTTATTTTTTCTTTTTCTCCCCATTCTTCTCACAGTGGCCATTTTTACTAATCCATCTACCTTTACTTCCTGCAACTATGAATTATGCCTAGAGTTCTGGGTCTACCTCCTAAAACATGTGACAGGAACTTCCCAAGATGCAACTGTGAGGCAAAATCCAAAAACAAAAAGGAATTATTTTGGCGCTCTTCCTACAGAATAAATAGAAAGTGTGCAGTAGCCTGCCATTCTGTGAATACAAACAAGGGATAAGATCTATACATATTAACACATTTTTGAAACAATGTATCACTTTTATGAAAAATGTATCTCCTTTGTAATAAATACAATCTCAGTGAGATGTGGGCTATATCTCACAGGAAAAAACACACCACTCAACAATTCCATAACCCGAAGGCTGTGGGCAGCTACTAATTAGATAAAACGGACTAATGGCTGTGCAAGGCTGCCTCCTCGATCAGGCTGTGGATCCAGTTTCTGCAAACAGATAAGGTAAAAGAGAGGGAGCACCAGCAGCCCATAGTGAAGTAATTTTTTTTATTAACCCCTGGATGTGCGGGGCACTTGGCAGGCAGGCCTTAACGCTGAGTGGCCGCATATATGTGGCCCTGTTAAAACTATGATCATGATAGATCATGTAACCATTGTGACAGCCAATCACAGCGGTCACATGACCCAAATGCCCACCTCCATCTCCCTGGTAGGACCCCAGCTCTTTAAGGGTTAGAACCCTTAAAGAGCTGGGAGGCGGTTGGTGGGAAGGGGTTAAATTAAGCAAATGTAAGTTGCATGGTAATAAAGCATGTCTCTGTAGCCAGTATCAGACCTCAATGCATCAGGGCAATAGTGGTACTTTGTTGCCGGGATCACTGCAACCATATCTAATCCTGTTGTGTCAAGCCACCGTGGGAATCGCCAAGGCTGCCGATATGAGATCATGAAAACATCGGCAGGACACCATGCCTCTTAGAAAATATGTTGGGATGTTTACTTTGCAAAATGTGGTAATTGTGTAGGTGTTTTCACTGTCCTGGTTCTCCAGGGCCTCCAAATTTGAGATAGGTAGTCAGGAGGATGGATACATAATTTATGCCCCTGGAACGCCTTAAGTTGCTCTTTGGATTTTGGGTTCCTCTTTTGTTGCTCTGAAGAAATAGTTTAACAGCTGCACTATTCCCCTCATGCTTGAGGCCTGACACATGAGAGACATGCTTTTATTACCTTATGCTTTTGAGTGCAACTTACTTTTGTTTTTAAGCACTTTAATAAATTAAATTACTACACTATGGTCACTTTGCTCATACTTCTCCACATTTGAAATTGACAATGAGGTACAACTTGAAAGGTAAAAAGATGCAGCACGTTAAGTGCACTGTGGCAAGAAGTGGGTGTGGCTACATTTTGCATGGACCAAAGGAACATAGTTAAAAATAGTCTAAGCCTAACCACACTACACACTGCACATATATGCTTTAGCTTTGTACCTACAAAACCCCTCCTTAAATGGGTACCATCTTTAGCAACAGGTTGCACCCCCATTTACCATTTAACATGTTGCTAAGCAAACACACCTCCAAGATGACCACAGCTCTGTGATGTCGTCATGGAGGAGCGGAAAATGACTCCAGTGGCAACCTGTGAAGCTCTGGTGAACTCCATGCCCGAGATGGTTAAGGTAGTGCTGGAAAATAATGGTGGCCGCACAAAATATTGACACATTGGGCCCAATTTGGACATTTTCACTTAGGGGTGTACGCAGTTTTGTTGCCAGCGGTTTAGACATTAATGGCTGTATGTTGAGTTATTTTGAGGGGACAAATGTACACTGTTATACAAGCTGTACACTAACTATTTTACATTGTAGCAAAGTGTAATTTTTTTCAGTGTTGAAAAGATATATATATATACTGTACTATACAAAATTGAATATTTTACTACTAAAAGTGTTATGCTGCACTAAACTTAAATTTTTAGTTAAAGATCACAAACATGTTTTACTTTCCTGCTCTGTTCAGTGGTTTTGCACAGAGTAGCCTTGATCCTCCTGTTCTTAGGTCCCTCTTTGGTGGTCCTGGCCCCTCTCTCCTGTTGAATGCCCCCACAGCAAGCAGCTTGCTATGGGGCACCCAAGTCGAGCCACAGCTCTGTGTGTTCATTGAGACATGGAGCCACGGCTTGGCCCCGCCCCTTTCTCTCCTCATTGGCTGACTGACTTTGATTGACAGTAACAGGAGCGAATGGCGCCGCGCTGCTGTCTTTGCCAATGAGGAGGGGAGTCCTGGCCAGCTGAGTGCCTCCTGCAACATCACTGGATCTAGAGGGACCTCAGGTAAGTAGGAGGGGGCTGCTACACACAGAAGGCTTTTTATCTTAATGCATAGAATGTATTAGGATAAAAAAACCTTCTGCCTTTACAATCGTTTTAAGATCCAAACTCTAAAAATGTATAGAAGGGGGTGTATTGAAGCCACTAGACTCCTTACGAGATGGGCATGGCAGCTTCCCCTTTGACTTTTGGAGACACCGTCAGTTGGAGACTTTCGTAGCCAAATGCCACAGACTAGCCTGGGTTAGGACCACGCTGACAGTATTCGAAAATATGTGGGCCTCTGAAGATCCACTACCTCATATGATCTCAGCATCATACGGGATACTGGAGGATGGAACGCCTAACCCCACGCCCCATTTTATTAGAGAATGGGAAAGGGATCTCCAGTCTGATTTCACTGAGGAACAACTTTACCACCTCTACCGATTAACACACTCAAGCTCTGTGGACTCTAAGACCCAAGAAAATAACTACAAATTACTGACACGCTGGTACAGGGTTCCAACCACGCTAGCCAAGATTTTCCCTACTGCTTCCGATAGGTGCTGGAGGGGATGTGGCGAGAGGGGTACATTCCTCCAGATTTGGTGGGAGTGCCCAATACTCCGGCCGTTTTGGGATATGGTTGGCAAACACATATCTGAAAGCCTGGGTGTTGATATCCCGGCTCTGCCTAAACATTTTCTGCTCCATGTCCCCCCCATGCCCTTGTCTCGTTACAAACAAAGTGCTCTTCCCCACCTCCTCAATGCCGCAAAACACCTAAAACCCATTCATTGGAAAAACTTGCAGATTCCAAGTGAACAGGACTGGTTGGGGAAGGTGGGGGAGATCATGGAGGCAGAAAGTTGGCCTCGTGGATTTCCGCAAGTTTAGATATCGCATTGCTTATCTTAGCTGATCCCGCCTTCGGAGGACTCATCCAGGCGCACCGTCAATCAAATGCCACAGGATCCACCTGACGGGGGACCCATCTCGTTGACAAACCTGGTGGGAGCTGGACCATATACCTTCATAACCTTCAACATCAACTCTCTTCTTCTTTATCTTCTTTGCTTCTCTCCTAATCTCCTATTCTTCTGCTTTTTCCCCTTATCTGCCTTTTTGGTGGAGAACCTATTTTAGTTTTTTTTATAAAATTGTTGCACCCATGTGACACCTAGGTTCTCTCTTATCTGGGCTACCTGGCCGGTCTCTAGGTTAGAGATTGTAGTTTGTGAGAAGCCATGTGTGGGACACAGCAAACATGTGAAAGAAGGTTCTCTGGTCAGATGAGACCAAAATTGAATTGTTTAGCCTAAAAGAAAAATGCTGTGTGGTGGAAAACTAACACTGCACATCACCCTCAACACACCATCCCCACCATGAAACATGGTGGGAAGATAGAAAGAGTCAAATACAGGGCAATCGTATGCCCCGTACACACGATCAGAAACTCCGCCAGCAAAAGTCCGATGTGAGATTTTGGTCGGAAATTCTGACTGTGTGTATACTACATCTGACTTTTGCTGGCGGAATTTCCACCAGCAAAAGATTGAGAGCAGGTTCTCAATTTTTGGAAAATTCCCATCATCTGTAGCAAAGTATTGACTCAGGGGGGCTGAATATAAATGCACGCCACACTTTTAAGATATTTATTTGTAAAAAATTTTGAAAACCATATATCATTTTTCTTCCACTTCACGATTTTTTTCCACTTTATGTTGGTCTATCACATAAAATCCCAATAAAATACATTTACGTTTTTGTATGTAACATGACAAAATGTGGAAAATTGCAAGGGTATGAATACTTTTTCAAGGCACTGTATCTTATCTAGATAAGATCTTCAGTTAAAGGGCTCTGAAGTGAAACTGGGCAAAGAAATGCCTTGAGAAATGAGCTAAGCCCCAGAAGACAGGCCCCAGGACCAGCAGCCAGGAATCAGGTCCAGTAGCCAGCCCCAGTACCCATTATTTAAGGTAAGTGAAGTCTTTTAGGGCTGGGCCTGGGTATCACATTGCTTTTAAATAATATAATATTGTTAATTGTTACTATTGTTCAGTGACACTCCAATGTAGTCTCTCAAGGGGCCTGAAGGGGACTCTTTCTATCAGAAACTCTCTAATGGTCACAGAGAGGGCCTCTGTTAGATAGACCCCCCCCCCCCCCCCCCCCTCCCCAGGTCCCATTAGACTCCGTTGTAGTCTAACAAAGACTCTTAAATTGACACAGAGAGGACCTCTGTTTAAGAGACCCCCATCCAGGTCCCATTGGACCCCATTGTAGTCTCTGGCGGGGGCTCTTTCTAAAAGACTCTTTAACAGAGGCCCTCTCTGTTTCCATTAGAGAGCCCCCCTCCAGGTCCCATTAGAGTACTCTGCTTCTCTTCCTGTATTATGTTTATTGTTAAGAGATCATGGGAGGATCCCAGGGTAACAAAGACTCCTTAGGAGAGGGGAGGAGTTAGTAAGATGGCCACGCCCATGCGGGGGTACCAGAAATTTTTCTGCACTCAGGAGTCTGTGACCCTAGGATCAGCCCTGTCTCTCATTATCATTTCAGAAACGAAGGGAGGTATGGGCACAACACATTTTGGGAGTTTGAAAGCAACAGGACTGGGACAAGGGGTGTGCAGGAGGGATGGTCGGCCCTGGGCACTGTGGTATTATTTGAGGTGGGGGGGCCACAAGGAGATTGGGGGACAGGGGATTTGTGTTGGAAGGGGGAATTAGGGGTGGCGGCAGGGAGTAAGTATTGTTCTAGTTGGGGAAATATGGGGGTGCTAAGAGTGGTAATTTAGGGGGATTTGTGTTGGGAGATGACCTTGTCCCAGCACTGGAAAGCAGTCATATAGTCTGTTATTGGGCCTGTCCATATTCCAGAATATCAGGCAATAAAGGAGAGTGCCAACTGCCAAAGGATTGAAGAATAAGGTAAGTATATCACCACATTTATCATCCCCTAGGCAAAACAAGCAACACAACTTTGCAGTGGGAAGGGGGACCCATTGCAGGGGTAAATGTTTTTTTCACCATAGTTTACCTTTAAAGCTGCATTCAGATAAGGAGATGGAGAGGCAGAACTGTGAGCCTATCAGGTGTGCTGAATTTAGAGTGCTGAACATGCTGATAGGAGAAGAGAGCAGTGTGAGCAGAGAACTGAACTCATCAGTGTGCCGCTGCTCCTTCACTTTTCCTCCAGCAAGCTGAGGGTGGAGACAGGACACCACTGTATTCTTTTTTTAGTCTGTGACAGAGAAAGTGGGGACATCACCCTGACTGTGCTCTGTAGCAGAACTGCGTTATTATCAGGACTGGATGGATAAAAATCCAAATACCTTGTAAATAAAACGGCTACCTTATCATTGAGGACTGGTGCTCAATATTTTGGGGGGTGGCAAACAAACCTGCACCCCCTGCAGGAGATGGACGGCAGTGATCAGTGGCCTTACCTTAGGAGGCCGATTCTGCTCTTCCCTCCGGCTTGCTGAGGGAAGAGCCAGGGCCGTTGCTTCTCCTCCTGACCGATCAGGCGTTGCTTCTCCTCCCGGCCGATCAGGCATTGTTTCTCCTCCTGGCTGAACAGGAAGTAGGTCCTGAGACCCAATTGGCTGGGAGTCCTAAGACTCCCTGGCCAATCGGGTCTCAGGATCTGCTTCCTGATTGACTGGGAGAAGAAGCAGGAAGACATTAGCAAATATTATTATGCTAATTTCACACAACTGGGTGGGCTCAGGGCGCAGTGCTCTGCATCCTGAGCCCACCCATTTTTAAAGCCAATTTGAGCCTCAGGCTCTAATCATGTGCTTAAAAAAGAAAAACTTAATTGAAATCCATGTGTCCGGCACCCTGTGTGAAGGTTAGGGGCCAGATGCATGGATTAGGGGGACAGTGCCCCTAATGACCGGGTCGCCACTGTACCTTATATACCATATATATTGTTGGTATATCTAGCTGTTTGCTAATTATTATTTGTAAATAATGCATTTAATTTAGCATTAGCAGTATTAGGCCAAAGTTTCTGTTAGTTTTATTGTGTATTGGGTCCTCATTTAAAACAGCCATCAACAAACTCCTCCATCAAACTGGCCTTTCAGCAAGTTTTGATTACATACAAGCAAGTACGTATCAAGTCTGGTCAGGGTTTTAGTAAAGTACGCCAGAATAAATTGTATGATTCATCAACTTACACTACCATATATAAAAAAAATAGGTACTTTCCCTCTAATTTTTTTTTTCAGTACATTACATTTGGGTACACAAAATATCTGGTTTAATCTAAGCAGGAATTCACAATTTACATTCATTATACCGTCCCAGACAACGTTCAAGCATGATATTACAGGAATTTATATTTCAGGAAGCATGTTAGTTTTATGATGGAATATCTTCATTCACACCCATACTGTTTCCCTTTGAGCATTTCTGCAGTGCTTTTTGCATTTTTTACCTCAATTTATCCAAAATTTGTTGTTGGGCAGATAAAAAAATGGAAAACGCAGCAAAATTGCGGTAAAAACACACTACGTGCTTTTCTGCAGCTTGTCTATTAAAGTCTATTGTATCAAAAATAGTTTTGCATTAAAAAAAGTCCCTGCCCCTTTCCAAAAATGCAGAGGCACAAAACTGCATTGACATGAACATGTTCCATAGGAAACCATGTTAAAAATAATGTTTTGCGTTTCTGAAAAAAGCATAAAAAAAAACACATTGGTGTGAATGGAGCCCAAATCCATGGTAAAATACTTCAGAGAGTCCAGAACTGGAAAGGTGGTATGAGCATGATGATAGGTATGTATATATACACAGTATCTGACAAAAGTGAGTACACCCGTCACATTTTTGTAAATATTTTATTATATCTTTTCATGTGACAACACTGAAGAAATGACACTTTGCTACAATGTAATGTACTGAGTATACAGCTTGTATTACAGTGTAAATTTGCTGTCCCCTCAAAATAAATCAACACACATTAATTAATGTCTAAACTGCTGGCAACAAAAGTTAGTACACCCCTAAGTGAAAATGTCCAAATTGGGCACAATTAGCCATTGTCCCTCCCTGGTGTCATGTGACTCGTTAGTGTTACAAGGTCTCAGGTGTGAATGGGGAGCAGGTGTGTTAAATTTGGTGTTATCGCTCTCACTCTTTCATACTGGTCACTGGAAATTCGACATGGCAAAGAACTCTCAGGATCTGAAAATGGGTATTTCCATATCCTCCAACAATAGCGGAATGGAAAACACAAATAAAGGGATCCTTAACTAAAGAAAAATATATCTTCTTATGTAGAGGTTGTGCAGGGAGGTTTGAGAGGAAATGGAGGTGGGGGTCAGATATCTTGGATTGATGATGAGATGGGAGTAGTTAACCGGTTCCCGACCAGCGCACGACGATGTACGTTGACAGAATGGCACGGGCAGGCATATTGGCGTACAGGTCACAGGTTGCCCTGCCATCGGGAGCGCGCCGCCGGCGGCCCACTCCCGCGCTGGTCGGGACCCCTGTGAGTCCGGTCGGACGGACCCGTGGACTCAATTGCCGCGGGCATCCCCGCGATCGTCTCACGGGACAGCTGAATGGAGGAAATGCCGTGTAAACAGCATTTCTCCATTCTGCCTAGCAACCAGTGACGCTGATCTCTGCTCCATGTGATTGGAGCAGAGATCAGTGTTCACTAAATGAAAGCCCAACCCCCCCACAGTTAGTAACACACCCCTAGGAACACTTAACCCCTACACGACCCTTTGAAAAAGTCACGTGTGTGTGACGCAACGCGTCAGGGAGGAGCCAGGTGTTACATTCGTCACTTCCAGCCGCAGCCGAGACCGGAAGTTCTATGTACCAGCGCAATATTCTAATTTTCATGTGAGTGGATATTGATTTTTCTTTAATAAAAGTTACGTTTTTACACATGCAAGTCCCCTTTCTTCCCTTATGAGTACTGGCACTGGATTACCTTGTGGGATTACCCTGTGAGACTATCTTGTGAGGATTACTGAGAGAGAAGGAACCATTTCATCTATTCCCCCTACATGTGTATCTGACCCTGCGGGGTCTAGCATTAAGGTGCGAGGCTGGGGGAAACGGGGGATGCACTGGTGGAGCACTGAAGGTGGTATGTCTTTTTCCGAGTGAATACGGCTTGTTGTTATCAGCACGTTTGGATACTTTATTTATTCATTAAGCACTGGAACATCAGCTTGAACATTTTTGGACACTTTGTTTGTTTTTTCTATATTTTTTTCACAAATTTTTTTCACTATTTTGCGATTTTTGCACATGGTATGCGATTTTGCACATTGTATGTGATCTCCATTTATCACATTGTTATAGGTGATTTGCACATTTTATATTGTATTTAATTTTTATTATTTTATAAACACTGGAATAGCAGTTTGTACACTTTCTAGGATATTTTTTAGTATTAATTTGTGATTCTTTGCACATGTTATGCGATTCTTTGCACATGTAATGCGATTCTTTGCACATTTTATGCGATTGTGATTCACTTTATTGCTATAGGTGACTTACACTTCTTAGCCAGTATACACTTTTGTGGTGTATGTGCTTTTAGCATTGAGTTTTGCTATTTGCACATTTATTTTGTTTTTTGTTTGGTATTTTAAGGTAGCGCCGCACACATTTATATGCATCCTTTTAGATAGTGTTGAGAACATTATTTGTGTTGGCAGCTTCCTTGGTGTTTTTTTTTTTTTTTTTAGTTTATTAGTCATTTATTAGGAATTCGTTTATTTAGAGGGGTTGTGCGCACTAGTACTTTACCTTTTAACCCCTACACTGCCACCCACTGGTTAACCCCTTCACTGCCAGTGTCATTTACATAGGAATCACTTTATTTATATAGCAGTGATTACTGTATAAATGACAATGGTCCCAAGAATGTGTCAAAAATGTCCGATGGGTCCCCCACAATGTCGCAGTCACAATAAAAATCGCTGATCGCCGCCATTACTAGTAAAAAAAAAAATAATAAAAAATTATTAATAAAAATGCTATAAAACTATCCCTATTTTGTAAATGCTATAACTTTTGCGCAAACCAATCAATAATCGCTTATTGTGATTTTTTTTTACCAAAAATATGTAGAAGAATACGTATCGGCCTAAACTGATGAAAAAATATGTTTTTTTTATATATTTTTGGGGGATATTTATTATAACAAAAAGTAAAAAATAATGCGTTTTTTTCAAAATTGTCGCTCTATTTTTGTTTATAGTGCAAAAAATAAAAACCGCAGGGGTGATCAAATACCACCAAAAGAAAGCTCTATTTGTGGGAAAAAAAAGAACGTCAATTTTGTTTGGGAGCCACGCCGCACGACCGCGCAATTGTCAGTTAAAGCGACGCAGTGCCGAATCGCAAAAAGTGGTCTGGTCTTTGACCAGCAAAATGGTCCGGTCTGTAAGTGGTTAATCTTAGTGAGCTATCAGGGAGCGAGAGGGGGGGGGGTTAAATTTTTTCAAATTTTTTCATTCAAAATGTTTTTATTTTTTTTTCTTGGTTTTTTGTTGTGTATTTTAATATGTACATGGGTTGTATTTTGTTTGAATGGTTTGCGTATAAAAGCACTAAAAGATGATTTGATAAAAAAATAAAAAATAAAAAAAGAATAGGCCTCGCCATAGTTGGCCAATGAAGTTGAGTGCACATGCTCAGTGTCATATCCAGAGGTTGTCTTTGAGAAATAGATGTATGAGTGCTGCCAGCATTGCTGCAGAGGTTGAAGGGTTGGGGGGGGGGGTCATCCTGTCAGTGCTCAGACCATACGCCGCACACTGCATCAAATTGGTCTGCATGGCTGTTGTCCCAGAAGGAAGCCTCTTCTAAATATGATGCACAAGAAAGCCCGCAAGCAGGTTGCTGAAGACT
Organism: Lithobates pipiens; assembly: GCF_037356315.1. Taxonomy (NCBI): domain Eukaryota; kingdom Metazoa; phylum Chordata; class Amphibia; order Anura; family Ranidae; genus Lithobates; species Lithobates pipiens. The sequence goes on from NW_027507903.1 coordinate 106,645,573, forward strand.
GGATTACTGGAACCATGTCCTGTGGTCTGATGAGAACAAGATAAACGTATTTGGTTCAGATGATGTCAAGCGTGTGTGGTGGCAACCAGGTGAGGAGTACAAAGATAAGTGTGTCTCGCCTACAGTCAAGCATGGTGGTGGGAGTGTCATAGTCTGGGGGATGCATGGGTGCTGCCGGCACTGGGGAGCTACAGTTCATTGAAGGAACCATCAATGCCAACATGTACTGTGACATACTGAAGCAGAGCATGATCCCTTTGGACTCTCTCTGGGCCGCAGGGCAGTATTCTAACATAATAATGACCCCAAACACACCACCAAGACAACCGCTGCCTTGCTAAAGAAGCTGAGGGTAAAGGTGATGGACTGGCCAAGCATGTCTCCAGACCTAAACCCTATTGAGCATCTGTGGTGCATCCTCAAATGGAATTCGGAGGAGCGCAAGGTCTCTAACATTTACCAGCTCCGTGATGTTGTCATGGAGGAGTGGAAGAGGACTCCAGTGGCAACTTGTGAAGCTCTGGTGAAATCCATCCCAAGAGAGTTAAGGCAGTGCTGGAAAATAATGGTGGCCACACAAAATATTGACACTTTGGGCCAAATTTTGTGTGTTGAGTTATTTTGAGGGGACAGCAATTTTTTTTTTTCCAAATATACATTTTTATTAATGCTCAAGGAGGGCGAATACAACAAATACAACTTATGCAACAACATGCAGCAGAGTGTAGAGGGGAAGAAAAGGAGGCTCTCCTGATCAACAAACACATGCAGGGGGACAGCATACACTAAATATGCGTAACATTCCCACCCTACTATATATCGTCTGCCCAGGCCTCAGAAGCTGTCAATGCCGGGTTTGGAACCCTTCCTTCCGCAAGATCCAACTCCAAGGCCACTGGTTCCAAAAGAGTGATCCGACATCAGCTCCCATCCCCACCGTTCCCACCCCACTGGGTAGGGTTCAATAAGCAGAGGGGATGAGGGGGGGTGACGACCACCAACATATGGAGGCCTCCCGGGTAAAGGAGGACAGAAATACGGGAGGGGGAGGGTGGAAAGGGGAATGGGGAGGGGGGAGACAGAAGGGGAAGGGAGACCCCGGCTGGTCTCAGATGGCTCTCTAATTCTGTAGGTATCGGGGAGTCAGCTGCTCATGGTATTCTAAGGGCCATACCCTCTGGCGATAAAATGAAATGGAGCCACATTTCCCATGTCGCTTTGTATTTTTCTTCCTGCTGTCTCGCCGTATGCACCAGGTCTTCCATTCTCCTAATGTCCTCTACTCTTTGAATCCAACTAGCTACTGTTGGTGGGGACTGACTTTTCCAGTTAAGAGGGATGCAAGGTTTCGCAGCGTTTAACAGATGAGAGATGACTGATTTTTTGTATTTCCTGATCGACATTGGAATTTATGTGTAACAGAAAGAATGCCGGGTCACTTGGGATCACGTAGTTTGTGAATGTCTGCAAAGTCGTTCTGATCACGGACCAGAAGTATGACAGTTTCGGGCAAGACCAAAATATGTGGAGCAAGGTGCCTCTGTCTCCCTGACATCTCCAGCACAGTGCAGAGGTGTTCGGGTAGTAGGTATTTAAGACATGTGGGGTCAAGTACCACCGTGTCATGAGTTTGTAGTTCGTTTCTTGTACTTTCGTACATATAGAGGATTTTAATGCTAGCTCTATCACACGTTGAGTCTGGTCCGAAGTGAACGTACAGCCCAGGTCTTTTTCCCATTTACCTATACATAGTGGGGGTGTGCTTTCCGTAGGAGATATTAAGAGGTTGTACGTTGTGGATAGCATTCTCAGAAGTCTGTCCTCTCCCGAGCAGAGAGTTTCGAAGGGGGTGAGGGGTCTGTCAAACTCATGTGGGTGAGGAATAGATATGAGAAAGTGTCTGAGACGTATTGCTGTCCAAAATGGCAGCTTGAAGGTACCTGTTTTGCTTTCAAAGTGCTTCCAAAGAAGGCCAGGTTTTATTCTGCACGAAATGTCTTGCTTGTGTGCAGTTTATGGCTGTAAACATAGAGCTAGTCTGAGGGTCCAGACCCGAAGGAAATTTTAGGTTCCCTATAATAGGGAACAAGGGTGGATTTGGTGTGGATAGCGAGTGGACAAAGCATGCATTTGACCCCACCCGAAGAGTTGCCCCTATCAGCGGGTGATTCTTAACCTCAGTAGGGAGATGTCTCCAGCACCATAGAGTGCCCTGTAAGGGAATCTGTGTCTGCGCCTGTTCCAGGCGTGTCCACAGCTTCAGCTCTCGGTGGCGGCCCCAGTCAATAATGCTACCCAGCTGACCTGCCTGGTATTATTTCTTCACATCGGGGATCGTGAGTCCTCTGCTACTTTTTGGCAGAGAAAGAAGGGAACGGGGTATTCTCGGCTTCTTGTTAGCCCATATAAATTTGTAGAACTGACCGTGTACCTGATTGAAAAATGTCATAGGGATACTGATTGGAAGTGCCTGCAGCAGGTATAGGAATTTAGGTAGTACGCACATTTTTATAAGATTGCATCTGCCAAACCATGAGTGAAGGCCTCCCTGCCATCTATTCAATAGGGAACGGGTTTTAGCAAGTAGAGGGGGGAAATTTAGGTGGAAGGTGGGACTGAGGTTAGCCTGTATGTAAGCGCCTAAGTATTTCAGGGCAGTCTCTGTCCATTTGAAGTTAAAGTTGGAGTGTAAGGTCTGCATAGTCGAATTAGGTATGCCCACTCCCATGGCCTTTGATTTGTTATCATTTATTTTGAGGTTGGATACATTCCCATAGATATCGAATTCCCTGAGCAAGTTTGGGAGGGAGATCAGTGGGTTTGTAAGGGAAAAGAGTAGGTCGTCCGCATAGGCGGAAACCGTGTACTGTGTGTCACCCACTGAAAGTCCTGTGATGTCAGGGTGGCTCCTAATTTTGCACAGAAATGCTCTAGTGATAAGGCAAATAGGAGAGGAGACAATGGGCAGCCCTGTCGTGTCCCATTACGAATCTGGAGGGGGTCAGATAAGATGCCATTGACTTTGACTTGGGCAGAAGGAATGGAGTAAATTTGGAAGATCCATCTCAGCATGGTTTCCCCCAGCCCTATCCGTCTAAGTCATATAGTTCCAGTCAACTCGATCAAAGGCCTTCTCTGCATCAGTATTTATAAATATTGAAGGTATGTGGGTCTTATTGGCTACGTGTATCAGGTTCAACACCTTGATTGTGCTGTCCCTAGCCTCTCTTGTAGGGATGAAGCCTACTTGATCTAGGTGGATCAGAGATTGTAGGTGACGGGCTAGACGAGTCGCTAGAATCTTAGTGAATAGCTTAAGGTCCGTATTGAGAAGTGAGATCGGCCGGTAACTGCTGCACACTGTGGGGTCTTTACCCTCTTTCGGTATAAACGTGATATGTGCTTGCAGCGTATCATTAAAGAAGGCCGCCGTATCACCTAACTTGTTGTAGAAGGACACCATGTGAGAGCTAAGGGATGGAAGTAGTGATTTATAATACTGTAAGGTAAGGCCGTCCAGCCCAGGGGCCTTGTCAGGCTTAGCAGAGGTTAATGCAAGGTCCAGTTCATCAGTCGTTATTGGGGTGTCTAGGGGACAGCAAATTTACACTGTTATACAAGCAGTACACTCACTACTTTACATTGTAGCAAAGTGTAATTTCTTCAGTGTTGTCACATGAAAAAATATAATAAAATATTTACAAAAATGTGAGGGATGTACTCACTTTTGTGAGATACTGTAAACTGTATATATAGTATGTCACTATTTGCCATGCCTGTTCTGGCAGCACACCTGTGGACTAAAACTTTACGGCAGTCAAATCACTTAACAGTAGAAATACCCCCATCGAACATGTATTAAGCACTGGAAGGATCTTCACAATTATCCACGCCAGTTTGGTGGACTCTTCCAAGCTTGGCTTAGTCCAAATGGTAGTAATTTGTGTACATAGCAATTCAGAAGGCTACCTAACTGCAGTGCTCTAAGACAGATTGGTGGGTTGAATGAAGAAAAATTAACTGATTCACACATTCAATGTGGATGAGGGAGTCACTCCTGCTGACAGACCAAGGAGCCCTCTGCATTTCAAAGGAAACTAAAGAGCTGTATCAGTTTAGAAATATATTTTGGTTTTCCACGCTCAAATTGATGGTCTGGTTATACTATTGAAAAGAAATCTTGACAGGTACAAACAGGAAAAAACAGGAAAAACTTAACAGTTCCTATCAAATACCTTTGTTTTCATTTCCTGGTAGACTCCATACAGCATACGTATCCTAAATCTAAACCTAAATCTTTGCTCTGAGCAAGAGGCTTTCGTAACTAGCCTCCTCAAGACACTGGGGGGAAGACTCCTGCTGCCATGGAGTCCATCAGGACAATGTAATCACCCCGATACATTAGCATTATTGCTCTGTGTGCCTGCAGGGAGATTGGAAATATCTCCCTCTGACTAGTTCTGCCATTAATGAAGTACTACCCTACTTATCTTTCACTGTGCCAGGTCTGCCATAAGAGTGTGTGTGTCTGTATGCATGCATATAAATATATACATATACACACACACACACAAACACACACACACACACGTGTGTTTGAGCTTTGGGGAGCACACACTAATTCAATAGGCTACGCACACCTATGGCCATAAATATATTGATTGGGGACCACAAGGCCGCCCTACAGACTACTTTTGGAACCACATGCTGCAAAGCTTCCCGAGATGTAGACCCACTCCTGGTTGAGTGAGCAGTCACTACCTCCAAAGGAGCCAAGCCCTTGGCTCTCTGAGCCTGTTGGATGGCCTAGGCAATCCATGCCACAATCATCCTAGATGAAGCACATTCCTCTGTCCTTTCTGACAAAAGAATGAACAGGCATTCTGAAGCCTAAAGGAAGTTGTAGCTTTGTAGATATGAAAGACTTGGGAATTGAGTCAAGAATGGGTAACAGCGCCGCTCGAACTGGAAAGAATCTTAAGAAAATTTCTCCAAGACCAGTGAATCGATCGCTGAGGATTTTTATGTGATAACCAGGAAATAGGTGAACTTGACAGAGAGGCCTTTAACTGAGACAGCCCTAGAACACTCTGCTCCGAGAAAGAGTTGAGAATAGGAGGTAGACTTAATTTGGAAAACCTCTGTTTACTCCGAGGTCTTAGCCTAGCTGCTCCCTTGAAGAATTGTTGGATAGGAAAAAATGCCTAGACCGGGATACATCTATGAAGGCGGATAAGGCTGACACTTGAACTCCGAGGGAGCTGACTGATAGAGCCAGATCTAAAATTGACTGGAGGAAACCTAGAAATATTTTTAACTTCTAGATCTCTAGATGCCAGCAGCAGACATGTATTTGAACAAACTTTGACCAGATTCTTCCATAAACTTTGCATTAATTCTTCTCATATTCAAGAAAGCGGAGATGACTTTGGAGGAGAAGCCGAGGACCCCCAATCTAGAAAACCAGGCCACCAGACGCAACCGTGCTGAACATGTATATTGAATTGCACCCAGTGACAGAAGGCCTGGCCTGAGAAGAAGGTGCACTAGGTTCCGGAAGCTGATTTGTGCTAGCAAGGGGAACCCTGGCCTAATTCGGCAATAAGGCATCACTGCCACTACCTCCACAACTTCTGTTTGGAGACATCATAGGAACCCGAGGTTGACCATGACTGGAAGAAATGCACAGGTTCTACTGCATTTTCAATGACCCATCAGGGCATCTGTGCCTGAAAACCTCCACATATAGAGACCATTCGTTGTTTTCCAATTGGACTCTGGAAAGAAAGTCTGTTAGAATATTTTGGACTCTGGGGACAGAGTCCAAGAAGCTGCTGAGATGTGGGCTCGAACCCTCTGTGCCCAAGACATAATTGGCTCTGCTTCCTGTAATAGAGAACAGGCTGTGAAAAGCCCTTTGTCTTTTAACGTAGGAGACTGCCTTGGTGCTGACTAACCTAAGAGCACTGATGCTCCTTTCATTATATGGTGAAAGGCCTGTAGGGTGCAGAAGGCTGCCCGTAGTTTCAGAATGTTCAACACAATCTGTGAAATTGACAGTCCCGCCTGCCTTGAGCTACCCCCGAAAGGGAGCAAGCCCCCCATTCCGTATTGCTAGCATCGTACGTGATTGTGAACCAGGAAATGGGGCAATAGAATGCCAAATGAGACAGTTTTTACATTGCAGCCACCAGGGGACTAACTCTCATGACTGATGTTATGTAGAGTACCTGAATTCTGCTTCCTGGCTCCCACTGCTGGAGAAACCCTTTCTGGAAGGGCCGCCTTCTCCAGCTTCCACTTGCCCTCAGATCCATAGGCACCACAGTGCCAATCATTTTAGACACTGAAAGGCACACAGGTGGGAAAAAGACAACCCCCTAGGAGTATTCTGTTCCAGAACATTGGGATCCAGAGCCAAGGCAATGGTCCTCTTGATTATATTGAACTGAGCCCCGAGGTACACAGGAAGACTGGGTGGGCTCCACGTGACTCTTTTTCCAGATTCAGCTACCATACGAATTTGAGGAGCATTGAAAAGACCTGAGCTCTGGGCTCCAGCAGCTGCCCTTTGTTTTGGGACAGTAGGAGAAGGACGTCCATGTAACTATGCAGGCATATGCTTCTTGTTTTGATAAAGACCATAATAACCAATATACATTGGTGATGTTGAAAGCCCGAATGGCTGGAGCTGGAGATGGTCTCAACCTACAGAAAACCTAACAGGGAGCACCTATCTAAATATTGTTGTTGACCAAATACACGCCTTCATGGAAACAATATTCCCTGATGGCACTGGCCTCTTTTAACAGGATAATGTGCCCTGCTACACTGCACAAATGGTTTGAGGAACACAACAATAAGTTTGAGGTGTTGACTTGACCTCCAAAATCTCTAGATCTCAATCCAATCGAGCATCTGTGGGAAGTGCTGGAAAAAAGTCTGATCTACTGTATGTAGGCACCACCTTGCAAATTACAGGACGTAAAGAATCTGCTACTGATGGCTGGGTGTCAGATACCATAGCATACCTTCAGGGTTCCAGTGGCGCCCATGCCTTAGCATGTCAGAACTGTTTTCGCAGCAAAAAAGGGAACTTTTTCAATGTTAGGTGGGTGGTAATAAAGTTATGGCTGATTGGTGTATAGTAAAGTGCAATATTTCTAGCAGCCAATCAGAATTCACGTTGCATGGGTCTGACAAAGCAAATTTTAATTGGTTGCATTTGATTACTGCATTTCACTCCTTCAATAAACGGGTAGAAGTTACAAATATGGAGAGTGTTTATAAAAGTGGATCAAACTCGACAATGAAATATCAGGGTTGCCAACTGTCAGCGACTTTACGAACAGTTTTTAAAAATCAGTGATTTTTACAACTGTCTGTAAATTCAAGGGCTGATAATATGTCATTGTCTGTTGACTTTTTAAGTGTAAACCAGACAAAATTACTTCTTATGGGTATTGCCAGTGTTGCATATTGTGGTTTATACTGTTTAAATATTGTCTTAGTTTTTATATGAGGTCTGTCATTTTTCACTTTATCAGTAAAAAAAATTGTTCTGTCAGTAAATTTTCCATGTCTTGCCAGTAAAAAATTCTGCAGGAAGTTGACACCACTGTGAAATATGCATACCTCCCAACTTTTTGAGATGGGAATGCAGAACACCTACTATAGCAAAAGTATGTAGGCATAGGATACCTCCCCACCTCCCCTCGCACACATCCCCTAAAATAATTATAAAAAAAAGATTAGTTAAAGCACTTTTCCAGCCTGACAAAAAATACATAAAAGTTAGCAGCTGCAAATCCTGTAGCTGCTAACTTTTAATATAAGGACACTTACCTTTCCAGGGCCCTGCGATCTTGGCACTCCAAGCTGATTCATCCATCGGCTTCGGGTGCAGGTGCCAGCATTGCAAGTAAAGGGAAAGCAGCAGTAAAGCTTGCAGGCTTCACAACCGGTTTCCTACTGCACATGGGGGGGGGCGATCCAAACGCGAAAGTGACATACTTAACCGCAGCAAAAGAAAATGTACAAAACGATGAATAAAAAAAAACATCACCCCCCCCAGAGCAGGGTGTCCAGTGTTGCCAACCGCCTGTAAATTTACGGGCAGCCGGTAAATTTGAATCAGTTTCAGCTGCCCATGAAAAATATGGCTGCGAGTTGTCATTGGAATTGCACAGTTCTAAAGCCTGCCTGACTCAGGCAAGCTCATACCTGCTCGGCCATTTTCAGCCAAATGGGCGTATGCGTGGTGAGTTAATGATGCAATGGCGCCCCCCCCATCACTACTCCACTGTGAGCACAGCCACAATAAGTCCTGGAGACCAGACCCCTGCACCATCCATCCATGGCTGCTATATCTATAGTATGTGGTGTCGTCATCCTCCAACCACCTCCTGTATCGTGTCCGCAGCCTCCAACCACCTCTTGTCCCATGTCTGCACTCTGCAGCCTCCAACCATCTCCTGTATCCTGTCCGCAGCCTCCCTACCACCTCCTGTACCATGTGCGCACTCCAAAGCCTCTAACCACCTCCTATAGAATGTCTGCAGCCTCCAACCACCTCCTATATAATATCTGCAGCCTCCAACCACCTCCTGTATCATGTTTTCAGCCTCCAACCACCTCTTGTACCATGTCCGCTCTCTGCAACCTCCAACCACCTCCTGTACCGTGTCCACAGCCTCCAATCATCTCCCGTCTGCAGCCTCTAACCACCTCTTGTACCATGTCCGCACTCTGCAGCCTCCAACCACCTTCTATACCTTGTCTGCAGCCTCCACTCATCTCCTGTATCCTGTCCGCAGCCTCCCTACCACTTCCTGTACCATGTCCGCACTCCGAAGCCTCCAACCACCTCCTATACAATGTCCGCAGCCTCCAACCCCCTACTATACAATATCTGCAGCCTCCAACCACCTCCTGCATCATGTCTGCAGCCTTCAACTACCTCCTGTATCCTGTCCTCAACCTCCTACCACCTCCTGTATCGTGTACGCAGCCTCCAACCACCTCTTGTACCATGTCCGCACTCTGCAGCCTCCAACCACCTCCTGTACCGCGTCCACAGCCTCCAACCATCTCCTGTATCCCGTCTGCAGTCTCTAACCACCTCTTGTACCATGTCTGCACTCCGTAGCCTCCAAACACTTCCTATACAATGTCAGCAGCCTCCAACCACCTCCTGTATCATGTCTGCAGCCTTCAACCACCTTCTGTATCCTGTCCCCAGCCTCCAACTACTTCCTTTATCATGTCTGCAGCCTCCAGCCACCTCCTGTATCCTGACCGCAGCCTCCAACCACCTCCTGTATCCTGTCTGTAGCCTCTAACCACCTCACATACTATGTCCGCACTCCTCAACCTCCAACCTTAAAATAATGCCTGCCTGAAAAAAGTTCTGCGGATGCCGATGGTGGGGTAGTCTATTGTTCAAGACCTAGTTCAAGAGGAACTTCAGTCTGCTCCCCCATAATTTGAAATAAAAACATCGTGCCATTCTGAAACTTCCCTCCAACCACTTTGCATGTTATTTTATATATGCTGTGATTCTGTACATGCCAAATATGCTGCAGAAATCTGCTTCCACTGATACTGGCTGCAACCAGTTTAAATGTGAGCAGCTGAAGCTGCTGCCTGTTAATTTCCTGGATTTACACAGACACACAGAGGCATACTCCCAGCTCTGCAGCTCTCATTGGCCCTCTTATGACTCATCCTCCCTCCTTTCCTGGCAAACTCTCACGAGAGTGAGAGAGAGAGAGAGCTGTATAATATATGATGCCATAAGCCTAGGCCAGTGATGGCGAACCTCGGCACCCCAGATGTTTTGGAACTACATTTCCCATGATGCTCCACTACAATGCAAGGTACCAGAGCATCATGGGAAATGTAGTTCCAAAACATCTGGAGTGCCAAGGTTCGCCATCACTGGCCTAGGCTAATGACCAGACAAAAAAATAGGAAGTGGGCTGTATAAAGTATTTACTGGCAAAAAAAAATGTTTCACTATACAAAGTTAAAAAAAAACAAGGGCAGAAGATTTAACCACTCCCCTACGGACCTATAGACATATGACATCCGCAGGAGCACTCAGCACTCTGCCATGTCCTCTGCATCTCGCAGCTCCTGCGGGCCCCGGGACACAGCCCATCCCAGATCAGTGTAAAGAGCCAATAAAAATTGTCTCTTTACCACGTGACCGGCTGTGTCCAATCACAGACGGTGACATGCACTGTGATTGTGCGCGGCGCTTGTCTAAGGGCACACAGACCAGCGAATCGGGATGAGGTTTGTCCCCCTGATACAGCCCACCCCTGATCGCGGTAAAGAGCACCTGTCACCAGCCCATCTGAGTACCCAAGTACCTATCTGCAGCCCATCAGATTACCCGAGTACCTGTCTCCAGCCCTTCAGAGTACCCAAGTACCTATATGCAGCCCATCAGAGTACCTGAGGGCCTATCTACAGCCCATGCCTCATAGAATATACGTTGGGATGTTTGCTTTCCAAAACGGGGTCATTTTGTGGGTAATTCCATTGTCTTGGTGCTCCAGTACCTTCAAAAGTGTGATAGGTCATTAGGAAATTTTATGTGCAATTTATGCTTCTAGAACGCCTGACGGTGCTCCCTGCATGTTGGCCCTCTCTGTGTGGCCAGGCTGTTAAAAATGTATCACACATGTGGTATCGCCATACTTGGGAGGAGTAGCAGAATGTGTTTTGGAGTGTAATTGGAAGTATTCATATGCTGTGTCTGAGAAATAACTTGTTATTATGACAATTTTTGTGTAAACAAATAAAAGAATCTTTATTAATTTTCCCAAGAATGGTGGGAACAAATTACAACTTCAAATAACTCACCAGTCCTCTTACTAAATAGTGTGGACTGTCTACTTTCCAAAAAGGGGGTCATGGGGGGGGGGGGGGGGGTATTTGTACTTTTCTGACATTTCAGGGCCTCATGAGATAAAAATAGAGACTGTCGGTACATCAGGTGTAATCAATTTTCAATGATTGGCACCACAGCTTGTAGACTCTATAACTTTCACACAGACCAAATAATATACAGTTATTTGGGTTATTTTTTACCAGAGAAATGTAGAAGTATAAATGTTGGCCCAAATTTATGAACAAAAATTACTTATTTGCAAAATGTTATCATAGAAATGTAAAAAAAAATGTTTTCTTTTCTAAATGTTTGCTCTTTTTTCACTTGTGTCACAAAAAATTAAAAACCTAGTGGGAATGAAATACCACCAAAAGAAAGCTATATTTGTATGAAAGAAATTATAAAAGTTTTCTTTGGGTATAGTGTTGCGTGACTGAGTAATTGTCATTCAAAATGCAAGAGCGCTAAAAGCTGGAAATTGGTCTGGGCAGGAAGGGTGTATAAATGCCCTGTATTGATGTGCTTAAATTAAAAAAATGAAACAATTACTGAAAGACTGAGCGGCACTTCTACTCCAGCCCGCTAGTGGCCGCCACCGTCTGAAGCCTCTTGTCTGTCGCTTCCGCCTGTTTATAGCCTCGCTCCCGGCATCCTTTGCCCTCTTCTACCAGCTCGGTCCAACATGGTGGGTCATCTTTGCGACTGTATGTGCTGTGTAATCCATTGCCATCCTCTGTGATAACCGCCAGAGCCGGCTCCATCACCCCCAGCCAGGCTCCTGGGCCCCGTCGCTTGTCTCCTGTGTGGGATATGGGCGGCGGCTGGCGGTGCTGAGTGTAGTATGAGAGACGGAGTGGAGTCAGGCACCATGGAGGCTCGGCCGCTTCTCCTGTACGGTGGTTGGGGGTCGTTGTCTGTCTATGTGTGCGGTGTTGTGGTGGGGCTCTCTGTGTAGTGGGCTGTGGGGGCTCCTTGGTCGGGCTCTCTTCTTAGGACAGCCCGGGGTTGCGGCCTGGACCGGGGCAGCGGTTGTCGCTGGGAGTCCTTTCCGAGGCCCGGATGTGGGCCTGTGAGGAGAGGGGTGGAGGGACCCGTGTATGCGGGGCCAGGGCTGTGCCTAGGGGGTGTACTATACACCATACAGCCGGGTCCTGGGTAGGTGGGAACCCCGTCTGAGTGAGGAACTGCCTGACCTGTATTCTGTCTGCTGATCTCAGGTGTGTTTGTTGTATACATGATACCAGATAGAATTTTATTATTAATTTTTTATTATGACATTGCATGTTTTATGTGCGTTGATTCAGGCTTTGTCACATGTGTACACCAGTACAAGGGCCTTGTATGACATGGGACATGCTCAGGGCTGTACACCCTCACACATGTCACATTGGGCACTGTCTGCAACTACTACCTGATTGACCTGAATGGGGGTGCATAGAACACCTGTACACCCCATGCAGGTAAGCTCAGCCCTTGCATGTGCTGTGTGGATGAGGCCTTAGGCTAGTTGCATAGATGTAAGGAAAACTAATGCTAATACTTAATAATAAAAAAAAAAAATCCAGGGTAAAATGTGCAGTAAAGACCTTTTTATCTGTTTAGCATACACAAGTGTAAAACTCTTCATTGCTTGTTTTGCCATGTAAACCTGCAGATAGGTGCACAGATTACTGCACTCAGATGTAAAATGCTCTAATTTTGTTTTATGGTGTGTATGGTTCCATAGATTACAAAACCTCTATATCCAGAGCAGTAAAAGTTGTTTTACTTCCATGCACAAGAGGTCTTAAAGCAGTATTAAATTGCACTGATTTGGGGGGGGGGGGGAAACCCTTGCAAGACAATGTCATAGTATGCATTGTATACTAGTGCATTGAAACTTATCTTAGAATGAAGCCCTCCAATACCATGCTGTCACCACTGACATGACTTCTATCTTCATTCTGGGTTTGTGTCCTTGGGCTACATGAGTGGACGGGGGGCACACTGACATCACATGCACAGGAGCTGCTGTTTTTGGCATGGGCTCAGAAGAGCGCATGCGCCGGTAACGTCACCAGCTGCATGCACTCTGAATTTATCCTAAACTGCAAGTTTAGGAGATCTTGATAATATCTGCAGGTAACCCTTACTATAGGCTTGCCTATAGGTACAAGTGGTAGAACCAAGTTTACTACCACTTTAACGTGTAACTAAAGGCAACACTGATTTATTTTTTTGGGTGGGGTTGTAAGGGAGGGTTATAAACCCTGTTGGTTTTTGTGTGTTTTTTTTCTGTGTCCCATTGTAGACATTTCTGATTTCCCTTCACTTCCCGTCTTGTAGCTGAAGCATGAAGTGAAGAGAATCCCAGGTACTCGTGTGCCCGCAAGATTTTCCCTCTATTCCTGTATTGGTGTTAACCCAAAATTTAGTTTCTTTCACTCTCGGTGAACAGGACATTTACACCCAATTCACATTTATGCAACTTGTCGTGTGACTTTGCACATCAAAGTTGCACAATGCGACTTAGTTACAGCGACTTCAAAGTAGTTCATGCACTACTTTGGTCCGAATTTCATGCAAATTATGGGCCATAGACTTCAGTGTTGATCTTTATAATCCTCCTTTTAGATCTGCCAACCAGTATGTACTGCAAGGTCCTCCCTGATTGGGTGGTCTAGGTAGGTCATCATATTACATAGTTCTGGTAGAGCTAAAAAAAAAAAATCTGAAATGCTTATTTTGTTTTTGCACTTCATTCTCGCCTAGGCAAGAATGAGGTTTCCTCCTAAATCCTCATGGGATATGCATGTCACATATCCCAGGGGGCATCAGTTTCAACACAGCAGGCGGAGGAGGGTGGACCTGGTGGAACAGTGTCAGGGGGGCAGCTGACTAAACCAGGAAGAGCTTCTCAATGAGAGACTGCTCTGTGTCATAAAACATGGTGGAGCAGGTCGGCGGATCACAGCAGGGCAATGCTGGGTTCGGTGAGTATGTGTATTTGAGGACATCTCAACGGACAAGGTAAGAGGGGAAAGAAGGAAAAACAATATGGTGTTAGTGGCGCTCTTAATGTTGCCCTGAAAACCTGCATCGAAAGTGATTGTGGTACTGTTTGTGTCCCAGTCATTGATACTGCAGGAATAGTAGCATGTGAAAGCATTTCCCGTGTTTGGGGTTTATTTGTAGCTTTCAAACCCTGTGGCTTTCACACACTAAGTGCATTGTGCAGTATGTATCGGTTCAGTAAAACTGCGCCTTGGTGCAATCATGGAAAGTAAATGTAGTAAAAAAGGTCAGTCTTGTTTTAGCGCACAGTTTTCAGATCGATACTATAACATCATATTTATCACTTTTTTATTTTTTTATTTATTATGCGTTTATTTCAGGGACGCGTCCGGACTAAGACCGTGAAAAAGGCTGCTCGGGTCATCATTGAAAAATACTACACCCGGCTGGGCAATGACTTCCACACCAACAAGCGTGTGTGTGAAGAGATCGCCATCATCCCCAGCAAAAAGCTGCGCAACAAGATCGCTGGGTAAGGGAGTTTTTTATTTTAGCCATATTGGGGTGTCATTAACATATGCAGAGGCAGCGGTACGCGCTTTTGTTTTGTTTTTTTGTTTGTTTTTGGAAACCGTACACAATTCACTGCGAATGCCGCACTGTATCGGTGTTAACAGGGCCATGAAATACAGTGCATCACTTATGGACCAGTCACACTCTTATGCAAATGCATACATGGGCAAAACAAACACCTGCTCTTCAATCGGCCACAATCCAGGCAGCGGAAAAAATAAGACTGGTGTATTGTTGGTCCATAGATGCACGTTGTGTGAATGAGACTAATCTAAATGGGAATCTTTATTAAACTTGTTAGTTTTGTATGCAGCTCCTAAGCCAGTCCATATGAAAACTAATTGCTGTTGACCTAGTTGCCTATTCATTGAGGATGCAGGAAAAATGAAATGTTTTGAACACTTGAGGCATGTTAATTATGCTGTGCAGTAAAGTTGTTGTAAACCCTTACAACACACTTTAACCTACAGGTAAGCCTAGATTAAAGCGGTTCTCCACCCTAAAGTGGAAGTTCCGCTAATCTGATCCCTCTGCCCCGCTCTCCGGTGCCACAATCGGCACCTTTCAGGGGGGAGGGGGTGCAGTTACCTGGATAATCCAGGTATCTGCACCCACTTCCAGGACAAACCCCCGCAGATGCCCCCGTTGTGTTCTGGGAAACACACAGTTCCCAGGACACAGTGGGGACTAGAAGAGACGTGCAGCGCGACTCACGCATGCACAGTAGGAAACCGGGCAGTGAAGCCGCAACGCTTCACTTCCCGATTCCCTGACAGAGGATGGCGGCGGGGGCAGCAGAGACGAGCGATCGCTTGTCATCTGCCGCCGACATCGCTGGACCCTGGGACAGGTAAGTGTCAATTTATTAAGTCAGCAGCTGCTGGCTTTTAAAAAAAAAAAAATATTTTTTTTTTTTTTTTTTTTTTGGTGCAGAACCACTTTAAGGCTTACCTGTAGGTGCTGCAAATATCTCCTAAACCTACATGGTTTAGGAGATATTTACAATTCCCTGTACAAGGATTTCTTCTGCGAATGCGCACTTTAGAACGGTCATGGCGTGCCATTTTCATTAAACGACATGCAGTGACTATCTGCTCCTGTGCACAGGCGCGGGAGTGACGTCACGCCACTCCGGCCAGTCACAGCTGAAGTCTGTGTCCCCAGAAGGAAGATGGACGCTTCGAGCCAGCTAGGAAATCGTTGACATCGCTGGCTCCTGTGTCAGGTAAGTGACACATAATGGGCTACTATGCGATGCATAGTAGACCAATATGCTTTGCCTTTGCAGGGAAACAAAGAGGAAGTAAACCATCAGGGTTTGCTTTTTAGCTGCTTCAGGCCCAGAAGATTTTACCCCCTTCCTGACCAGAGCACTTTTTACAATTTGGCACTGCGTTAATGCACAGCAAAATTGTGCAGTTGTGCTGCGCTGTACCCAAACAATTTGCGTTTTTTTTTTTTTTTTTTTTTCTCCTCCCACAAAGAGCTTTCTTTTGGTGATAATTTATCACTTCTGCAGTTATTTTTTGTGCTGTAAACGGTGACAAATTTGGAAAAACACTTAGTTTTTGCTATAGAAAAAAAATCCCACTTAATTTTTATTTTTTTTAAATAAAAAGTTTTCCTCGGTTTAGGCCGATGTGTATTCTTCTACATATTTTTGGTTAACAAAAATTGCAATAAGCGTATATTGGTTTACACAAGTTATAGGGGGTAGATTTATGGCATCTTTTTATTTTTCTACTAGTAATGGCGGCTTTTTTTTTTTTTTTTTGTTCTGTGATATTGCAGTGGAGAAATTTGACACTTGACCCATTTTTGGAACCATTGACAACTATACAGCGATCAGTGCTATACAAAATGCACTGATTACTGTATAAATGTGTTCTTACTGTGGGGGGATGGGACTTGCTAGGGGAAGAGATCAGTGTTCCTACTTTGTAGGAACACGTGATCAGTCTCTTCTCCCCCCACAGAGAGCTGGGATCTGTGTGTTTACACACAGATCCTGGTTCTCCCTGTGTCGTGAACGATTGCAGGAGCCGGCGGTCGTTGTACCCGCATCGGCTCCAGGGACAGCAGCGAGTGAGAGCCCCTAGTGGTCACAGGGTGAAGCGTCATAACATGTCATTTTGCCCAGCCATGCCATTCTGCCGCGGCTGGTCGGCTAGTGGTCAAATATGCATTTTTAATGTTCGTTGCCTAGGTGCATTTTTACATGAATATATAAACAGATTTATGTGCATTAGTGGGAACTACCCCTGAACTTTGTACTGTGAAATATTCACTTTCAGTGTTTCATATTTGCAGGTATGTCACACATCTCATGAAGCGCATCCAGAGAGGCCCTGTCAGAGGCATCTCCATCAAACTGCAGGAGGAGGAGAGGGAGAGGAGGGATAACTATGTTCCTGAGGTGAGTATAGAGATTGCAGTTGGATGAATAGGATTTATTTTGAGGTGAAAGTAGATGGTGTATGAGGAATAATGACTCTGACTGTAAAGCTTCAGTCTTTGGGTTTGTCTGGAATTGGTGATTTTGCCTAACTATAGCAATGTGTATGTGTCTGAACATCAGTACATGGACACTTTACCTGTACAATTCACAATGTTGACTATTCATTAGTCTGTATATGGAATATAATTTTTTATTTATTTTTTTGAAATTTTTAGAATTTCATATTGAGTGTGAATTGTCTTGAACCTTCAGGTTTATAGGGCTATATGGCCATGTTATGCTACTGGTTTTCCTATGAGGGTACTCTAAATTCAGTTGACAATTGGTGAAGCATATAAGAAACCTATCCTTTCTGCTCGGTATGTTACGCCTAAGTGTTGCTGTAGTCCAACTCCACTTGCATTCGTCGGTGATCTGCTTATGTTGCAGGAGAGCTATTCCCATACCCAGCTCAGACTATTTTTGCTTTGAATATGAAATCACTGATCGCTTTTACTTGATCACAAGGAGGGAAACGGAATATGGCAGTAAAACACTTCGTTTTCATTTAGTAGAGTGGCTAGGGACCCTGCATCGAAAGTGATTGTGGTACTGTTTGTGTCCCGG
Organism: Lithobates pipiens; assembly: GCF_037356315.1. Classification (NCBI taxonomy): domain Eukaryota; kingdom Metazoa; phylum Chordata; class Amphibia; order Anura; family Ranidae; genus Lithobates; species Lithobates pipiens. Next base: position 106,663,104 of record NW_027507903.1, read on the forward strand.
TCATTGATACTGCAGGAATAGTAGCATGTGAAAGCATTTCCCGTGTTTGGGGTCCTTCAAACTGTAGCTTCCAAACCCTGAGGCTTTCACACATGTATATTGACATGCAGTGTGTATTTAAATAATGCTGTGATCTTGATGTGATTTGATTCAGTGAAAATAGTTAAACGGGTCAGTTACTCTGTTTTAAGTGTTGTAAACAACTTTTGCTACTGGGTTGGCAAAAAATACCATGAAAATGTGTTTATTTTTTTTTCCTTATTGTAATCTGGGGATTTAAGAAACCATGCTTGTTGCAGGAGAGCTATTTGCATACTAAGGGCAGTCTTCTCTTTTTCAAAATCTTACAAATATATTCTAATCTGGAATACTAAATTTGCACATACTACTACTGGCTGAGTGGCCCAGTAAAGGGCAAAGTAAAATTGCATGCACAAACAGGAAGTGACAACAGCCTTGTTTCCAGCTTTTGATGTCACAGAATAGGGGTGGGAACCTCCTGTTCATTCCACTCTTTCTAGGAAATGGGACTGCAGCGGTCACATCTTTACCTGGCTCCTCCATCAAATGGAAGAGCCCAGTAGAGGCAGAAGGAGTGAATATATAGCCACTCGAATCACTTGTACAATAAAGTGAATCTCCGGCTCAACATTTTGATGCCTGGAGCTGTAGGCATCAGCCTGGTAAAACCACTGAAACTAGGATGTCATGAGATGTCCTACGGGTGGCAAAAGTAGTGCCTGTGTTTTTTTTTTTTTTTTTTTTTTTTTTTTTTTTTTTTTTTTTTTTTCCCTTCTACAGGTCCTCCTGAGGAGTTCTAGGCCAGAAATTGCAGCCTCTCATACTTCACATGCTGTAGTCTGTTACAAAGTGTGTGTACGCCCCACCCCTGCAAAAATTAAAATCCAGCAGCTACTACACATACTGCAGATGCTGGCTTTTAATAATTGGACACTTACCTGCCCTGGAGTCCAGCGATGGTGGCACCGCAGCTATTTCCATCAGCTGTCTGGTTCCGGCGCAGCCATTGCAGGTAAAGGAACCCGCCAGCGGGGTCGTCGATGGCTGCAAAATTGGGAACAGGATTACCTCCCCACCCTTTCTTCGGCAGCTAGCGGGGGGGGGGGGGGAGGGTATATCGCAGCTAAAATGACGGTAAAGCCCTGCTAAAATGAGCAGCGCTTTACCGTGAGTGGCCCCATTGTGAAAGTAGCCTAATACACTGGACGTAAATGATACCTGACATGAAAAATTGTCAGGATGGACATGTACAAGATGTCATTATCTTTGAAACTGCTAGTTCCATAAGGCTTTTTTTTTTTTTCTCTTCAGCATGCCTCCAAAGCCGCACCTTTTCCAGTGCAACTTTGATGCGTCTTTTGGTGTTACTTTGATCTGACTTTCCATTCTCTAAACCAGTGTCATTTCAAAGCAAAGTAGTGCAGGAACCTTTCTGAAGTCAGTGACTTCTGTAGTGTCAATAGGGAATGGCTCTCCTAGAAGTGCATTTAATTTCACCTGCAACTCGGGGGTCTCAAGTCGAATCCCAAATTGCAAAAACGTGAAAGGAACCTAACTGTAATCCCGATCCCTTCTCAAATTGGTTGAGCTTTCGACCACAGAGCAAGCATATATATTGGATGTCTTGACTGTTGAGGCTTACTTCTGATAACAGGTTAGTGGTTCACCAAAGAAAGGGATAGAGGACAGCCCTGGAACTGGCACCATGAGGTCTGCTCATATATATGCCTTTCCCAGCAGGTTCTTTTGGAGACTGACATGCTTGGTACAGATCCTCTTCAGATTTGATGTACAAAATCCCAGGCACCAGGTCGCCGTGGCAACTAGACAATGTGGACTGGGTTGTTGGCCCAAGTGGCTAGCATGTTGAGGGGCAGGCGGGTTTTTTTTTCTAATTTGTGGCAGCGCTGTGAGGGCAAGCATTATAAAAAAAGGGTGGGTTAGGGCACATAAGTTACTTGAGATAATAGTAGAAGGGGCAGGTCTGGAAGAAGCAGAGCTGATGGGTGGAGCTCATGGCAGGTGGTGTCCCTGGTGCGGCGGTCTCCTCGCTCCCTTGCTGCTGAGCGCGGGTCAAAGAGCAAGCTGTCTGGGGAGAGCCTGTGAATGTCTCTGGGCCATTGCTGACCCAGACACCACCTCAGTTGATTCCCCTGCTTGACTCTTCATGGGGGCACCATGTGTGCTCACTCGCCAGCTGCCTTGTCAGCATCTATTGACACAGAGTGGGTGGATCGGCCCCCGCCCTGTTTTCTTGGCACAACATTTGATCGACACCAGCAGGAGCCAATGCCTCCTGCTGCTATCAATCTGTCAAGATAGACGGCAACTAGAGCTGCTGCTCTTGTGCACATTGCTGGATTGAGCTTGGGTAGGTGTAAGGGGGAGATTTGGCAGCACAGGTTTTTCACCTTGCTGCGTAGAATACAGTAAGGTGGAAAAACCTTAAGGCTTTAGAACCACTTTGTTTAAGCTTTGAAAAGCCATATGCAAAATTGCATTTATTACAAAAGCTTTGGTAGTTAAACCCTTGCCAGCCTTAACTGTTTATGTGGCATTAAATTGACTTTCCTACCATGTGATATGCTGTCACAGTGGGCACATGATTGTGAGCTTGCTCTGCTAGCTCCCAGTATTGAGCAGTGACCCAGAGATGTTGAGGATGGCATGATCACTGCTGGGGGTGCCGAGTGACCGCACAAACAATGGATGCTGGGATTGCAAACCTGTAGCGGTTGGTAACTTATTGGCTTGACTTCAGTATATTGAAAACTGACTGTTATAAGTTAACATCTTTAACTTCTCCTGTAACTTGGAGGGGTGATATTGATGTAGTAAAAATTTAAGTACAGGCACCCCTATTGGGGAAAAGTGCATTGAATCTTTTGCATTAGAGCCTGCAATGCAACTGCAAGTACAATGTTCTGCAGTCTGTTATTCCAACCCCCCCCCCCCCCCATGGACCTAAGGTTATGGAGCTGGAGGAATTGATCAATGGACTAGCAGTACAGCGATGTCTCTGCATGTGTTTCATTGATCTAAAAGTCCTTCTCCCATGGTGGCGGATAGCACTTGTAGTCTTTCATTAGCTGGAAATGTGACACTGAGCAGAGCAACACACAGCCACACTGTATTAAAGAAAATACAAGATGCTTTGGGGAGAACCACCTCACAATTTAGGTAAAGGGGGGGGGGGGGCTGTGGAATGTGACTTTCATGTTGCGCACAAATAATGGGTGTAACATGAAATAAAGTTAGGAAGGTGGAATTGGCCATTACTAGCTTGGAGTTGCAGACCTGCAACAAGCATGTATAAAATGAAGTCCAAAAATTTTTAAATTTCTTAGCTGTATACTTAATTCCAGACCAGTGATTTGGAAGGCGAAGCAGTATATGATCAGGTATTTTCTGGAGCAGCCCGCACTTCTCTTGTGATGGGTATCCTTTTGTTTGCTAGTTATTGATCTAGCAACTTGCTTGCAGTCCTTGTTGGCACCATGTTGAGTTGTTTTCCCACAAGTGGTTGATTCTCTCAGCAAGGGTGTAAATTGTTTACGACTTAAGCTGGCTGTTTTAAAAACCAAAATCAACATAAGTTTTTGACCACAGTGATGAGAAAATTTGAAGGAACAGAATGGAAATTGAATATGAATAATATAAAGGACCCCAACGTTTTATGTGTCTATTTTTCTGAAGCGGCCACCTCTGAGTATATAAACCACCATGTAAACTAAGGAGCTACTACTGTACTTGTGCAGAAATTACTTTTATGATGTGAAAAACAACTTTTATAACAAATACTTTCATATACTCAAGAATAGAAACGGTTTCTAAATTTGCTAACCTTGTATTTGGTTTTAATTTGTGAAATTACATTCATTCCAAAATTGCAAGAAAGAAAACTGCTCAGTCCTATGGCCGGCTTTAGGCTGAACTTCCTCCCCCATTCTAAGACTAGTCTAACTTGTGAAAGAAAAGGTGCTTGCACACTTGCCTTTTCTTTAGCCACTCTGGTCCGTTCACATGATCCGGTCCCAGGCCTGACTTTGGTGTAGAGGAGGGGCAGCCGACAACAGATGCCTCGTAGTAAGCCAGTGGGTGACACCGCACAGGTGGTTATCGGCAAACTCTCCTCTTCACTGAAGCCGCTGCTGGAGAGGTTGTTACTGGACCTGAGTGTGGCTTCAAAATAGGTAGGTATAAACATAGTTTCTTTCACAGGGTCGATAGAATAGTCTTAGAATGGGGGTGGAAGAAGGTTGTGCCTTGGATTGACTGAACCTCCATTTTAAAGAACGCTGCAAAACTACCTAAACAACTTGGTTAACTGTTCAACAAACTTTTTAAATAGGCTGCCATTGCTGACCACAAGGGGTGCAACGGATCGTCACCGATCCGTGATCCAAATAGGTCACCCCGTTCTGATCCGCACAAGCTGCGGTGCTCTGCGGTCTCGGCCTTAGGAAAGACTTCGCTTAGTTCCGAAGCGGCGGCCATCTTGGTGCACCCGTTGGCGTTTACAATGTGATCGCTCTGTCAAATGACGGAGCGATCACTTGTAAACCGGCGTCATGACGCCGGTTCTTTTCTCCCCTATGTGTACAGATCTGGAGGGGAGAGATTGGATGGGAGCAGCGCTGTGGGCTGCATCTGTAATGCCCACAGCACTATTCTGTGACAAGTGCAGTCACAGCCATCCCTCAATGCTCTGCAATGCAATACCCTGCTCAGCCAATATTACAGTGGGGACTATATGGTGGTGGAATTTTCATAGGTTTTTGCAAATTCAATTTGCTGATCTGAAAAATGATCCGATCCGTGTATTTTTTTTTTTTTTTTTTTTTTGATCCATTGCACCTCTACTGACCACCTACTGAAAAATTACCTGACTCGTGCTTATGCAAGTATTCAATCCTGATATCTTGGCAACAATTGCATTTTCAGAATGGTCAGCAACAAGTAGCTGATTTTCTGCATTTGTTGAATGATTTTGCTTTAAGGGCTATCTTAAAACATTTTTCGATGCCAAGTAAAAATATTTTGTTTGAAAATTAGGTTAATTTTTGGATCGTGTATGTACAGGATACTTTTAAAGAGAAAAAAAGTTTTTGTCCTGAGTAGTTCTAGTACAGCCATGCTGTTCTGTAATTGGTCTAAAGTTAAGTTCCACTTTTAATTGACATATACTTGCTAAACAGAGCTTGAAAATTGCCCAATTCTCCTTTTTGATAATAATGCTCATAATGTAACCACTGGTGTTTGTATATGGTGCAGGAACTCCTTATGTGGAAGATCAGAGTGAATCTTCATTTTCCTTTCATACTCAATACCTTGAACCATAAAACACTGGAGTTGATTTGAAACTGCTGATGTAGTTAATTGAACACTTAATTGTGATTGTAGTGCCCATAGGCTCCTAGCTTCGGTGCTAGAAACTCCTTTTATTGGCTTACCTGATGCTGCATCCAATGAGTTCAGTAACATGTAAAAGCTGACTTAGATGATCAGTTCACCTGGTGCCAGGAAGAGTGAAAAGGAAAATAGACCCCATGCTTTAAAGCATAGGTACTATTATTCTGTACTCAAGTCTGTTGTTTTACCATGCTTTCATATGTTTGAGCACATGGTAATGCTGATTTTTATTTAATAGCGTTTATATTTTGTTTTAATTTCTTGTAGGTATCTGCCCTGGATCAAGAGATCATTGAGGTTGATCCTGACACCAAGGAAATGCTGAAGTTGCTGGTAAGTGCACATCATTTACCCAGGGTAAACTAGTTTTAGTATTAAAATTCTATTCACCATCTCAGTTTTATGATTTGGGTGACTACATGCTAGGATCCAGTGTTTTTTCATGCTGGAGTTTGACACCTGCATCGAAAGTGATTGTGGTTTGATCGGTGGCCCAGTCATTGATACTGCAGGGAAAGCAATCCTTGAAAGATTTTCCCGTGTTTGGTTGTAATTTGTACAAACCAAACCCTGTTCCTTTCAAACAGTTTTAGGTATGAATGGCTGTTAGTCACAAGACTGTCAGAATTTTAAAGTAAACTATTACAAGTTCAAGGCAAAAAAGTTGTATATGAATCAGTGATGCGTGTCCTTATTCCTGTTTATTTTTTTCTTATTTTTCAGGACTTTGGCGGCCTGTCCAACCTGCAGGTGACCCAGCCCACTGTGGGGATGAACTTCAAAACGCCACGGGGGGGTGTTTAATTGTTTGTATCATAATTTCCATTAAACTTGGGAAAACCAAATATGTACTGTTCTTTCATTGTGTATGCCATGATGCTGAAAATAATTGCAGACCAAAACTATATAGTGTAAAAAGTTAAAGCGGTACGTTGCCAACAACAGTTTGAAAACCATGTTCTTGAACAAAATAACATACCTTCCACATTAAGTATGCTACCAAAATTAGTGTGCACTGTTAATTGCCGGCAGCATTGCACCTGTTCTTGCTGGAGGCTGCCATTTTGTTGAGCAGTCACTTCCTTTTTTGGAACTCGCTTTCACCTTGGTCTCAAACTGTCTTGCAGCCGAGCTACTGAGTCCAGCATTTGCATCTATTGATACAGAATGCTGGACTCGTCCCAGCTGCCTGTGTCATTGGATTTGACTGATGGCAGCCATTGTCTCCTGCTGCAGTCAATCTATCCAATCAAGAGCCAAGAACCCCGAAGGGCTCAGGTGAGTAAAACGGGGGGCGTAGTCACTATCAGAAGTTTTTTCTTTAATGTATAGGATGCACTAAGGTGAAAAAACAAGGGTTTACAGCCCCTTTAACCACTTTCAGACCGGACCAATTTGCTGGTCAAAGACCAGACCACTTTTTGTGATTCGGCACTGCGTCGCTTTAACTGACAATTGCGCGGTCGTGCGACGTGGCTCCCAAACAAAATTGACGTTTTTTTTTTTCCCACAAATGGAGCTTTCTTTTGGTGGTATTTGATCACCCCTGCGGTTTTTATTTTTTGCGCTATAAACAAAAATAGAGCGACAATTTTGAAAAAAACGCATTATTTTTTTTACTTTTTGTTCTAATAAATATCCCCCAAAAATATATAAAACATTTTTTTCCCTCAGTTTAGGCCGATACGTATTCTTCTATATATTTTTGGTAAAAAAAATCGCAATAAGCGATTGATTGGTTTGCGCAAAAGTTATAGCGTTTACAAAATAGGGATAGTTTTATAGCATTTTTATTAATAATTTTTTTTTTTTTTACTAGTAATGGCGGCGATCAGCGATTTATTTTTTTTTTTTTTATTGTGACTGCGACATTGTGGGGGACCCATCGGACATTTTTGACACATTTTTGGGACCATTGTCATTTATACAGTAATCACTGCTATATAAATGCAGTGATTCCTGTGTAAATTACACTGGCAGTGAAAGGGTTAACCAGTGGGTGGCAGTGTAGGGGTTAAGTGTTCCTAGGGGAGTGTTACTAACTGTGGGGGGTTGGGCTTTCATTTAGTGTACACTGATCTCTGCTCCAATCACATGGAGCAGAGATCAGCGTCACTAGTTGCTAGGCAGAATAGACAAATGTTGCTTACACAGCATTTGCTCTATTCGGCCGCTCCGTGAGACGATCGCGGGGATGCCCGCGGCGATCGAGTCCGCGGGTCCCGCGACCGGACTCACGGGGGTCCCGACCAGCGCGGGAGCGCGCCGGCGCGCTCCCGATGGCAGGGCGGCATCGAATATTGGACGTACCTGTACGCCAATATGCCTGCCCATGCCATTCTGTCGACGTACATCGTCGTGCGCTGGTCGGGAAGTGGTTAACCTGTTTTCTAAAGGGTCAGACGTCAATAGGATGTGGAAATTGTGCATTACCTGCATGGCATAATTTGCTCAAGTAATGTAATTGCGTCTGGCCCAAAGGGAAGGATCTAGGCTCGTGGGTAAAGGTTATGATTCCCCCACAGAGGGGTATGAGGGAAGGATGGCTACTGCTCCATATTGAGCCCTGGCCTGTTTCCAAACAATGGTTGTCTCCATTGGTGCAGGGCTAGATCACTGTCCTTGAAAGGGCATGTTGCTAAGGATCACATAGGAGACGACCAGTGTAACAGTAGCATTATCCCTGTGTTGCGCAAACCACCATCGAGCCGTCACGCATGGCTGCCCAGTAGTATAGCAAAACACTGAAGAAATGGCTGCACTCAAAGATCCATCAATTCTTACTTGATAAACGTAACATCCAAACAGTTCAGATGGTAGATTTGTTTCACACGCGTAGCAGGTGCATTTATTCATTAGCAAAACATTTGGGGGAGCTAATCCACCTCCTGTCAATCGGAAGATAAACCGATTTAGCAATTTGGGGGCATATGCCCAGCCCATACAACGGATGTAATCTGAGTATAGTTACAGGGTTTGGCGAAAATCAAAAAATTTAGGGAGGAACACCATCTTTGAGGTTGGCTCTATATACAATGGTACGAAGGGATAGAGATGTCCACGTGGAGCATTTTTTTTTTTTTTTTTTTATATAAAAGTGGCCAGCAATGGGGAGAGAGTATCTGGGATATAACCGGAGAGGCCAAGTTTGACTCTTCCACACCCAGATATCAAACCTTTGTTGCAACATTGAGGGGGGAGCCCTGTGTTGAGGGGGGCAACTGTGCCAGAAGCTTTCCAGTACATTCAGCCTGTTTGAAAATATGCTGTTTGTCAGCCATAAGCATCTTCCTAGTATTGGCTGCATTGAGCAGAGAACTTTTCTAGCAGATAACAAAGTTCTGATACGTGTGAGAATCAGGGGTGGATATGTATCTGCATTCCAGGGCCTGAGCTGTTTGTTGCACCTCATCTAGGTTGAGTCTGCAACCTCTAAAGCTCGGTTTATGCCTAAACTGGCTGCGGATCGCTATCCATCCCTGTTCTCCATTTCAGGGATGAATCTGGTGCAGAATTCTGCCTTAAAACTGAGGCAAAGATGCACATCCGCAGCTGCCCTGGAGACATGTGAACCGGGTCCATAGAGAGCCGGTCATATTCTGCTATGCAAATTGAATGTAGAAAATCCTGCATCCAATTTGCATAGGTGTGAACCTGGCCTTAATGAGGGTACCATACTGGCCCCCTAGAGAACGCCTTCAATGTGTCCACTGTTCCGGTTGAGTCGGAATGAATTAGCCAGTGCCCAGCGATGGTTTCTCCTATAGGTAGCTCCACCTCGGGGTCAGAGATCCAGTACTGGGATAGCCTCCAAAGTCATTCTGATGGGGCAACAGTAAGGTGGAGACAGCATTAATGGGGCATGGTCTGAGATCCCTCTTGGTACAATGAAAACACAACTCATGCCAGAACTGGAGGACTAGCATACATTAGGTCTATTTGAGACGTCTTGTGGGTCGCAGAATGGCATGTAAAGGCATTAACATATGGGTGTTTCCACTGCCAAACATCCATAAATTGATACGTCTGCCCACCTGTTCAGATCAGAGTCTGGTAGGGGCATCTGGATGAAGTTTAGCAATTTCAAGGATAGGAGTCATGATAAAATCACCTGCCAAAAAGACATTAGTAAATGGCTAAAAGAGAGACCAATTTAATAAATAATTGCAGAGAAGTGGGAAGGGGGTATGTAGAGACAAATAACTAGTTCAACACAGTCAATTGATGGATGCAGAATAACAAATTTGCCCTCGGGATCCAACTTGAGATGGAGTAATTGAAATGGAAGCGATTTATGGATAAGGAATCTCCTCGTGTATAGGAGTATGTGGAGTGGTAATATGAGCCCACTCAAATCTTTTTAACCACTTTCCTACTGGGCACTTAAACGCCTATCCTGCCCAGACCAATTTTCAGCTTTTGGTGCTCTCACACTTTGAATGACAATTACTCAGTCATGCAGCACTGTACCCAAATAAATTTGTCTTTTTTTTTTTGTTTGTTTTCCCCACAAATAGAGCTTTCTTTTGGTGGTATTTGATCACCTCGGGGTTGTGTTTTTTTTTTTTTGCGCTATAAATGAAAAAAGACCAAAAATTTTGAAAACGCATTTTTCTTTTGTTTCTGTGATTATGCAAATTATAAATTTTTCTTCATAAATCTTGGCCATAACTTATACTGCTACATATCTTTAGTAAAAATAACCCGAATTAGTGGATATTATTTGGTCTTTGTGAAAGTTGGTCTACAAACTGTGGTGCGCATCATACAAAATTGATCACATCTGATGTACTGGTGGCCTATCATTTCTTGCGACCCGAACAAGCCAGGAAAGTACAAATACCCCCCAAATGACCCCTTTTTGGAAAGTAGGCATTCCAAGGTATTTAGTAAGAGGCATAGTGAGGTTTTTGGTGTATTTTTTTCCCACAATTCTTTGCAAAATGAAGATTCCCCCCCACAAAATTGTCACCCCAAATTAAATTCTACTCCTGAGTATAACGATACCACATAGAGACTCCCAACACGCAGGGAGCGCCATCACGTGTTCTAGGAGCATAAATTACACATCTAAATTGTTGACTACCTATTACACTTTTGAAGGCCCTGGAGCACCAGGACAATGACATGTGATGCTGACGTGGCACTGATACATGGCATGTGACACTGACAGGTGGGCGTGTGTTTCACTGTGTACACTCGCTGTAGCACGGAATCTCTCCCTCGTCACACGCTGTCTGTGTGAGGAGGGGAGCCAGCGATGAGAGATGATATCATGTTTACATATGAGATCACCGCTCATTTGATAGCCCGATTGAGTACTAAATGGCCACTGTGATTGGCCATTTAGCACGATCTGTGATTGGCTGTGTCCGAGGGACACGGCTAACACAGAACTTCCCAATGCGCGGAGGCACACCCATTAGGGAAGTAAACGGGGACGGCCTCCCGGCAGATAGCGTCTGCTCTGTAGCCGTCTTTTGGCTATAGGGCGGCCGCAAAGCGGTTAAGGCTCATTACCTTGCGGCCTGGTAAATGTGTCCCCCTGGAATACTCAAATGATGAGATTATCGGATTTCAAAAACTGAAACCCTAAAACATTTAACGGGGGAATTGAGGCCCTAAATATTCCAGTAGAGGCATTTAAAGCGGTTCCCCATAGGTATAAAAAGAAAAACCAAACAGACTTTCTCAAGCAGGCGTCAAACAAGCAAAATAAACTGTCAAGCATCTTCCATAGAGCAGAATGACACAATACTTGCAAGAAAATCACACACTAGTATATAGTGGAGATACCGTTGGCAACAAAAATAGAAAATCCCCACCCCCCCCAAAAACTGAACAAGCCGGTTTGCGTGGGGAATATTTACCCCACATTGTGTGGGGTAAATGTTCAAGGCAGAGGGCGTGGCCTGGACATGGCTGAGGTTGTGTGTGAACTGAGCTCCCGGCCGCACCTTGCCTCATCTGACCATTATTGCTCCTTTGCCCGCACAATGCTCTCTACCAAGAAGCGCTCATCTAGGAGACACAGGGGCCCATACGCCAAACCCTAAAATTACTCAGTCCGGAGAAATAGAACACTTGTTCCAGCGGAGACAGTCGGGCTCCCCGGATCCCAAGATGGCGGAGGCCCATGCCTCACACATGGCAGACACGGACTGCAACTCCAGACCTCCCTCCCCGACAGGATCGCAGGGCTCGGAGATTTTCCCCAGCCTCCCGACCGCTCTGTCCACGAGCCAAGGAGGGTCAGCAGCTGCTCCGTTGCACTACCCAGCGGACGATGAACTAAAAGCTATCCTTAAAGCCCTACCTACAAAGGCAGACATTGAGGCCTTGGTGGGCTGAGTGGAGGCGGCACACCGTAAAGAACTGCTGGCGGTCAGACAGGAGGTACAGTCCCTCTCCTGCAGGCCCACGACGGGGGAAACTTTCCTGATGACCCTGGACAGCAGGGTCGTGGCTCTGGAGACCCATCGAGACTCACAGGAGGGGAGGGCGGTGGAACTTCAACTCCACATGGAGGAGATGGAAGACAGGAGCCGCAGGAATAATCTGCGGCTCCGGGGCCTCCCAGAAGCCACGAGCCCGGCAGATCTAGCGGATACCGTGGCGGATATATTCCGCAAGGTAGTTGGAGACCAACTACATGGCAGCCTAGAGTTCGATCGCATCCACCGGGTGTTGGGCCCCCGATCGGATGACCCAGCCCGCTCGCGGGATGTCATCTGCCGTCTCCACCACTACGCCCACCCATTAGGACATTATAGCTCATAAGGCCTGGGAAGTGAGAGACCTGGAGCTGGACGGAGCCCCACTTACAATCCTTCCGGAAATCTCGAGAGCTACTCTGCAGAGGTGTGCGCTACTGAAACCCCTTCTGGATCTAGCGAGACGACCGAACATCTCATACCGATGGGGTTTTCCCCTATCGGTCACCTTTAAAAAGGACCAACGCTCCTTCGTGCTGAATCTCTGCCAGCCCTCTTTACTTTTTTGGGCACTGCGCCAATCCCACTGCCGAACTGGTTGGGCTATCTTCCGAGGACCCAGGGCCGCCGCCCTGCCACGGCATCGAGAGGGAACCTGACCCCCAGGCTACCACAGAGCAGGAGACGCTCCCGAGAGGACTCACCCAGAGAGGGTCGTGAGGTGTAGACGAACACCACACCTGACCACCCCTGCTCAACGACCAGCCAAGCCGTCCTCAGCGATAATCGTACTGCTTCGCCCTTGATACCCAGCTGCCGAGACACTACCGACATCCGCTCTCCAATTTGGAAAGAGACCCGGTTAAGAAGGAGCCCTCGTCCCTCAGCAGTTTACCCAAGTCGCTTACTGGCTTGGCCTAATTCCGGACGGTGGTCATGCTGTACGGAGCCGCTTCTTCACGGCGAGGTGGGGTTAACCAGCTTTTCACCCGTCACAACAGGGAGGTGGTGAGTCACTGGTGGGGTTGGGGGGGATTGCCCTGCAGGATGACATGACGGTTGGGGGTTGTTTGAGTTGAACCCATGCAACTAGATCAGATACTACCCCGCACACCTGCTCATCCCCCCTTGTGCGACACCTATCTCCTGGACACGTAGGACCGTTGCACACTGTACGGGCGCACGGCCTGGGCGGGAGCGGTCCAGACTGCTCTGGCTAATGAGGTACTACTGACTTTTGACTGTGGACTTACATGGCCCAAAGCGATCGCTACTCGATTATAGGTGTTGCCTTGCCACCCCCTATAAGATTTATATTCCCGGGGGAATGCCACCTCTCCCCCACCATCCCCCCTCCCCATGGAACGCGTGCTGGTGCGCAGGGTGCTACTGACTATCCTGGCCCTGAAGGCGCCCTCTGTTTGGAGATGGAGGGATGGTGGCCCATGTGCTTCCACTGACACAGCTCGTGCATGGGGGAGGCTCCTAACGATTGTACTGGGCCGTCTAGGGGAGAAGGACACCCCTGTCCATGGCACTATGAGGTGTGGGAGAGATGGTGTGTCTCTTTACGGGTGTCCTCGGGACCGTTTGGGGGGGGGGGGTGCACGGGTGCTTCTGACTGGACCCTGTGGCAGGACTGCATACACTTGCACCTTTTAGTCAACAGGTCTCATAGTTGAGACTTGTACGAAAAATTCCCACCCCACTAAGCAAAGGGTTCAGTGTACCTGCCTTTGAGTAGACTACACTTTCCTTACATCTTCACCCCCCCCCCTTCTCCACTTCCATCCCAATCTTCCCCCCCCCCTCTCCTCTTTCTACTTCTTTGGCAGCCAGGGCGATGGACTCCCTAAAAATTTTGTCTCTCAACACCAAAGGCCTGAACACGCTGGAAAAGCTGCGAATGTTATTGCATGATCTTAGGAAGGATCGCATTGATGTTGCCTTCATTCAGGAAACTCATTTCAAACACAACAAATACCCCCTCTCTAAAAACAGATACTACCCTTTGGTTTATCACTCCACTAACCCGGAGGCAAAGACGAAGGGAGTGTCCATTATACTCTCAGGCAGGATAAATTGGCAATGCCAGGCAGTATTGGGAGATCCGGAGGACCGCTACATGTTTGTAAAGGGGACAGTGGGCAAGACACCTATTACCCTGGCTTCGGTTTATGTGCCTAACGACCGTCAGTACTATTTTATTGAGCGACTGCTAGACAGACTGGCCACATTCACATCTGGTCAACTGATATTAGGGGGTGATTTTAATGTCCCCCTCATCCCGTCCTAAGACACGTCCTTGGGCGCTCTTCTCTCCCTCCATCACATGGAAAACGAATAGCCACTTCCCTCCATAAGGCCCAACTAATAGATGTATGGCGTCTAATGCACTCGGGAGAACGTGACTACACCTATTACTCACATACCCACAAACTACTCCAGAATAGACTACTTCCTGATACCTCATGGCCAACTGCACTCGGTGCTAGGCACCTCGATAGGGAATATTCAGTCAGACCACGCTCCTGTCACGTTTTAATATGCAATTTCAGAGCGATCTGCGCCCCGCTCGCAGTTTTGGCGCTTGAACGAGAGCCTCCTCCAAACCCCAGAAATCCTGACGGAGGTGACAGAGGCTCTGCCTCTTTACTTCAAGGAAAATTACACTCCGGACTGTAGCCCTGGCTCCTTGTGGGAAGCCCACAGGGCAGTGATTAGAGGGCTGCTCATCAGACATGGAGCTCGGGTGAAGAGGGAGCGCTCGGAACAACTAGCCAAACTTCTATCTACCCTGTCCTCAATGGAGGCCTGCCACAAACATGCTCCATCACAGACGCTCGAGAAGGATCTTGATCGGATACGCAGGCAAATATCTGACCTAATGCTATATAGAGCTAAAGCGGCCATCCAAAGGTGCTGGCAGATCACATATGAGTCAGGAGATAAATGTGGGAAGGTTCTAGCGAGGACGGTGCAGGAACAGAGGCAAGCATCATACATCCCCCATATCACAGGACCAGAGGGCCACGTGGCCAGAACATATCTCAGAAGTATTTCAGAGTTTCTATACTAAGCTGTATAATTTACCCACAGAGTCACCCCCCCACACAGTCATGGAGGACTATGTGAGATCCTCTCAGATACCCTCGCTCCCCGCAGAAATAAATAGAGTTGCCGATTACCATAGAAGAACTCCGGGCCTCCATTAAGGCCATGAAACCGGGCAAAGCTCCAGGCCCAGATGCTTTCACCATCCACTATTACAAAACCTTCCATCAAATTTTAGGTCCCCGCATGCTGACTTTCTTTAATGCACTCAGCAATGAAGCGTCCCTCCCTAGGGAGATGTTGAAGGCCCACGTTTGCTTGATCCCTAAAGAAGGCAAAGACCCCACGGTTTGTGGGAGTTATAGACCCATATCGTTACTTAACGTGGACCTTAAATTGTTCTCCAAAATCTTAGCAACCCGACTAGCGCAACACCTCCCACCTTTGATACATCTTGATCAGGTGGGCTTTATCCCTAACAAGGAAGCCAGGGATAACACGATTTAAGTCCTTAATTTACTCCATACAGCCAACTCCAGGAAGACACCGTGTATTCCTGAGCACCGATGCTGAAAAAGCGTTTAATAGAGTGAGTTGGAACTTTATGTTTACAGTCCTCAAACACACAGGCCTGGGAAACAGGATGCTGAGCTGGGTGGGTAAAATATACTCTAATCCTACGGCGCAAGTAAAAGCGAACGGTTTCCTCTCATCTCCCTTCCCCATTTCTAATGGCACCAGACAGGGGTGCCCCCTGTCACCACTCCTCTTTGCACTTTCCCTGGAACCCTTCTTGTGCACAATAAGATGGAACGCAGACGTTCAGAGGCTTACAGTAGGCGGCATGGAGTGTAAGATCGCAGCGTATGCGGATGACTTGCTGTTTACCCTGACTAACCCTCAAATTTCTCTGCCAAACCTCCTTAAAGAGTTTGATGCATATGGCGCGAATATCGAATTTGAAGATTAATTTCTCCAAATTAACAGCCATGGGGCTGGCCATGACCACCCAGGTTGCGCAGTCCATGCAACCATGCTTTCGCTTTAAATGGACAAATGCAGCTCTCCCATACCTAGGTACCCAGATCCCTACTGACATCAAATACACATTTGAACTGAATTTTCCACCCGTCTTACTTGGGGTCCGGACTATCCTGGAAAGATGGAGTACTGGCTTACACTCTTGGTTTGGCATGTGTAACCTTAAAATGTGCATACCGCCTAAATTCCTGTACCTACTTCAGGCTCTTCCCGTTCACATTCCACCTTCCTTTTTTAAACAAGTACACGCT
Source organism: Lithobates pipiens (assembly GCF_037356315.1). Classification (NCBI taxonomy): domain Eukaryota; kingdom Metazoa; phylum Chordata; class Amphibia; order Anura; family Ranidae; genus Lithobates; species Lithobates pipiens. The sequence goes on from NW_027507903.1 coordinate 106,679,317, forward strand.
TTGTTTACTAGATTTGTCTGGGCCAACAAATCACCACGCATTAGAAGGACTCTCATCTCACTACCAAAGCAACAAGGCGGTCTGGCGTTGCCAGACGTTAAAAAGTACTATTTGGCTGTACACCCAGGCCGCATCCTAAACTGGAGGCACAAACCTGTCCTAACCTGGTAAATTTCTGGAGGGAGGTTCGACGTATCACACAGTTGTTTACAAAGTATGAGGCCCCGGACGAAGCGGCCTTTTTTCTCCTTCATTTATCGACGATCCCGATGAAACGATACAAAAAATCGATAATTCGACATCTTTTAAACGTGACTAAAGCGTGCATCCCAACCCGCTGGAAGCAGCAGTGCCCACCAACGGTGGCAGACTGGCTTCACAAAGTGGAGGAAATACGTGAATTGGAGGACCTAGTCCTCACGGCGCAACACAATCGCGAGAAATACTTGACAACTTGGGCTAGCTGGAATATTTTTATCTACTCGGCAGAGGGCACCTCTCTCTTAAATTACTGAGTGGAGATTTGAGCGTACATGCCAATCTGAATTAGGGAAAACCAGGATGAGCCCACACTCGCCTTGGCTGCCACTGCTGCATCCTCTCATCACGCTCTCCCCCCCCCCCTTTTTCCACCCTTTCTGTGGCACACCTTGCTTCCCCTTACCTCTGTCCTAATCCCCCTCCCCCCTACCCTTCCTTCCCTGTTTTCTCACTTACTTTTCCCCATACCAATATAGAATTAAGAGGAAAATTGAAAAATAGGGAAGAGATTCCAGCAATTGATAACCATATGTACACTGATCTGACTACTGTGGATCCAACAGTAGTAAATTTTACAAGTTGATGTCTGTCTACTTATGTTTGTATTGCCTTTTTTCTTTTTTCCGTTTGACGACCTTCATCGCTGCTGTGTGAACAGATGTCTGTAATGTGCATAACCACCTTTGAATTACTGTAGTGCTGTTTTTTTTCTCCCTGAGTTGGTGTTTAATAAACCTTATATTTGAAAAAAATAAATGTTCAAGGCAAACCGGATGTTCATGGTGCAACAGCAATAGATGTAATCTAATAATAATGATGAAGAAGTGTAGTTCACTTGGACAATGCCGAGGGCACAAAAACTTAGTAAAGAGCTTGTTGGGCATCTGTAAAGGACAATTTTAGGAGAACGTCAGAAGGTACTTTAAGTGTATAGGCACTTACAAAAAAAGGGAGAGGAGCAAACTAACAAGCTGCATACAACCTGAGTGCATAGGTGTCTTCCAGTGCAATGAAGAGGATGAACAATAGCAGGGGTCAAGTCCTGGGAAAAAAAGTGTGGGAACTCCCACCCAAGATCCATTCCCCCACCAAAAAAAAAACAAAAAAGGTACGCTCATATGCATATATACTTCACAGAAAATACAGTACAACATTTATTGTAAAGTGCCAGTTTACAAAAACAAAATAACGTGTCAAACAAAACAATCAACACAATGGGTGATGATCTTTCCCTCGCAGGGAATTTCTACCACAAATACACCCTGTTCCAAATTCTGTTACACAGCCCATTAGAAAATATCCCACAAACAGGAATAAGTATTGGCAGAGTATTGAAGAGTATTGGCAGGGTATTGCAGAGTATTGATAGGGTATTGCAGAGTATTGGCAGGGTATGTATTGAAGAGTATTGGCAGAGTATTGCAGAGCATCGGCAGGGTATGCATTGGCAGGGTATTGCAGAGTATTGATAGGGTATTGCAGAGTATTGGCAGGGTATTGCAGAGTATTGATAGGGTATGTATTGTAGAGTATTGATAGGGTATTGCAGAGTATTGGCAGGGTATTGCAGAGTATTGGCAGGGTATTGCAGAGTATTGGCAGGGTATGTATTGGCAGGGTATTGCAGAGTATTGATAGGGTATTGCAGAGTATTGGCAGGGTATTGCAGAGTATTGGCACAGTATTGCAGAGTATTGATAGGTTATTGCAGAGTATTGGCAGGGTATGTATTGTAGAGTATTGGCAGAGTATTGTAGAGTATTGGCAGGGTATGTATTGGCAGGGTATGTATTGCAGAGTATTGATAGGGTGTGTATTGTAGAGTATTGATAGGGTATTGCATAGTATTGGCAGGGTATTGCAGACTATTGGCAGGGTATTGCAGAGTATTGGCAGGTTATTGCAGAGTATTGGCAGGTTATTGCAGAGTATTGGCAGGGTATTGCAGAGTATTGGCAGGGTATGTATTGCAGAGTATTGGCAGGGTATGTATTGCAGAGTATTGATAGGGTATTTATTGCAGAGTATTGATAGGGTATGTATTGCAGAGTATTGGCAGGGTATTGCAGAGTATTGATAGGGTATGTATTGCAGAGTATTGGCAGGGTATTGCAGAGTATTGATAGGGTATGTATTGCAGAGTATTGGCAGGGTATTGCAGAGTATTGGCGGGGTATGTATTGCAGAGTATTGGCAGGATATTGAAGAGTATTGGAAGAATATTGAAGAGTATTGATAGGGTATTGCAGGGTGTGTATTGGCAGAGTATTGGCAGGGTATGTATTGCAGAGTATTGGCAGAGTATTGCAGAGTATTGACAGGGTATTGCAGAGTATTGGCAGGGTATTTATTGGCAGGGTATTGCAGAGTATTGATAGGGTATTGCAGGGTGTGTATTGGCAGAGTATTGGCAGGGTATTGCAGAGTATTGGCACAGTATTGCAGAGTATTGTTGGGGTATTTCAGAGTATTGGCAGGGTATTGCAGAGTATTGGCAGGGTATTGAAGAGTATTGGCAGAGTATTGGCAGAGTATTGATAGGTTATTGCAGAGTATTGGCAGGGTATGTATTGTAGAGTATTGGCAGAGTATTGTAGAGTATTGGCAGGGTATGTATTGGCAGGGTATTGCAGAGTATTGGAAGGGTATGTATTGCAGAGTATTGATAGGGTGTGTATTGTAGAGTATTGATAGGGTATTGCATAGTATTGGCAGGGTATTGCAGACTATTGGCAGGGTATTGCAGAGTATTGGCAGGGTATGTATTGCAGAGTATTGGCAGGGTATGTATTGCAGAGTATTGGCAGGGTATGTATTGCAGAGTATTGGCAGGGTATTGCAGAGTATTGATAGGGTATGTATTGCAGAGTATTGGCAGGGTATTGCAGAGTATTGATAGGGTATGTATTGCAGAGTATTGGCAGGGTATTGCAGAGTATTGATAGGGTATGTATTGCAGAGTATTGGCAGGGTATTGCAGAGTATTGGCGGGGTATGTATTGCAGAGTATTGCAGAGTATTGGCAGGATATTGAAGAGTATTGGAAGAATATTGAAGAGTATTGATAGGGTATTGCAGGGTGTGTATTGGCAGAGTATTGGCAGGGTATTGCAGAGTATTGGCAGGGTATGTATTGCAGAGTATTGGCAGAGTATTGCAGAGTATTGACAGGGTATTGCAGAGTATTGGCAGGGTATTTATTGGCAGAGTATTGGCAGGGTATTGCAGAGTATTGATAGGGTATTGCAGGGTGTGTATTGGCAGGGTATTGCAGAGTATTGGCACAGTATTGCAGAGTATTGATGGGGTATTGCAGAGTATTGGCAGGGTATTGCAGAGTATTGGCAGGGTATTGAAGAGTATTGGCAGAGTATTGGCAGGGTATTGCAGAGTATTGGCAGGGTATGTATTGCAGAGTATTGGCAGAGTATTGACAGGGTATTGCAGAGTATTGGCAGGGTATTTATTGGCAGAGTATTGGCAGGGTATTGCAGAGTATTGATAGGGTATTGCAGAGTATTGGCAGGGTATGTATTGCAGAGTATTGGCAGGGTATGTATTGCAGAGTATTGGCAGGATATTGAAGAGTATTGGCAGGGTATTGCAGAGTATTGGCAGGGTATTGCAGAGTATTGGCAGGGTATTGCAGAGTATTGACAGAGTATTGCAGAGTATTAATAGGGTACTGCAGAGTATTGGCAGGGTATTGCAGAGTATTGGCAGGGTATGTATTGCAGAGTATTGGCGGGGTATTGCAGAGTATTGATAGGGTAGTGCAGAGTATTGATAGGGTAGTGCAGAGTATTGGCAGGGTATTGCAGAGTATTGATACTGATAGGGTATTGCAGAGTATTGATAGGGTATTGCAGAGTATTGGCAGGGTATTGCAGAGTATTGATAGGGTACTGCAGAGTATTGGCAGGGTATTGCAGAGTATTGGCAGGGTATGTATTGCAGAGTATTGGCGGGGTATTGCAGAGTATTGGCGGGGTATTGCAGAGTATTGGCGGAGTATTGATGAGTATTGGCAGGGTATTGCAGAGTATGGATGAGTATTGGCAGGGTATTGCAGAGTATGGATGAGTATTGGCAATTTGGCAGGGTATTGCAGAATGCAACTTACTTACACACTAGTGACTGACCTCCTGGTATTTATTCTCTTCCTTTCTGTTCTGGGGGGAGAAGAAGTAAACTTGAAAAGTGCAGCGGCTGTGGCAACAGGAGGCACTGGGTAGAGGGGAGCGGGAGGACAGTCCGGCGCGCAGCGTGTGTCACACTGACTGACGGTCTCGCGCCAGTGCGTGCCCACGTGCACGGCCGAAGTCATGTGACCGGTTGCTAGATGCGGAGCGGCCCCTGCCTAGCAACCAGTCACTCGGCGGATGAGGAGCGGCGCGGACTACGCGCTGCATAGCCTCAGCCCGGCTCAGGCAGCTAATGGGAACGGCGTTCCCGCTGTGGAAATAGTACGGGAACGCCGTTCCCATGCGTTCCCGCAGCACTCCAGCCCTGAACAATAGTCTCCAGAGCAGGGACACTTGAACATATCAGAAACACGGAGTTACTTACAGGTAACATCCTTTTCCGGGAGTCTTTCAGGACAGCCACGTAGAGAGACCCTGGCTCCTCCCCACTTAGGAAACACCACCTTCAAATTCACAATTTAAGTCTCATCCTCCCTCTGTCCCCTCAGTTCTTCCAGAGTACCCCCGGCCAACTGGGGAGACACAAGAACACGTCAAACAAACAAACGTTTAATCTTACCTGACGGTCTCATGTGATGAGTTCCCAAAGATATCCAAAAACCTGGGTGGGAACCGGTGCTGTCCTGAAAGACTCCCAGAAAAGGATGTTACCGGTAAGTAACTCCGTTTTTCCCAAGTCCGTCTTTCAGGACAGCCACCATAGAGAGGATAAGCGAGCACCTTAGCTTAGGGTGGGACCACTGCTTGAAGCACTTTACGACGAAAGGCTTTGTCTTTGGCTGACAGAAGCTCCAATCTATAGTGCTTCACGAACGTAGAAAAACTGGACCAGGTTGCAGCTCTACAGATCTGTTCAGGAGAAGCACCAGCCCACTCTGCCCGAGAAGTTGCCACTGCCCTGGTTGAGTGTGCTCTGATCCCAACTGGGGGTTCTAACCCCCCCCTGTCACGTAAGCCTGCCCAATGGCTGACCTTAACCATCTGGCTATCGTACGTTTAGAGGCTCTGGAACCCTTCCTAGCCCCTGAAAATAACACAAAAAGTGAATCAGACTTCCTGAACTGACTTGTGCAATCTAAATAATGAAGGACACATCTTCTAACATCCAATCTATGAAAAATGTGTTCCTGTTCTCTCACCGGATTTGAACAGAAAGCAGGCAGCACAATCTCCTGGACTCTATGAAAACTAGAGGCTACCTTAGGTAAAAAGGCCGGATCCGTCTTAAAAATCAAACGGTCCGGAAAAAACGGAAAAAAGGTACCCTAACAGAAAGGGCTTCGAGTTCACTCACTCTCCTTGCCGTAGTGATCGCCACCAAAAACAGTTTTGAGAGTGATCAATCTTAACAAGCAAGATTCCAATGGCTCAAAAGGTTCTCCTGTGAGAACCTGTAAAACTAATGAAAGATCCCAAACTGGGAAGGGGGAATTTGTAATGGGTCTCTGCCTACTTAAGGCTCTAAAGAACCTCACTACCCAAGGGTCTGATGCTAGATGCCTTTCCAGAAATAGGCTTAAAGCGGATACCTGACCCTTCAAGGTTCCAAGGGCTAAACCTTTATCTGCCCCTGCGTGCAGGAACTCTAGAACGGCTACCGAGCTGCACACATCGAAGAAGTTCTCTGAGCACCAGCTATTGAACCGCCTCCATACCTTCAAGTATATGGTCTGAGTTTCTTTTTTCCTGCAACTTAGGAGAGTGGCTACTAAACGATCTGAGAACCCTTTGCCCCTCAGCAATTCCTCCTCAGTAGCCAAGCTGCAAGGTTCCACTGCTCCACCTGAGGACAGCAGATTGGACCCTGAGAAAGAAGATCCTCCTGGACTGGGAGAATCCAGGGGGGTTCCACAGACAGGCCCTTCAGAATGGAGAACCACGGCCTCCTGGGCCAGTGTGGCGCGATTAGAATAAGAGTAGTGTTCTCTGCCTGAAACTTCCTTAACACTGCAGGGATCAGAACGGGAGGGGGGAAAGCATAGCACCTGGAGAATCCCCAACTCTGTGCTAGTGCATCCACCCCAACGCCCCGTCCCCCCTGTTTACGGAAAAGAAGATGGCTACCTTCGCGTTTTCCCTCGAGGCAAAGAGGTCTATCGACGGAATCCCCCACCTTTGCGTGATCATTTCAAAAACCTCTTGCTTGAGAACCCAGTTGCCTTCTCTGTGTTCTCCTGCTGAGGAAATCTGCTACCTGATTTTGCTCTCCCTTCAAATGTATCGCTGAAAGGGACAGGACATTTGCTTCGGCCCACCTGAGGATGGCTTTTGCTAGGGCCCATAAGGATCTGCTCCTGCTGCCCCCCTGCCTGTTGACGTAAGCCACTACCGAGGAATTGTTCGACCTGACTCTTACATGATGTCCCCGGAGTTCCCTCTGAAAGGTCCTGAGTGCCAGATCTACTGCTCTCAGCTCCCTCCAATTCGAGGATCTCTTTGACTCCCTCCTCTCCCAGGTACCCTGTACCAAATGGCAGTCTAGGTGCGCACCCCAACCTGGGCCGCTCGCATCGGTTGTAACCACATTGGATACTGGTAAAATCCATTCTAGACCTTGCAACAAATTTGCTCCCTTTCTCCACCACCAAAGGTACCTCTTTACCTGAGTTGGAACCGAAACCAGAGAGTCCAGAGACCCCTGGCTGTGGTCCCAAACCTTCAAGATGAATAGTTGCAGAGGACGGTAATGTAACCCCGCCCACTGAACTACTGGGAGCGTGGATGTTAGCAAGCCCAAGGCCGACATGACCTTCCTCACTGAGATCTGACGGCTGCCCTGGAGAAACAACAATGCTTTGTCTACCTTTTGGATTTTCTCTAAGGGAAGGAAGGCCTTTTGTTCTGTTGAGTCCAACACATACCCCAGGAAAGTGACCCTTTGGGATGGACTTAAGTTGGACTTCTTTAGGTTCAGAATCCAACCCAGGCTCTTTAACATGTCTTTTGCTACCTGTAGATCCCGAATCAACTGCGCCGGAGACGGGGCAAACAGGAGAAGATCGTCGGGATACGCGATCACCGAGATTCCCCTGAGACGCAGGAATGCCAGAACTCCTGCCATCACTTTGGTGAAGATACGAGGGGGAAGAGGATAGCCCAAAGGGAAGTGCTTTGAACTGGAGGTGTAGCACCCCTACTGAGGTTTTCACTGCTAGCCTGAGGAAACGCTTGTGGCTCTCTGCGATGGGAATATGCAGGTATGCATCTTTTAAATCTATCGATGCCATGAAACTGTTTGGCGGAAGAAGTGCCTTCACCGAGTAAACTGAATCCATCCGAAACCTCCTGTAGGTGACTGAGACATTCAGAGGCTTCTGCTTGGACCCTACCACCACCTCCTGTTCCTCTAACTCCTGAAGAGAGGAAAGAAGGGCAGACGATTTTTCTGCACACTTTGGCAGCTCAGTGACAAGGAGTCTCAGGGGGGGCTCTGAAAACTCAAATCGGTAACCTCTTCTGATGATCCCCAACACAAACTTATTGGAGGTGATCATCTCCCACTGTGGGAGGAAGGCCCCCAACCTTCCTCACACCGTGACCCTGTCATTGAGACTTTTTGGGCTGTTCAGGAGGGCGAAAAAATCGCTCCCCCACGCCCTTTGCCCTTCAGCCCCCAACTTTTCTTCTGCCGATCAGTTCTAGGGGCTTCAAACTTTTTCTGAGGACGAGTCTGCTCCCTATACTTCCTCTTAACGGGAAAGGCCTTTTTCTTATCAGCCGTTTCAAACAGCAAGTCCCCTGTAAAAGTCATCCCACAGAGCTTTGTTTTGGACGCATTGTCCCCCTGCCATGTCTTCAGTTATAAGGCCCTCCTGGCTGAGTTGGTCAGAGCCGTAGACCTTGCAGACATTCTCACTGATTCAGCCGAAGCATCCGCAATGTATGCTACCCCCTTAAGCAGCATGGGAAAGGAGGATAGAATAGTCTAATTTGCCATCCCTGCTTCAATGTGTGCCTTAATCTGGGTAAGCCAATACTCCATATTATGAGCCACCACTGTGGCTGCCATGGCAGGCTTAAGATTTCCCTGTGATGAATCCCAGGCTTTCTTCAGAAGTGAATCCATCCTTCGATCCATAGGGTCTGAAAGTACCCCCAAAGGCCAGATCAGTATGTCTGGACACCTGAGAAAAGGCAGCATCTAACCTGGGAGATTTATTCCAGACAAGAGTCTTCTCTTCCGCAAAAGGAAACCTTTGTTTCAACGCACCAGAAAAGAAAGGTTTTCTTTCGGGATCCTGCCATTCCTTCTTGATAACATCGATTAAGACGTCATGAACCGGGAACACCCGCTTTTTCTGTTCCCCCAGGCCCTTGTACATCTGATCGTGGAGTGACAATGCCTTCCTTTCCTCTTGTATACCTAAAGTGGTATGAATAGCTCCTAAGAGCTCCTCCACTTCTTCCAGGGAAAGTTTATACCGTGAGGTTCTTTTGGATTCCCCATCCAATTCCTCACCATCAGATTCCCCCTGGGAGTCTGAGGCGGCACTGTCAACTTGTTTCTCAACTTCCTCTCTGGAACCCCCTGGATTCTCCCCACCCGCGGGAGGAACATCCACTGGGCTAGGTGGTACACTCTGCTGTGCTGGTGGAGAAGTGCTCTGGGGCTGAGGCCACTGGAAACTAGAAAAGAGCGTTTTGAAGGACTGGAAAGTACTAGAGAGTTCCTTCACAGAAGCCGCCAGGTCTGCACCCTGTTCTGCTGCCTGCTCCCTAACCAACCCCTCAATACACTCCTTACAAAGTGCCTTGGTCCAGGAATCCCCCATAGAGGCTCTACATGAAGGACACTTCTTCCTAGAACCATGGGGGGACTTGCTCGTGGCTTTCTTAAATACAGAAATAAAAGAGAGGGCAGTATAAGTTTAAAAAAGAAACACCAGCGCTACTTAGAGGACCACCGGGAGTGCCCCCCCTAGGATCAACCGCCACCTGGATCCCAGACACACTCCCCTTCCCCCCGACCACCAAGGGGGAAAAACACCAGTGGAGCTACTGGTTACAGAGTAAGGGAACACCTCCCCAGGGTTCCCCTTACCTTTGAGTGGCTGGTGCTGTTATCCCCAACAGCTCTTGAAGCCTCTGCTTCGGACATTCTCCTGCTGAGGAAGAGTGGTACGAACGTGCCTCCGACAGCTGCCTGTACAGCTTAGAAAGAGAGGCTGCACCAGCTGAACGCTTGGTCCCCTTTCACGAACCGCATCCGGAACTGGAAGAGGCGGATCTAACGAAGATGTCCACCCCCACCGGAACTGACATTGCCTGTCATCCGGTCCGGCCTCCAGCTCCAAGCCGACTGCAAACACAGGGGGACCTAGGACATCCTGCTGCAGCGCCCCACTGGGCGAACGAACGGATGGACCTCCCCGAACTTCTTGCTTTCCCCAAGCGAAGTTTGGAGTGCGTGGAAGACGGTCAGTACGAAAGTCCAGCTCCCCAGCCGACCGGACTGCCGAGTGGAGCCAGAGAGACCACTGTCTCCTCCACTCAAGATAACACAGCCTCAGTCTCGCCGACTGTTTAGCTAAGGTTCCTTAGCGGTGTCTCCCCACCGGAGGAAACACCATAACTGAGGGGACGGAGGGAGGATGAGACTTAAATTGTTAAATTGAAGGCAGTGTTTCCGAAGAGGGGAGGAGCCAGGATCTTTCTACGGTGGCTGTCCTGAAAGACGGACTTGGGAAAAGTAAATGAGGCCATGCAACAGGGAGTAGATAAACAGGGACATCATCAAACAGCTGGTAGTATTTCAGCCCAGGAAACAACATCTTCAGGGGAGGTAAAGAATTTGAAGGTACCGCCATCTTGTACATGAAGTTTCGCTGGAAATAACATACTGTAGGTGTTGACTGGTTTTATACAAAAGCTTTCACAAAGCAGCAACTTGCACAAAGTTTAGTTCTGGCTCAATCTTTGAGCTTATGAAATTAATTTTATCATTTAAAACAATACAGGTAAAAGTCCTTATGCTATTGAGGTTAAGACACTTGTCCTGAGAGATTTATAAGCTTTTATTGTGGGCTGCTGAAAAAGATGTTTTGCTGCCTGACTGGTTCCTGTACTTTCCAGTAAACCGCTGTTTCCCTCATGGAGAATTGTTGATGCAGAGGGACACCACATCGACACGATGGGGGGGGGGGGAATGAGATGGAGGCAGATCCCCCGGCCCCTATTACAGTCTAGACAACCCACACTTATTTAGGGGTCATACATCCAGGAGCATCCCGTTTGAATGTTGTTTTGTACAGTGGAAGAGCCTCATCCACCATCCTCAGGTGGAAACAGGTCGAGTTGAAGAAACCCTTCAAACCCATAGCATCTCATGACCTCCCAGAGATACACCCACTCTAATGAGTCAAACGCCACCTTTGCGTCCAGTGAGGAGATGACCCTAGTGCCCAGATTGACAAATTAGGATAGAGGCGTCGTTGGTTAATTTCTGTTCCCTTGCCTGGCATGAACCCCATCTGGTCAATATGACTCGGCTTCCGGGGGTTATACCGGGATGATGCCTGCACTTGCAGGCATCATCCCGGTACCGTTTTTTTCAGCGGGCAATTGGCTATCCAGCCATAACAACCGAAGCGGCTAGAAGCCGCTCGGCTGTTACGTCGGAGGAGCGGGAGGGGACTTCCCCCCCCCGACGCTGTTACCGGTGCTCCCACTCAATCAGGAGCACCGATTCAAGTGCCGATGCCTCCGGCTGCTGGGGAGGAACTGGAATGAACCCGTAATCGGCTTAATTCCAGTATCTTAATAGTAAACACGGAAGTAACGTCATGAGGTCACTTCCCATTTACTCGGCTGCCAATGCCGCCGGTTTAAAAAAAATATACAGTATTCAGAATCACAGTTTTCGGCGATCTGAATACATTGAAGTGTAAAGGAGGGATGGGGGTCTTTTAGACCCCCCATCCCTCCATAAAGAGAACCTGTCACCACCTATTACTGTCACAAGGGATGTTTACATTCCTTGTGACAGCAATAAAAGTGATACATTTTTTATTTTTTTTTAAAACAATTTATTCATTTTAAAATAAAAAAAATTATTTTTTAAATTGCCCACCGTCCCCGCGAGCTCCCGAAGCAAAGAAAACGCATACGGAAGTCACGCCCGCATATATAAACGGTGTTCAAATCACACATGTAAGGTGTCGCCGCGATCGTCAGAGTGAGAGCAATAATTATAGCACTAGACCTCCTCTGCAACTCTAACCTGGTAACCGTAAAAAAAATTTAAAGCGTCGCCTAGGTACCGTACTTTGTCGTCAATCCACGAGTGCGTGCAATTATAAAGTGACATGTTTGGTATCTATTTACTCGGCGTAACATTATTTTTCACATTATGCAAGAAAATTGGGCTAATTTTACTGTTTCGTTTTTTTTAAATTCATGAAAGTGTCCCTTTTCCCAAAAAGTTGCGTTTAAAACACCACTGCACAAATACCGTGTGACATAAAATCTTGCAACAATTGCCGTTTTATTCTCTAGAGTCTCTGCTAAAAAATATATATATATATAATGTTTGGGGGTTCCAAGTAATTTTCTAGCAAAAAATATGGATTTTAACTTGTAAACACCAAATGCCAAAAATAGGCTTAGTCATGAAAGGGATAATAGTAGAGAGGCGATTGGCCAGAACCTTTCGCCAAAATCTTTACCTCAACATTTAGAAGTGAGATCAGCCTACAAAAGACGCAATCCTAAGTATCCTTACCGGGTTTAGGGATCAAGACGATAACCGCCTCCTCCAATTACTCGGGAAGCATGTCGAGAGATTATAACTCAGAGAACAGGGCTGTACGTTTAGGGGCTACAAGTTCAGCAAAGTTAGAGTAGAATTTGGTCAGGAGTAGGGATGAGCCGAACACCCCCCGGTTCGGTTCGCACCAGAACTTTCCAACGGAATGGCTAATATGCAAGATGCTGTCCTAAAAAGGGTTTGGGGACCTGGCTCCTGCCCCAGGGGACATGGGTCAATGCCTAAAATGTTTTTAAAAATGGCCGTTTTGACGTGAGCACTGATTTTAATGATGATTAAAGTGAAAAAAAAAGTGAAATATTCCTTTAAATATGGTGCCTGGGGGGTGTCTGTAGTATGCCTGTGAAGTGCCACGTGTTTCCCGTGTTTAGAACAGTCCCTGCACAAAATGACATTAAACGGAAATAACATCATTTAAAACTGCTTGCGGTTTTAATGTTATATCTGGTTCCTGCAATATGGTTGAAAATCATTGAGAAAAATGGCATGGGTAGCCCTCCCTGCCCATTACCAGCCCCTTTGGGTCTTGTACGCATATTAAGGGGAACCCCGTACCCATATTAAAAAAAGGAAATGCGTGTGGCCCCCAGGCCCTATATACTCAGAACAGCAGTATACAAGACAGGGACTGTGTTGGTTTGTTGTGTTAAGTTGAATCTGTTTGTAATTTTCAACTGGTACATTTTTAAAGTGTAGCTCCAGTCAAAAAAACAATTTTTAAGCTTTTTGGAAAACATAGGGAAGGGTTATCACCCCTGTATAATTTGTTTTGCCGTCCGTCTTTTTTCATCTCACTTGCTGTTGTCTCCTTCCGTTTGCAAGTAGGAGATGTTTGTAAGTTGGATGTTTGAAAGTAGGGGCCTGCCCTATATGCTCTGCAGAAATGGCGGAACAAGGTGTTGATTTTGCCACAACATTGTAAGCCCTCAAAGTGACTCTTGATGGGCGCTGGAGCGCCCTGCTGTGAACGATTATATCAAGAATTGTAATTACATGCCATTGTTGAACAGTGGTAGAAAAATTGACCTTTGGTGGTTGTGGTGCTGGTGCCACAACACTATAAGTTCTCACAGTTACTCTGGGTGGGCACAGGAACAGGCCCTCTTGTGAAATATTATATCAAGAATTGTAATTACATGTCCCTGTTAAACAGGGGCAGAAAAATTGGGCCTTAGGCACTGGTGCTGGTGCCACGACACTGCAACCTCTCCCATATACTCTAGTTTTATTGCAGGAATTAGCCCTGCTGCAAAGCATTGCATCAAGAATTGTAATTACATGTCCCTGTTAAACAGGGGCAGAAAAATTGGGCCTTAGGCACTGGTGCTGGTGCCACGACACTGCAACCTCTCCCATATACTCTAGTTTTATTGCAGGAATTAGCCCTGCTGCAAAGCATTGCATCAAAAATTGTGATTAAACGCCCCTGTTAAACAGGGGCAGAAAAATTGAGCCTTAGGCACTGGTGCTGGTGCCAACACACTGCAACCTCTCCCATATACTCTAGTTTTATTGCAGGAATTAGCCCTGCTGCAAAGCATTGCATCAAAAATTGTAATTAAACGCCCCTGTTAAACAGGGGCAGAAAAATTGGGCTGATGGCATCACCCAGAACCAGAAATGTTCTTCCAACATATCAGTGGAGGAGGAAGAGGATAGACAATCAACATAACAGGACAGTCACTCAGCATCAGCATAGGCAGTCTTGAAGGGATGTGATATTTCAAAAAAAATTATTCGGTTACATCAGCTTCAGGTGCTTGGTAGCTGTGGGTTATCCAAGACTGATTCATCTTGATGAAGGTCAGTCGATCAACTGATTCGGTGGACAGGCGCACCCTGTGATCGGTAACAAAGCCACCAGCAGCACTGAAGGTGCGTTCCGAAAGAACGCTGGATGCAGGACAGGCCAGTAGCTCAATTGCATACTGTGCAAGCTCTGGCCAGTGATCCATCCTCAAGACCCAGTAAGCCAGAGGATTTTCGGTGGGAAAGGTGTCCAAGTCTGACCTTGCCCCTAGGTATTCCTACACAATGTAAATCAGATGCTGGCGATGGTTGCTGGAACCGATCATACCTTGGGGCTGCAGACTAAAAAATTGTCTGAAAGCATCAGTCAGACGGCCACCTTCTCCACCGCTCCTTCTGACCGATGCCTCAGCAACACGTTGTCCAGGACCAGGAGTTTGTAACCTCCCAGTCTCTGGGAACGCATTGCACAGACCTTTCTGCAAGGCCTCCCGGAGATGTCTCATCCTCTGCTCCCTCTGTGATGGCAAGATAAGGTCGGCAACCTTACCCTTGTAACATGTATCAAGGAGAGTGGCCAGCCAGTAATGGTCCCTCTCCTTGATCCGAAGAATACGAGGATCCTTCCGCAGGCTTTGCAGGATCAGGGAGGCCATGCAGCGTAGGTTAGCTGAGGCATTCGGTCCGGAGTCCTCTGGGTCACTAAGGACAACATGATCCGCAGCTACCTCCTCCCAGCCACGTACAAGTCCATGGGTTTCTTGGGACTGTAAATCATCCCTACAAGACTGCTGCTGCTGCTGAGGCTGAGTGCCAGCCTCCACCTCCATGCTGACACAATCATCCTCCTCCTCCTCTTCCTCCTCCTCCTCCTCTTCCTCCTCCTCCTCCTCTTCCTGTGTGATGGGTGGCACAGCAGGAACACTGTCTGGATAAAGGGGGCCTTGAGAGGCAAGGAAGTCCTCCTCTTCCTGCCTCTGTTCTGCCTCAAGTGCCCTGTCCATTATTCCACGCAGCGTATGCTCCAAGAGGTGGACAAGAGGTACAGTGTCACTGATGCATGCACTGTCACTGCTCACCATCCTTGTGGCCTCCTCAAACGGTGACAGGACAGTGCATGCATCCCTGATCATGCCCCACTGGCGTGGTGAGAAAAAACCGAGCTCCACTGACCCTGTCCTGGTGCCGTAGTCGCACAGGTACTCATTGATGGCCCTCTGCTGCGTGTGCAGCCACTGGAGCATGGCCAACGTTAAGTTCCACCTGGTGGGCATGTCAGATATAAGGCGGTTCTTGGGCAGGTTCAACTCCTTTTGGAGCTCAGCCAGCCGAGCACAGGCATTAAATGATCGGCGGAAATGCACACAGACTTTCCTGGCCTGCTTCAGGACATCTTGTAAGCCCGGGTACCTGCCCAAGAACCGCTGCACCACCAGGTTAAGGACATGGCTACACAGGGCACATGGGTCAGTTGTCCCTGTCGGAGGGCGGAGAGGAGGTTGGTGCCATTGTCGCAAACCACCATTCCTGGCTTAAGCTGGCGTGGCGTCAACCACCTCTCGGCCTGCCCCTGCAGAGCTGACAAAACATCTGCCCCAGTGTGGCTCCTGTCCCCCAAACAAACCAGCGCAAGCACGGCATGGCATCGTTTTGCCTGCGTACTTGCGTAGCCCCTGGAACGCCTACGAAGCACCGCTGGTTCTGAGGACAGAGCACTGGAAGAGGCCATGGAGGAAGAAGAAGAGGAGGGGGTGGAGGAGAGAGGTGTGTCACAACCAATAGTAGCATTTTGGAGGCGTGGTGGCGGAACAACCTCCAACACTACTGCACCTTGTCCTGCATCCTTCCCAGCTGCCAGAAGAGTGACCCAATGGGCCGTGAAAGACAGGTAACGTCCCTGTCCATGCCTGCTGGACCATGAGTCAGCGGTAATATGCACCTTACCGCTGACCGCCCTGTCCAGCGAGGACGGTAGATACAGGTGTATATTGTGCTGGAGTCACACAACACCCACTAACTCCTGCAGATGCCTTTATTATAGAACACCAGAGATAAAGGGGTATACTGTAATTGAGTCACATAACACCCACTAAGCCCTGCAGATGGCTCTATTAGAGAACGGCAATAAAGGGTAGATACAGGTGTATATTGTGCTGGAGGCACAAAAAACCCACTAACTCCTGCAGATGCCTTTTTTATAGAACACCAGAGATAAAGGGGTATATACAGATGTATACTGTGCTGTGCTGAAGGCACACACAACTTCCAATAACTCCTGCAGATGGCAAGTGGGCTCAAATAGAGAAGAGCTATGTAGGTGGATATAGCGGTGTGTACTGGGTACAGAGCACGCAGACAGCACGCACAAGCTCCTAACACTACTGACTGCAAGCTCTATTATAAAAGATAGATCACTAGCTATATAGGTGAGGTGAATATAGTGGTGTATACTGCGGTCAGGGCACACAGACAACAACCACTACACAACAGCAAGATCGAAAATCGTCCGAAAACGATCGGTGTGTACTGTGTTGAAGGTACACAGAACACCCACTAACTGCTTCAGACGCCAACACACTACACTAGGCCTCCGTGCTGGCGGCCTTATATAGTGTGGGGCGTGTACTACACAGCCTGAGCTATGATTGGCCACAGGCATCCTGCCTGTGGCCAATCATGGCTCTCCTCGCTGCTGGCGCTGTGATTGGCCAAGCATGCGGGGTCACAGTGCATGCTTGGCCAATCATGAGCCAGCAATGCACTGCGATGACGCAGTGCATTGTGGGCCTTGAGCGCCACACGAATTTGGCGCGAACGGCCCATAACGTTCGGAATTCGCCGAACGGGCGAACAGCCGATGTTCGAGTCGAACGTATGTTCGACTCGAACACGAAGCTCATCCCTACCCAGAACCCACACAGATGCCAAAGTCTAAGACAAGGGGGGGGGAGATGGTCAGACTGAGTGGGGCATGATCAGACATGCTGCGGGGGAGTATACGTGCCTCAGCGACCTAGTGGAGAGCCGCCAGAGAAACGTATGCCATGTCTAACTGGGACAAGGTAGTCTAGTAGGTAGTCGAGTGATACGTAAACTCCCTAGCGTCTGGGAGTAAGCTTCGCCAAACATCTGTTAAGGCATAGGTGGAAGTCCACTGTGCTAGGGCAGACTCAACCCAGGACACCCCCTGCAACCTGTCCAGCCCTGGGCAGGGAACCATATTAAATTCTCCCAGCAAAATGATTGCTGATGTGTCATAGTCTAAAACAATTTGCATAATATCATTCAGGATAGGAACTGGCGCTGGGGGTGGCAGGTACAATCCCACCAGAACCACATTTCTGTCATAAATGCAGGTGTGAATTTTAATGTATCTCCCGGACGGATCTGTGCACACCTCCAGTACTTGAATGGGCAGGGACCTCCGTATTAGAATACTAACTCCCCGGGTATAATTAGAGTAAGTTGCATGGTGATGCATGCCTACCCAGGGCTGATGGAGTCCCTTTACCCTCGTGCCCTGGAGGCGAGTCTCCTGCAGAATACATATGTGTGGATTGTACTTTTGAAGAAACTTAAACACTAAAGATCGCTTCACTGCCGAGTTAAGACCCCGGACATTCCATGAAATTATATTAATTTGCAACATGGGCAAACACGCATGTATAATAAAACCGTAAATGATATGGCATAGGCCATTAGCGGCAAGCAAATCAAACCATGCATGGGAGCATTAGCAGTAAGAAACAGCACATTGTGGATAAGACATATCTGTAGACTAAAGTATAGGACATAAGCAAGAGCATAAAGCACTAAACATAATGAACAAAAACCTTTTAAAACAAAATAGAACTGTATTCCCAGCATCCCCACACATTCAGGGAGCAAAACAACCCTCCACCCTTCCCGCATCCCCATCCCAAACATAGAGAGCATAAGATCCCAAACAACAGACAACCAGTCTGTTAAGTCAAGTTAGGAAAACAGAGGGACATGAGCCAGATGGATCCGCTCACAGGGCTGATCACCAGTAACACACCGGAGATGCTGGCAACCAAATAAATAGCATGTGGTTAATTATGCACAGATTAGTAGTAGTTCTCCAAATCAGTACAGGAGGTAAAACACATGTAGGCACGAGAGGCAATAGTGGATTGTTGAGCCTCCAGTGATCAAATGGGAGATCCCATAAGGGGACAACAGTAATTTTATGCTGAAAAGAAACTTCTCCTGCAAGCAGGGGCACAAGGCTTGAACAGTCATGAGGCCTAGAAAGCACAGGCACAATAGTGCTGAGGCATAGGAGACAAACCATTAACAACCATCATAGTGTATTATCAGCCGTGGAATGTTTGCCACCGCTCTCTGCCAATCCCTCTAATGGCTTCAATTGTCCTACAAGTATAATTCAAAATATTAACTACTTACAAAGCCATTGACAACTCAGCCCCAGCTACATCACCAGTCTCCCCTCAAAAAAGCAACCATCATTTCCTAATCTAGTTCCTTTAGCACCTTTTTCCTTTGCTTGTCTCCAGTTTCTCTGGCCTTTTCCAGCATCTGGAGCTCCCTACCCTAACCGTTATGGTTATGTCCTACTCTTGTTTGCCTTTCAGGAAAAGAAAACTCATCTCTTTAGGGCAGGGGTTAGCAACCAGTAGATCGCAGACAGGTGAATGGTAGGTCATGGTCTGGGCTTACTGACCCACCATTCCAGAGCATCAAACAGAGTGCATGGCAGAGGGGCTATTTGTAAAGTTAGAGATGTAGTAAGGAGCAAGTACCACATAAGCCTATGCCTCCTCTGTAGTGCTGGCTCCTGTTCCATGTGGAGTGATACAAACTGTACTCCATCTCTTATCCAGGCTTGCGGTTAGGGTTGCCACCTGTTCGGGATTCACCTGGACAGTTCGGGTTTTGAATCATGTGTTCGGGTTTCAGTCCACCTGAAACCCGGACACAATATTCAGACAGGAATGTGGCTTAGAACAGGGCCCCATAGGAGGGTGAGGGGAGCACTATGCACGCCCCATTACTATTCTCTTTGGAGTGCCCAAAGGTGTCCTAGGCCTTTTACAATCCTATAGATCAGAGGTCTCCAAACATTTTAAAGAAAGTTTAGGGTGGCCAGACTGTGCCCAGTGCGAGTAAACAATGCCGATCTTTGGTATTAGGGGGAGAAATAATTGGTGTCCATGGGAGGAAATGTGCCCAATTTTTGTTGTCGTTAGAAGAAATGATGCCCAATGGTTGATGTCAGTGGAAGGAATACTGCCCATTGTTGGTGTCAATGGTAGGAATAATGACACAAGGGCCTGATAAAGGCAAGCAAAGGGCCGCAGTTTGGAGACCAAAAGTATAGTGTATAAAATATATATTTGCTAAAGTGTTCGGGTTTGGCTTGAAGAAAAAGTGGCAACCCCACTTGCGGTCTCCAGAGTGCTGCCAGCAGCAGAAAAGAAGAGATATTTAGGTCAGTGTGAAGCAATACACTGGGCATGATAGTAAGGCTGCTTTCACAATGATGTGCTGTGGTTTATCCACACGGTGGGTGCCGTTTTGCTGTGTTTGGCTATAGACTTCTATTATATCCTGCAGGTCTGGTGCACATTCTAAATGCAGGAATCTTTGTGTGCTTTCAGAAAGTGCACCACACCTGCAGGAGCTAATAGAGGTCTATGGCAAAGTGCAGCTAATCCAGGAATGATGCAGGTCAACCGCAGCACATTAGTGTGAAAGCAGCCTTATAGGGGGCTTAGAACAGTAAGGGTTAATTTACATTTGCAGGGTGGCAAAATCCAATTGTTGTGTTTTTATCACTCCTTTACCAACTGCATTCCCTTTAGCTGCAGTAACCAGAGGTGTACACATGTTACAGCTGCAGCAGTAGTTAAATTGCCCTGTCATGGTTTGTGGATGTAGCACTGCCAAGCATGACCCATTCAAGTGAATGAGGCAACTCTGCAAGTGCCCTGCAACCTTGTGCAGTACAGCAAACAAGGGGGTTAAACAGGCACCATTGTATTGCTTTCTCACCACCTTCTTTAACACATTGGACCCAGCAGAAGCATGCAGTTGCTGGGAACTTGCAGAGTTCCCCATTTACTTGAATGGGTTGCAATTGGCAGGCGGTAGCACCCACCAAAAGCAACAGGGGACTTGATTCCTGCTGCGAGATGTGTACACCTTTGTCTGCTGCCTAAGGTAGGGATTGGGGGTGGTAAAACCGTGACTCAACAGGAGGGTTTTACCCCCCCCCCCCCAACTTTACATGTGAACAAGCCCTAAGAGTTATGCTACCAAATGCAACTAAGGGCTCGTTCACAAGTGCAGCAGACACCGCTACTCTTCTGAAAAGCGATCCGAGTGTGTTTGGCAGGTGGTGAGGAGGCAATATGTTGCTGCCTCCACCACCTTATTTAAACCCATGATTGCCATGCAATGCACTTAATTGCGATATGGTAGTACGACAACTAGAGGTTTAAATCATGTGTAAGGAGGCGACTCTGTGCCTGGTGATCTTTGACTTCTCCCATGTTGTTCAGGTAGATCTCCACTGCTTTAAGGTTGCCTACCCCTAGTTTAAGTGGATGGCCATGTCTTGGTAGGTTTACAGTTGTGCTATACTCTTTGCATTTTCAGATGATGGATTAAACAGTGCTATGTGAGATGTTCAAAGCTTGGGGTATTTTTTTATAACCTAACTTTGCTTTAAACTTGTCCACAACTTTATCCCTGACCTGTCTGGTGTGTTCCTTGGCCTCCATGATGCTGTTTGTTCACTAAGGTTCTCTGAGGGCTTCAAAGAACAGCTGTATTTATACTGAGTAAGGATGAGCCGAACACCCCCCGGTTCGGTTCGCACCAGAACTCTCGAACGGACCCTGCGTTCGTAACGAACGTTAGAACCCCATTGAAGTCTATGGGACTCGAACGTTCGAAATGGAAAGTGCTAATTTTAACGGCTAATATGCAAGATATTGTCCTAAAAAGGGTTTGGGGACCTGACTCCTGCCTCAGGGGACATGGGTCAATGCAAAAAAAAGTTTTAAAAATGGCCGTTTTGGCGGGAGCACTGATTTTAATGACGATTAAAGTGAAAAAAATAAAGTGAAATATTCCTTTAAATATGGTGCCTGGGGGGTGTCTGTAGTATGCCTGTGAAGTGCCACGTGTTTCCCGTGTTTAGAACAGTCCCTGCACAAAATGACATTAAACGGAAATAACACCATTTAAAACTGCTTGCGGTTTTAATGTTATATCTGGTTCCTGCAATATGGTTGAAAATCATTCAGAAAAATGGCATGGGTAGCCCTCCCTGCCCATTACCAGCCTATTTGGGTCTTGTACGCATATTAAGGGGAACCCCGTACCCATATTAAAAAAAGGAAATGCGTGTGGCCCCCAGGCCCTATATACTCAGAACAGCAGTATACAGGCGGTGCAAACAAGACAGGGACTGTGTAGGTTTGTTGTGTTAAGTTGAATCTGTTTGTAATTTTCAACTGGTACATTTTTAAAGTGTAGCTCCAGTCAAAAAAACTATTTTTAAGCTTTTTGGAAAACATAGGGAAGGGTTATCACCCCTGTATAATTTGTTTTGTCGTCCATCTTTTTTCATCTCACTTGCTGCTGTCTGATGTTTGTAAGTTGGATGTTTGAAAGTAGGGGCCTGCCCTATATTCTCTGCAGAAATGGCGGAACAAGGTGTTGGTTTTGCCACAACATTGTAAGCCCTCAAAGTGACTCTTGGTGGGCGCTGGAGCGCCCTGCTGTGAACGATTATATCAAGAATTGTAATTACATGCCATTGTTGAACAGTGGTAGAAAAATTGACCTTTGGTGGTTGTGGTGCTGGTGCCACAACACTATAAGTCCTCACCGTTACTCTGGGTGGGCACAGGAAGGGGCCCTCCTGTGAAATATTATATCAAGAATTGTAATTACATGTCCCTGTTAAACAGGGGCAGAAAAATTGGGCCTTAGGCACTGGTGCCATCACACTGCAACCTCTGCCATATACTCTAGTTTTATTGCAGGAATTAGCCCTGCTGCAAAGCATTGCATCAAAAATTGTACTTAAACGCCCCTGTTAAACAGGGGCAGAAAAATTGGGCCTTAGGCACTGGTGCTGGTGCCATCACACTGCAACCTCTGCCATATACTCTAGTTTTATTGCAGGAATTAGCCCTGCTGCAAAGCATTGCATCAAAAATTGTACTTAAACGCCCCTGTTAAACAGGGGCAGAAAAATTGGGCCTTACGCACTGGTGCTGGTGCCACCACACTCCAACCTCTGCCATATACTCTAGTTTTATTGCAGGAATTAGCCCTGCTGCAAAGCATTGCATCAAAAATTGTAATTAAACGCCCCTGTTAAACAGGGGCAGAAAAATTGGGCTGCTGGCATCACCCAGAACCAAAAATGTTCTTCCAACATATCAGCGGAGGAGGAAGAGGATAGACAATCAACATAACAGGACAGTCACTCAGCATCAGCATAGGCAGTCTTGAAGGGATGTGGTATTTCAAAAAAAATTATTCGGTTACATCAGCTTCAGGTGCTTGGTAGCTGTGGGTGATCCAAGACTGATTCATCTTGATGAAGGTCAGTCGATCAACTGATTCGGTGGACAGGCGCACCCTGTGATCGGTAACAAAGCCACCAGCAGCACTGAAGGTGCGTTCCGAAAGAACGCTGGATGCAGGACAGGCCAGTAGCTCAATTGCATACTGTGCAAGCTCTGGCCAGTGATCCATCCTCAAGACCCAGTAAGCCAGAGGATTTTCAGTGGGAAAGGTGTCCAAGTCTGCCCTTGCCCCTAGGTATTCCTGCACCATGTAAATTAGACGCTGGCGATGGGTGCTGGAACCAATCATACCTTGGGGCTGCGGACTAAAAAATTGTCTGAAAGCATCAGTCAGACGGCCACCTTCTCCACCGCTCCTTCTGACTGATGCCTCAGCAACACGTTGTCCAGGACCAGGAGTTTGTGACCTCCCAGTCTCTGGGAACGCGTTGCACAGAGCTTTCTGCAAGGCCTCCCGGAGATGTCTCATCCTCTGCTCCCTCTGCGATGGCAAGATAAGGTCGGCAACCTTACCCTTGTACCGTGGATCAAGGAGAGTGGCCAGCCAGTAATGGTCCCTCTCCTTGATCCGAAGAATACGAGGATCCTTCCGCAGGCTTTGCAGGATCAGGGAGGCCATGCAGCGTAGGTTAGCTGAGGCATTCGGTCCGGAGTCCTCTGGGTCACTAAGGACAACATGATCCGCAGCTACCTCCTCCCAGCCACGTACAAGTCCACGTGTTTCTTGGAACTGTAAATCATCCCTATAAGACTGCTGCTGCTGATGCTGATGCTGAGTGCCAGCCTCCACCTCCATGCTGACACAATCATCCTCCTCCTCCTCTTCCTCCTCCTCACCCTCTTCCTGTGTGATGGGTGGCACAGCAGGAACACTGTCTGGATAAAGGGGGCCTTGAGAGGCAAAGAAGTCCTCCTCTTCCTGCCTCTGTTCTGCCTCAAGTGCCCTGTCCATTATTCCACGCAGCGTATGCTCCAAGAGGTGGACAAGAGGTACAGTGTCACTGATGCATGCACTGTCACTGCTCACCATCCTTGTGGCCTCCTCAAACGGTGACAGGACAGTGCATGCATCCCTGATCATGCCCCACTGGCGTGGTGAGAAAAAACCAAGCTCCCCTGACCCTGTCCTGGTGCCGTAGTCGCACAGGTACTCATTGATGGCCCTCTGCTGCGTGTGCAGCCGCTGCAGCATGGCCAATGTTGAGTTCCATCTGGTGGGCATGTCACATATAAGGCGGTTCTTGGGCAGGTTCAACTCCTTTTGGAGCTCAGCCAGCCGAGCACAGGCATTAAATGATCGGCGGAAATGCACACAGACTTTCCTGGCCTGCTTCAGGACATCATGTAAGCCGGGGTACCTGCCCAAGAACCGCTGCACCACCAGGTTAAGGACGTGAGCTACACAGGGCACATGGGTCAGTTGTCCCTGTCGGAGGGCGGAGAGGAGGTTGGTGCCATTGTCGCAAACCACCATTCCTGGCTTAAGCTGGCGTGGCGTCAACCACCTCTCGGCCTGCCCCTGCAGAGCTGACAAAACATCCGCCCCAGTGTGGCTCCTGTCCCCCAAACAAACCAGCGCAAGCACGGCATGGCATCGTTTTGCCTGCGTACTTGCGTAGCCCCTGGAACGCCTACGGAGCACCGCTGGTTCTGAGGACAGAGCACTGGAAGAGGCCATGGAGGAAGAAGAAGAGGAGGGGGTGGAGGAGGGAGGTGTGTCACAACCAATAGTAGCATTTTGGAGGCGTGGTGGCGGAACAACCTCCAACACTACTGCACCTTGTCCTGCATCCTTCCCAGCAGCCAGAAGAGTGACCCAATGGGCCGTGAAAGACAGGTAACGTCCCTGTCCATGCCTGCTGGACCATGAGTCAGCGGTAATATGCACCTTACCGCTGACCGCCCTGTCCAGCGAGGCAAGGACATTGCCTTCCACATGCCGGTAGAGAGCCGGAATCGCCTTCCGTGAGAAAAAGTGGCGTTTGGGGACCTGCCACTGAGGAACCGCACATTGTACAAACTCACGGAAGGGGGCCGAGTCTACCAACTGAAAAGGCAGCAGTTGAAGTGCTAGCAATTTAGCCAAGCTAGCATTCAACCGCAGGGCATGTGGATGGCTGGGAGTAAATTTCTTCCGCCGGTCCAGCAGCTGGGGCAGGGACATTTGCCTGCTATAATCGGACGTGGATGTACCACTAGCAGAGTTCCCGGAAGCACTTGGCTGTGACACACCTAATTCTACACCTTCATTCCTCTCAGAGCAGGTTTCAGAGAGGACTGAAGGTCTAGTGGGGTTGGAGATGCCAGCTGATGAGGAGCAAGGAGAGGTCCGCTTTGTTCTTTGGTGTGGGTCTTTGAGGTACGCTTGCCAACGAGCTGCATGGCAGGTCAAAATATGTCTGGTCAAGCATGTGGTGCCCAAGCGGCTGATGTTTTGGCCATGTGAGATACGCTTGAGACATATGTTGCAAATAGCAGCGGTGCGATCTGATGCACTCGTCTCAAAAAAGGCCCACACCAAAGAACTTTTAGAATAACGCGCAGAGGAAGCGCTCTGCGCAGGCGGAGCTCTGCGGTGTGATTCAGTCAGTGTGCTGCCCCTAAGCTGGCCCCCGGAGGGCATCCTGCCTCGTTGGACATGTGCCTCCTCCTCCTCCTCCTCCTCCTCCCTCCTTCCAGGCACCCACGTGGAGTCAGTGCCCTCATCATCCCCTCCCTCTTCATCGCTGTAGCAAACCTGGCAGTATGCTGCAGCTTGTGGAACATGACTGCCAGATTGCTGTGCTTCTTGAGCATCCTCTCTCTCTGCGCTCACGCTACTGCCTTCCTCTAGCTGAGTGTCATCATCAGAGCCCCCCAAAAACTGGGCATCCTCCTGGAGCATGTACCCAACACTGTGCTCAAAGAGTTCAGGAGACTCCTCAGGAGGACGTGGTGGGTCTAGGGAAGGAGTCACTGATGATGACATTGAGAGGAGGGAAGACGATGCGTTGGCAGCTGCTTTGCTACTACCCTGAGACTGGGTGAGAGAGGATGAGGAGGATGAAGAGGGCTTGGTCATCCACTCTACCAAGTCGTTGGCATGTTGCGGTTCAACATGTCCAGCTGCAGAAAAGAAGGACAAGCATGTCCCATGGCCACGTGCTGATGACAATGCACCGCGTCCACGACCAGCACTGTTGTCTCTAGACACAGAGCCTGCTTGCCCTCTTTTATCGGCTCGTGCCTGTCTGCCTCTCCTTGCTGGCCTTCCAGACATGGTAATGGCCTGAAGGGAGTTGGGTAAAACAGTAGTTGGGTAGCTTATATTGTGCTGTAGGCACACAACACCCACTAACTCCTGCAGATGCCTTTTTTATAGAACAGCAGAGTTAAAGGGGTATATACAGATGTATACTGTGCTGTGCTGGAAGCACACACAACTTCCAATAACTCCTGCAGATGACAATTGGGCCCAAATAGAGAACAGCTATGTAGGTGGATTATAGCGGTATGTACTGGGTACAGAGCACGCAGACAGCACGCACTATCTCCTGAGTGACACTACTGACTGCAAGCGCTATTATTAAAGATGGACCACTAGCTATATAGGTGAGGTGAATATCACGGTGTATACTGCGGTCAGGGCACGCAGACAATAACCAGAAAACAGCAGAGTTAAAGGGGTATATACAGATGTATACTGTGCTGTGCTGTGCTGGAAGCACACACAACTTCCAATAACTCCTGCAGATGGCAATTGGGCTCAAATAGAGAACAGCTATGTAGGTGGATATAGTGGTATGTACTGGGTACAGAGCACGCAGACAGCACGCACTAACACTACTTACTGCAAGCTCTATTATTAAAGCTAGATCACTAGCTATATAGGTGAGGTGAATATAGTGGTGTATACTGCGGTCAGGGCACAGACAGTAACCACTACACAAGAGCAAGATAGTAAATCAGCCAAAAACGATTGGTGTGTAACTGTGTTGAAGGTACACAGAACACCCACTGCTTCAGATGCTAACTAACACACTACACGAGGCCGCCTCAAAGGCGGCCTTATATAGTGTGGGGCGTGCACTACACAGCCTGAGCTATGATTGGCCACAGGCAGGATGCCTGTGGCCAACCATGGCTCTCCTCGCTGCTGGCGCTGCGATTGGCCAAGCATGCGGGGTCACAGTGCATGCTTGGCCAATCGTGAGCCAGCAATGCATTGCGCCATCGCAGTGCATTGTGGGCCACACGAATTTTGCTGCGAACGGCCCAAACGTTTGGAATTCGGCGAACGCACGAACGACCAATGTTCGAGTCGAACTTACGTTCGACTCGAACACGAAGCTCATCCCTAATACTGAGATTAAATTACACACAGGTGGACCCTATTTACTAATTAGGTGACTTCTGAAGGCAATTGATTGCACTAGATTTTAGGGTTATCAGTAAAGGGGGCTGAATCCAAATACACGCCACACTTTTGAGATATTTATTTGTAAAACCATTTATCATTTTCCTTCCACTTCACAATTATGTGCCACTTTGTGTTGGTCTATCACATAAAATCCCAATAAAATACATTTACAAATGGGTTGTAACATGACAAAATGTGGAAACTTTCAAGAGGTACAAAAATACTTTTTCAAGGCTTTGTCTAACGAGTGCTCATACAAAGTGAAAAAAAAAAGCAGTGAAATACTGAATTATAGCCACTAGATGGAGTCGACGATCATAAACATGTTAGACAAAGTATAGAGATTGTTCATCACTGCTGTGCAACTGCAGAAGTGAGACAATAGCACAGTGATTTTTTTTTTTATAACTAGACCTAGTATATTTATGGGGCAGTATACCTGGGAAACCCCAAAGAAAAGCTTTCTAAAAGGTTTAAATATTGAACTGATAACCAGAGAGTCATCCGATTACTAGCAAGGGCTGATGTTCACCCTCTACAGTGCTGTCACATTTGCTTTCTCCCCCACAGTGTCAGGCATACAATAACCCAATTTTCTTTTCAGTCTCAAGTTTCTTATTCTTCATATTCTTAGACTACCCATAAATATGTATTGACAACATTGATTTGAGGCAGATTGACTGACAATATCACACCTGTGGACACCCTTGATCTTGCTCTTCACTCATAGTCAGCCAGGTAAGAGCACATGCCGTATTCGCACAAACCTGCTGCTTCAGGAAAGCTGACTTACTATATTTCTGGA
The DNA here is from genome assembly GCF_037356315.1 of Lithobates pipiens. Taxonomy (NCBI): domain Eukaryota; kingdom Metazoa; phylum Chordata; class Amphibia; order Anura; family Ranidae; genus Lithobates; species Lithobates pipiens. The sequence continues at coordinate 106,707,092 of NW_027507903.1, forward strand.
AAACTATTTTGGTGTATTTATTAAAATGTGCAGAATTATTCATCTTGCAAAACTGTATGTGCATTCCTTCTGTGCAAAATGCAAAATCAAATGTTACTAAGCTATTTTCTCGGATGGTCAGATGTTCTTCATTCGTTAGAATAGTGTGAATACCGAAATTACCCCATTATAGCCACTTGATTGAGCTAAAAAACATAAGTATTTATTTTGTGTGATCCTCAGCTCCATCTAGTGTCCATATGCAGTATTTTCTTGATTTTCGCACTTCTTATAAATGAGGAACATCCGACTTGGTGAGAAAATGGACTAGTAACATTCAATTTTGCCAGCATTTCCACAGAACAAATGTACATTAGGTTTTGCAGGATGAATAGCTCTGCACATATTTTATAAATACACACCTATGTATTTCTTGCGCAGTCATGTGGGCAATGGGATCTGGCCTGTAGGTCTAAGTGCTTTATTATTCCTATGATCTTTCTTACGTATTAATGGCGCTACACTGGCATTGATGACAACCAGAACAAATTTGTGCACTTGACCGATTTCCCAATCTTGGTAGTATAATGTTCCTTTCCCTGCTCACCCACCCACATTTTTCACAGTATGGTAATAGTGACAAAGTGTAACGTTTTATTAACTGATAGATTTAATATAATATAATAGATTTAATAACAAATTTTTTAGTACTAGTTTCCACCTTCACTTTTTTCCTGGGTGATGAAGGTAGTGATGTGAGTCCAGGTGTACCTGTGCATCTTGAGTAAATATAGTGGATGCTTCTTTTGTTGTACCTATCCCTGACATTATGCAAATAAAAACTGCATAAAAAGAAGATCTATAATTTCTTGTGAAAAAAACAAAACAAAAAAAGAAGAGCTATCATATTTTTTGGTACAGATCTATTGTCCCATTGTCCCCTATGGGACAATGTACATGTAGCACTTTTTTTCCCCATGTTGCTAAGTGCTTTCAAAGCATAGGTTTGGGGTTCGACCTGCCCTCCTCGCCTCCTGCTACAGCTGATCTGACAACAGCTTTGAAGGAGACAGCTGATTTAGAAGTGAAACTTGTCTCAGCTGGGAACACTTTCCACAGACAAGCAATGACAAGAGGAATGCAGAGCCTGACATGTCCCTTCTCCCTCTGAATTTCTCTTGTGGCTGCAAGTTCTCCGATCCGAGACAGGCTGCATTGATGAATCAGCCGTCTCCTTCAAAGCTGTTGTTGGATCAGCTACGGCAGGAGGGGAGCAAAGCAGGTTGGACCTCACCTAACTATTGTTAGAAAACACTTAGCAACATGGGACCAGGCCCGTCACGACAGGACAGGCAAAACAAGCAATTGCTTGGGGCCCCCGAGCTTGCCTGGGGCCCCAGCCGTGCCACCGGCTGCTGCTTCCAATAAGCTGCAGCCTGCACACACTGAGTGCTCACTTCCTTTCAGTCTGGCCGGCCAGGAACGGAAAACTGAATCTCCTGCCACGTGGTAGAAATATGGCAGCTTGCTGACCATAATAAAAACAATTACCATAGCTTTTTTACCATTTTCTTTCTTTACCATCCAATTTCCATCTTATTACTTCTTTTTTGAACCGGGTAATATTTATTAAAGCTTTTTGCAAAAATTTACAAAGCAGAGAAACGGCCCTGCATGGGACAAATTATTACATACTGTACTGTAATTGTCCCAGAGGAGACAGAACTGTGACACAAATTAAAATGAAAGATCTTCTTGCAAATGTTTTCTTGTAAGTTCTATCCTATCATTGTTTTGGGAGAGAAGTGCCAGCACTGGTGGTGTTTGCTGTTTTCAGTCATGGATAGCAGGGTGTGTATTGGATGTACTATACAAAGCAGACGGTTGAGTCAGACCTGTTTATAGTAACAAGCAGGGAGCAGCACCACACTCTTCACACTTCCATATCCTCAGGTAAGTGATGGGGATGATCTTTGTGTGCTTATCAACTCCAGCAGAAGAGGACAGTCAGGTGTGCTGTGCACTCAGTGAGGTGTCAGTGAAGATCCTTTCTCCAAAAAGAGCCAATGCAATTTCCCCCAATGCAAAGTCACCTAGAGAAATCTACTTAAAGAGAGCCTGTACAGAAATGTGTAAGCTATTGCTGAAAATCCCTCTCAACCCTCTCAAAATGCTAGTTGTCTGTCTGACCTTGTAGAGATATGCTGAACAGGAGTTCGGACTTCACTTGCTGCATACTTTTTCTGGGTCAGTAACTCAGAGAGTTTTGTAAAGACAGCAGGAAAAACTGACTTTTCAAAAGAAGGAAAGAAATGGCACCCTTTGAATTTTTCTTTCTGCAAGTTTCCTTTACACAGCCCTTTATTTTCTTCTTTCTTTTATTAAATCCACAATAGTTGACACGTAACTATAAAATTATGTATTGTGTAATACATGGGGGTTATGCTGAGTGTAAAAAAAATAAAAGGCACTGTCCCAAAGCATATGGCTATCTTTTCTTACAGGTCACTTTCAAATGGATTCCAGACCTGACTGGGTTGAGGGCATTGACCAGCCTGCAATGGTGGTTCTAGCATCTAATCACTTATCCGGGATGGCAAGAAGAGCACATCATATCACTGAAGAGGTGACTAAGATAAGGCAGAGAGTAGACAAGGTGAGCTTTAAACAGTCTATAGTCTCTCTTTAAGTTGGTTATAAACCTTTGAAGTGAAAAATGAACAAACTTATCTAGAGTATGTACTAGCCTCAGTCCAAAGCACCTAGTGTTATTTTTATCTGCTCTCTCTTCCCTCTGGTATTTGCATAGTACTTGAGTCATTTCTGACAGCTTATGTCAACGCTACAGAATCCCCCCCCCCCCCCCCCCATCACATATAAGGTGATTGATTGACAACCGCAGCTGTGCATATTTCCCTATGAGACTGTGTAGAGAGGAATGCGTCTTTTCCCTACCCTCAGTATACACTCAGCTCCCTGCTCAGTGTGTGATGTCAGGTTGTCACCCTCTGCCTTCTGAAGCTCTGAAATGCTGTGTAAAATATGTGCTTTAGGAGGTTATAGTGAACAGAGGGCTGCAGGTAAGCAGGTACAACTTATGTTACCTAGGAGGATTTGTTTTATCTATGTGTATCACTTTAGGCTTGTCACTTCAGCAGTCACTTTAATGGAACTGTAGTGTATTTTCATTTAGGGTGAATTTCCATGAAAGTTATTTTTGACTTTTTTTTCATTTTCTGTACCATATTTTCAGGGTTTTTTTCAAATATAAACTTGTAGTTTTCCCTCTCTTGTGGCTATATCTGTGTGTCTAATAAGTGCACATAATAACTTTGCCGAGTGAGTGTTAACAGAAAGTCATTTAGAGGTCTAGAGTGTTTTGTTTTATTAATTCTTCATACTATGGGGTGTATTTTATAAATGCAACTTGTCTAACTAAAGTCTATAGGTTGTATTTCTAAAAAAACAAAATGCATGGCAATTCTCCCAGTGAATGTGTTATTAGGCTATCGAATGGTTTTCATTGATTTAAAATTAAAAACACCACATTTAGTCACTAAATGGCACTAAGTAGATACTTAGCCCCATTGCGTGGCAGAATGCAGTGTTTTACATCTTAAATCAATGAAAGAATCTTGACCAGCACCGGAAATAACCTAATATTCACCCATTCTCACTGGGTGAGTTGCTATGCAATGTTTTTTTTTTCAAATTATAAATAAACCCTATAGACTTGGCATGGCATTGACAGAGAAGTGCAGTAAAGTAAAATATTATGCAGAATTGGTATACAGGAAGTACAACCTGCATAAATAGTGAGCATATATGTATGCATTTGATATATATGATATTAGTTGGATTAAAGATACACGGGAGCTGTTATTGCTAGCGTGTTTACAAAGGTCCAAGCTCCAGATCAATAACTTACAAGCTTTCTTTGGTGCCTCCTATATTTCTCACAGAGTCCTTTAAAAAAAACAATTGAAACACATATTTTACAGTATTGACCAACAAAACACTGGTAGAACATACAAGCTCCACCAAGGTTAAACTCTGGCTGGATTTGAAGCTATTCACTGCTACATGCTTCTTTCAAGTGATATTAAACACACACTATTTCATTTACATTGTTCTATTTCTGTGTGTGGATGATGGCACTGGAATTATTTAGATGAAAAAAAAGCATCTAAGTACCTATTTCCTAATCAATATAAAGCTGTCATATGACCCAGATCTTTCCCAGTCTGTCTGCAGGGAACCATAAGCAGGAGGAGCTTCTATGCCCCTGCTGCTGGTCACATGTTCAAAACAAAAAAACAGCCTTAGGAATACAAAGTAAAAATAAATAAATAATATCAATAAAGTGTGAGCAGGCACATCGCTTTATCCCCGGATCCACGCCACGGGGTGTCAGTCTGCAGCATTCCCGGCGCTCGGAGAGAAGAGGAGGAGGGGTAATTAGAGTGGCACATAGGTTTCCTGCTGTGTCCCAGATCCATGCAGGAAGAAGCATAACAGCAGTTTTCTACTGCAAAACAAGACATGCTTGGAAAGGATAAGTAAACATTTGGAATATGAAGACGGTGAAGACAAACTTAAAGTGGCGTTCCACCCATTTAAAAGTCAGCAGCTACAAAAAGTGTTTGGTGCGGCTGACTTTTAATAAACAGACACTCACCTGTCCCACGGTCCAGCGATACGGCCACCCGAAGCCTCGCTCTTCTCCCCTTCCTCTCCACGGCGCCAGCATTGTAAGTGTGGGTGCCCGGCTGTGACAGCTTGCAGCTTCACAGCCGGGTGCGCACTGTACATGCGCGAGTCGTGCTGCTGTCTTGAATGGCCGGACAATCTTCTGGGACCTGTGACGTGTCCCAGAAGATTTCAGGGAGGGAGGGGGGAGAGGTGAACTTCCGCTCAGCGCCGCGGCGCCAGGAGAGGAAGTGGGAGCTGGGTATACACACGAAATAACATGATGTGGGCGTATTTCTGCCAGTCACATGCTGTGTCACGCCCCTCCAGCCTGTGTCTTAGAATAAGGAGGTGAAGCCATCATTAATCTACATCTAATATCCCACCTTCATTTTGTTAAGCTGGTTAGTGGGCGTGGATGAGGGGGGAGGGAGTGGGCTGCCATTTACCACTGTGTATACGCCCACATGTGTGACTCTATAGTCACCTTGGCTGCTCAGATGCGATAGGGAAGAAATGCTTTAGCATAGAAACTCACTGAAAACTGAGCATGTGCAGAGTTGCCACCACAGCTGCAAAATTCCTAGCTGAATTGGGGAAATTAATAGAAGGGGGAGATAGAGAACAGCAGGATAAACCAGTTTTTTTTTGCAGTATACAGAAAATGAATCTCATAGTGACTGAGTGAGTATGAACAGCATGTAATACAGCATTATTGATAGTTTTTTATGATGTGGGTTTAATGACACTTTAACCTCCCTGGCGGTATGATTCAGTCTGGAATTAGGTGCTGAAAGCGGTACAATTATTTTGCATGGAAATCTGGCGTTTTATTTTGTAGTCCTGTAATTCTTAGGAATAACGCTCTTAAATCTCTTCAAACCAGAGTCTAGCAGACATCCCGTGTATGATAAAGTTTATAATATAATAAAGAATAATAAAAATGATTCAATAATGTAATCAAATGCTAAAACACTGAAAAAGGGACACTTTTTTGTTGCTATGGACAATCTCCAAATTCCAGGCAGAAAAAACAGTATTTATAATATAAAAGTGCATGCAGGGCATTGCACAGACCACTAGGGACAAAAGGGGTTTGTATTTGTTTTTATACAGTACTGTAATCTGTAAGATTACAGTGCTGTGTGTGTTTTGTGTGTTTTTACTTTTTTGAATTTGCCGCCGTTCTCCGCTCCCGTGCGCCGTAACGTCGCAGGGAACGGAGCTCGGCGGCATTTGTCACTGTGAATCGAGCGGAGGACAGCTCGATCACACAGCGCAGGGGACAAGGTAAGTAACTCTCCCTGTGTCCTCCCCTGCATCCAGTGAAGCGATCCCGAGTCTGGCTCGGGGTTACCGCTCCTGCTAGTAAATTCCTAACCCGAGCCAGACTTGGGATTACCGCTAGGGAGGTTAAAGAAGAACTGCAGTCTGCTCACATAATTTATAATAAACACATCTTTGCTATTCTGAAGCTTCCCTCCAACAACTTTGCATATTATTTTATATATTCTGTGATTCTGTACTTGTCAAATATGCTGCAGAAATCTCCCTCCACTAAGTCTGGCTGCATCCATTTTAACTGTGGGCAGCTGAAGCTGCTGCCTGTTCACTTCCCAGATTTACACAGACACACAGAGGCACACCTCCAGCTTTGCATCCCTGCAGCTCTTATTGGCCCTCTTATGACAAACTCTCACGAGAGTGAGAGAGAGAGACCTGTACATGATATCTTAAGCTTAGGCTAATGACCAGACAAGAAACAGGAAGTGGACTGTTTAAGGCAGGGGTGTCCAAAATTTTTCAAAGAGGGCCAGATTTGAGTGAACAAATGCATGAGGGCCAAACATTTTGCCTGACATTCTTTGAACCATTAAAATTCGGTCTAAGTGTGTTCGTCTGAGCACTAATACACATCCCAACAAGAATTATCTTGCCTTTGTGACTGTGTGTGGTGAAGAGATGAGCTTGGGCGTGTTATTTGGATATATATATATATATATATATATATATATATATATATACATATATATATATATATATATATATATATATATATACACATATATATATATATATATATACATATATATATATATATATATATATATATATATCTTTTGTGGACCCCAACTAATCCTCAAGCGCCGCTCAGGACTAAGGATGAGCTCAGGTGTGTTATTTGGATATATTGTATTTATTGGCATGTAACACACACAGGCATGTAACACGCACCTTCACGTTAATAGAGAAGTTTCAGGAGAAAAATAAAATTTTAAATAAGGAGCTGTGAAACAAAATAAGGGTCAGTGCCCATCAAGCGAGCCTAATCAGTTCCCATCTGCAGCCTCACCATTGCCATGAATGCAGCCTCACCATTGGCATAAATGTAGCCTTACCATCAGTGCAGCCTGATTCATGCTCATCTGCAGCCTCAGAGGGGACGGGGACGGGGGGGGGGGGGGGGGTGACAGAACGTGCGCCGACAGATTACATACAGAAAAATTGCCTGTTTACTCTGCGGCCTCATTAATACAAAGTCCCGTCTCCTATAATAGACAGAACAAGTCATCCAATGTCAGCCCAGGAGACAGGACTTCCTATTACAGATGCCGTAGAGGTAAACAAAAGATTATCCTGTATGTAATCTGACGGCACTCATTCCGTCCCCTTTCTGTCCCCTCCAGTGCCGATAAATACGATCTATATCAGTGATGGCGAACCTTGGCACCCCAGATGTTTTGGAACTACATTTCCCATGATTCTCCATCACACTGCAGAGTGCCAGAGCATCATGGGAAATGTAGTTCCAAAACATCTGGGGTGCCAAGGTTCGCCATCACTGATCTATATCTTTTGTGGCCCTGGGGTCCACAAAAGATATATATATCCAAATTACCAGGGGGGGCCATATAAAACCAGAATGTGGGCCGCAATTGGCCCGTGGGCCAGACTTTGGACATGCCTGGTTTAACCACTTCAGTTCCGGACCAATAAACACCTTAAGGACCAGAGGTCTTTTTGCAATTTCGCACTGCGCTGCTTTAACTGGTAATTGCGCGGTCATGCAATATTGCACCCAAACGAAATTTGCGTCCTTTTCTTCCCACAAATAGAGCTTTCTTTTGATGGTATTTGATTGCCTCTGCGATTTTTTTTTTTTGCGATATAAATGAAAAAAGAGCGAAAATTTTGAAAAAAAAAGATATTTTCTTCTTTTTGTTATAAGAAAAATCGAATAAACTAAATTTTAGTCATACATTGAGGGCAAAATTTATTCAGCCACATGTCTTTAGTAAAAAAAATGTCAATAAGCGTATATTTTTTGGTTTGCGCAAAAGTTATAGCGTCTACAAACTAGAGTACATTTTCTGGAATTTACACAGCTTTTAATTTATGACTGCCGATCTCATTTCTTGAGGTGCTAAAATGGCAGGGCAGTACAAATCCCCCCCAAATGACCCCATTTTGGAAAGTAGACACCCCAAGGAAATTGCTGATGGGTATGTTGAGCCCATTGAATATTTATTTTTTTTGTCCTAAGGGATTGAATAATGACAAAAAAAAAAACAAAAAATTTTTTTACAAAAAGTTGTCACTAAATGATATATTGCTCACACATGCCATGGTTATATGTGAAATGACACCCCAAAATACATTCTGCTGCTTCTCCCGAGTACGGGGATACCACATGTGTGGGACTTTTTGGGAGTCTAGTCGCGCACGGCACCCCGAAAACCAATCACCACCTTCAGGATTTCTAAGGGTGCAAATTTTTGATTTAACTCCTCACTACCTATCACAGTTTCGAAGGCCATAAAATGCCAAAATAGCACAAAACCCCCCCAAATGACCCCATTTTGGAAAGTAGACACCCCAAGCTATTTACTGAGAGGCATGTTGAGTCCATGGAATATTTTATATTTTGCCAAAAGTTGCGGGAATATTACAAACTTTTTTTTTTTTGCACAAAGTTGTCACTAAATGATATATTGCTCACACATGCTATGGGCAGAAGTCAAATTACACCCCAAAATAAATTCTGCTGCTTCTCCCGAGTACGGGGATACCACATGTGGGGGACTTTTTGGGAGCCTAGTTAACTAGCTACCTAGCGACACTAGCGACACTGATGCAGCGTTCAGAAAAATTATCGCTTAGTGACACTGGCAAAAGGGGGTGAAAGGGTTAACTAGCGGAAATCAGGGGGTTAAAACCATTATTGGGTAGTATATCGGGGTACCTAGCGCTATAAAAACCTGGCGGTGAACCTAAAAAAATAACTAGCTACCTAGCGACTGTAGCGACACTAATGCAGCGATCAGAAAAACGATCGCTTAGTGACACTGGCAAAAGGGGGTGAAAGGGTTAACTAGCGGCAATCAGGGGGTTAAAAACATTATTGGGTAGTATATCGGGGTACCTAGCGATATAAAAACCTGGCGGTGAACCTAAAAAAATAACTAGCTACCTAGCGACACATGCAGCGATCAGAAAAATGATCGCTTAGTGACACTGGCAAAAGGGGGTGAAAGGGTTAACTAGCGGCAATCAGGGGGTTAAAAACATTATTGGGTAGTATATCGGGGTACCTAGCGCTATAAAAACCTGGCGGTGAACCTAAAAAAATAACTAGCTACCTAGCGACTGTAGCGACACTAATGCAGCGATCAGAAAAACGATCGCTTAGTGACACTGGCAAAAGGGGGTGAAAGGGTTAACTAGCGGCAATCAGGGGGTTAAAAACATTATTGGGTAGTATATCGGGGTACCTAGCGATATAAAAACCTGGCGGTGAACCTAAAAAAATAACTAGCTACCTAGCGACACTAGCGACACATGCAGCGATCAGAAAAATGATCGCTTAGTGACACTGGCAAAAGGGGGTGAAAGGGTTAACTCTAGGGGCAATCAGGGGGTTAAATCTTTATTGGGGGGTGATAGGGGGCTACCCTGGACCTAACACTAACTGTCCTGACAGTTTTTACTGTCACAACTGACACTGAATGCATTGATCAGTAAAGAAATGATCAATGCAATCAGTGACACTGTGACTGGGGGGGGAGGGGGGGCGGGGGGGGGGATCGGGGGGCGATCGGGGGGGGGATCGGGGGGGGTTTGTGTGCCTGTGTGTACCTACATGTGTAGTGTTCGTGCAGACTTACTTTTACTCTTCTCCTCGTAGTCCGGTCAAAAAGACCGCCCCGAGGAGAATGACATCACTTCCTCCTTCCTGTGTAAACAATACACAGGGGAGGAAGCTTCTCATTGGCCAGGAGCGATCCAGAGGGGGTGGCCGAAAACGAACGGCCATCCCCTCATCACGGAGCGCTCCTGGACCGAATCGGACCGCCGTAACCAGCGGGAGGGGGTCCGATGGGACCCCCCACCCGCTGGAAGGCAATCACGTAGATGTACGTGATTCTGCCTGCCTGTGCCATTGTGCTGACGTACAATGGCAATACGGCGGTCCTGAAGTGGTTAAAGTATTTACTGGCTAAAAAAAAAGTTTTATTATCCAAAGTTAAAACAACAAAGGCAGAAGATTAAATGGATGGAAAGTTGAAAAAAATGATTGAAGGTCCACTTTAAGTTCCCTCTGGACTTCATCGAGATTCTCCAAATTATGATCTATTTGTTTTCTAGTGGATGATCTTGCTTCAAAACGCTTTCTTTTTATACTATATAGCAGTTTTGTAGCTTTTTGACTGTACTGGCTGCCATGTAGAATATTATATTGATGATATTGACTCAGTATTAAACCGTCTTACAGGTGACAGCAGTGCAAACACTGCAAATGCACCAACCGATACAAACTACCTTTTTGAACTGTTTACTCAAAATAAATACTCAATAGACAAAGGCTTATAAGATACATAGTAACAGACCTTCAATACAAAAAAGAAAACAAGGGAAACGCAATGAAAGAAGAATAGATATATATCAGCTAGCTATAGGGAACTAAACAAGTTCAAGGTACATTGGTGAATATATATATATATATATATCTTATGTGTGTATGCCATCCCTGACCCAACCTCCTCCTCGTTGTTAGGAAGCATTTAGCGTTGTGTTGAATTTTATTTGCCTGTTTGTAGTTTTTTCTCCATTTTGGTAAGCCAATGTCAATGTGCTTTCCCCTCCCTCTTCCATAGGTAACATATTGCAGCTCCCCCAAGAGCTGTCAAATAGCCAGCATTTGCCTACCACTGTAAACATAAAATAGTCACACACAAAATAATAGATTTATCTGGTGACTTTTTGGCCAAAAACTGATAGGAAAAGCTCTTGATTGATCCTACCTTTAAAGTGGTGGTGAACCCTTACATATACCCCGTGAATTGACTGGCCTCAGGCGATTCACAAAGATTAAATAAATCCTCCTACATAGGTTGTACCTGTCTATCTGCAGTATTCTCAACGCTACATCAAAAGTCCAGAATTATAATGCTTGTCTGAGAGCTCAGAAAAATAGGGGCGGATAGCAGAAGTTACACTCTGCAAAGCTAAGTGAGGAGAACTGATTGGAGGGAAGGGACACACACCCTCCACACAGCACAGGAAGAAGACTGCCGAAGTCAGAAGAAGACTCCCGGAGATGCCTAATAAACTACTTTAAAACCCTGTGTAGTGTGTTTTTTTATTGACGCTTTTTCCCCCAGGTGAATGGGTAGGGGTACATTGTACCCCATACTCCTTCACATAGGGTGGGGGGCTGGGATCTGGGGGCCCCTTATTAAAGGGCACTCTCGGATTCCGATAAGCCCCCCGTCCGCAGACCCCCCGACAACCAATGGCTAGGGTTGTTGGGAAGAGGCCCTTATTCTCATCAACATGGGGACAAGGTGATTTGAGGTTGGAGTGCCGCAGGGCGCCCCCTTCCCCAAAGCACCCACCCCCCCATGTTAAGGGCATGCGGCCTGGTATGGTTCAGGAGGGGGTCGCTCACTCGTCCCCACCCCCTTTCCTGACCGGCCGGGCTACGTGCTCAGATAAGGGTCTGGTATGAATTTTGGGGGGACCCCCACGCCATTTTTTCAGCATGGGGGTTCCCCTGAAAATCCATACCAGACCCAAGGGCCTGGTGTACAGTACCCTTTAGCTGGGAACCAGTGCGATAGGATCGTGCTGGAAACATTCTCGTGGGCAGGTGCTGTGGTTGCCGTTACGTCATAGTTGGTCCATCGGACCAGCATACAGATGAGCGGACTTCCCAACAGGAACTGGGTTCAGCGGACTTTCGGCGGAAAGATTTAAAACATGTTTTATGTCTACGTCCGCCGGACTTTGGGGAAGAAAAAGTCCGCTGGAGCCCACACACGATCGAATTGTCCGACAGACTCAGGTCCGCCGGACCAAGTCTGCCAGAAAGTCAGATCGTGTGTACGCGGCATTAGCGTTCTTTATTGAGACAAGTACACAATATAGAAGGATATGCTTTGTTCATTTTTCATGTCTGAGGTTTACAGACACTTTAAGTAGGTTCTAATGCCTTGGGAAATCTAGTATCTAACTGTCGCACAGACTTTTTTGGCATTTAGCAAGTTTGTTCCGCAGTACTGACATTTACATTTCTTTTTACTGGATTATTGGTTTTCAATCATTACATATGCCAGCCTGTTTTAAGCCTATATTTTAGTGCCATGGTGAGTGTTTCCAAATCCAATATAATTTTATGGGCAATTACTCAATTGTGACTATCTCATAACAAGATATTGAAAAATGCTGTGTAAATTCTGGACTTTAAACGGCTGTAGAGGTTCCAAACAGTTACGACCTACAGTTAGTAGGATTTCTTTCATCTCTATGTATCACCTGAGACTAGTCACTTCATTTTGTATATGTAAGGTTTCACAACCACTGTAATGCCACAGACTTGAGTGATTACAAAATAGCTTGTAACAAACAAATACATAAAGTTGAGGTTCCTGTTCCAAAGCAATCATTAGATCTAGGGTTATAGGCACTTCAATTTTCAGTATATGTAGACCTAGATTTTTTTTTTTTCCTGAGAAAAGTGATCTTGACTTTGCCCCGGCCTTCTCTTTTGGACTTTTTATGAGTTGAATGTCTTCACTGACCTGTCAGGATATTTATGAAGCTGAATGGGACAAGGCAGATTTTTTTTTTTACAGAAAAAGTGAATATTTGTATATAACTTCACCTGCCTATGTCTATGAATCAATTCAAGTGCTTTTGCTTATGATCTTTCTAACATATGCTCATTCTGAAGTGCCCTGATTTGTGACAGGTCTACTTTAATCTTGCTATGTACAGCTGCGTTGATAAATAGATTTGTGGTGTCTGGCCAAGCTCCTGGCTAGTAACTGCATTTCCTGTTAATTGGTTTGGCTCCTGTTGCCAAATAGTTCCAGTTTTCCTTCTGCTGTAGAACAATTGGTAGCTTGGTACCTGGCAACCTCTAGTCACGCTCAGTTCTCTTTGATGAATTGCCTATTTTTCAATAGTTATAAAGTGTTAAAAGTTCATTTGTGTGTTTTGGCATAAATATCTACATATATGTAGAAAGCTTAACTGTTCATGGATGCTGACCTGAGCTTCTTCTTCATGCACACAGTGCAAATTTACTGCTGCTTTTAGCAGCGTCAGGCTTTTTTTCAAAATGACTTTTCATATTTTTCTATGTGTCCATGCACACATAGGCGTTTACAAGCTGTAAAAAAAAAAAAAACCCCAGGGCCAGCGAGTTCTGGAGCAGCAACATTTTGGCAGACAAAACGCTGACACCTCCTAAACGCTATAAAACTCTCCCAAACTCTGCTAAACGCCAGGGTTTAGCAGAGTTTTTTTATTTATTTTTAAGCAGAGGCCACTGACATCCTTAACAACCAGTGATTAGGGGTTGGTAAGAAGTGGGCTGGGAAGCTGTCCCCCACGTCCTTAACAACGGATGAGTCATCAGTGGTCAGTGGGAAATCTGAATGTAAAAAAACAAATATTGCCAGCAATTTTAATCCAATATTATTTTAAAAAATGCAGTGGGGCCCCCCCAAAATCCATACCAGACCCTTATCCAAGCATGCAGAAAAGGGGGTAAAGAGTAAGCGCCCCTCGAACCTTACCAGGCCACATGCCCTCAATCCAGCTGACAGTTGATGACTCATCCGCTGTTAAGGACGCAGCGGCTGACTTCATGGCCCGCTCCTTAACAACCAGGTATTCACTGGTTGTTAAAGGAGTTGTAAAGTCTCAGGGTTTTTCACCTTAATGCTATGCATTAAGTTGAAAAACCTTCTGTGCCGCAGCTGCCCCCCAGACCCCCCCTTTTTCTTACCTGAACCCATTCGTTCCAGCAATGATCATGAACCCAGCAGCTCCAGCCGCTATCTTGAGTCCTCATTGGATAGATTGATAGCAGCGGGAGCCATTGTCTCCCGCTGCTGTCAATCAAATCCAGTGACACTGCAGCAGGACTCAAGAGTGTGCCCGCACGTGTGCCCCCATGGAAATCAGCTCACCGTGGGGACACTTAGGCTGCTTTCACACTGGGGCGGGAGCGGCGTCGGCTGTAAAGTGCCGCTATTTTTAGCGGCACTTTACCGTCGTTTTAGCGGCGGTCTGCGGGCGCTAGCGGGGTGGTTTTAACCCCCGCTAGCGGCCGAAAAAGGGTTAACGCTGCAGCGGCGCTTTGCCGGCGGTATTGCCGCGGTGTCCCATTGATTTCAATGGGTAGGAGCGGTTTAGGAGCGGTGAATACACCGCTCCTTCACCGCTCCAAAGATGCGGCTAGCAGGACTTTTTTCACCGTCCTGCCAGCGCATCGCTCCAGTGTGAAAGCCCTCCGGCTTTCACACTGGAGTGAAAGGGGCCGTTTTTTTTCAGGCGCTACACAGGCGCTATTTTTAGCGCTGTAATGCCTGAATACCGCCCCAGTGTGAAAGCAGCCTTACCGAAGAGGAGGAGTTAGGAGCGCTGCCGGGGTACCCCAGAAAAGGAGGATCGGGGCTGCTCTGTGCAAAACTCTTATGGGATGTAAAAGTATGGGATGTTTCTTTTTTTTTTTTTTCAAAACAAAAAACGTTACAATCACTTTAAGGATGCCGGCGGCCCTGCTCCTTAATGCTGCAGCTACTAAACTTAGCGTACACACTAGGCTAACAGTGCTAAACGCCAGCAAAAAAAAACATTAGCAGTTTTTAGCTTTCTAGTGGGCATGAGACCTAAATATGTGTTTTTTCTTTCAGATGATCCAGACTTTTGAACGGACACAGGGAATTCTAAGCCATGGGCAAAACCCTGATATGGAAATAGTGGAAGATGTGGTGAGCAGTATGAATGAACTGAGGATTTGGCTGTTGTAGATTACTAAACTAGCAATGCAGATGGCTAATTATTAGAGATGCCTGAACTGCATATACATTCATTTTTGTTGCATATTATTTGGTATGTGATTATTACTGAATTAATTAATTATTATGAAGCCGGAACCCATAATACTTAGAAGGTCATTATTCATCTTCATACAGGATGATCTGGAAAATGTCCTACATGACCTTGCTCAAAGGAAGAGATACCAGCAGAAGCTCACCATCTTTATTGTGGGATATGAGGAGACCTGTGGACAGAGGAGACATCTCCTAACACAACTACAAGAGGTATGTCCTAAGGTGGCCACACAATCTGGTTCAACATTCTCCATTAAATTTACCAATAACTAGTGTGAGGACATACCTGCTTTAATAAAAAATCAAGTAAATTGTTTAGGCAGGCCCTGCCACTATAAAGTAGCTGGTAAATGTAATGAGAAAGTCCAATTGTAGTATCTGTGGCTAGTTATAGCAGTCAATGCAAACAGATAGCATATAGGAAATTATTATTTGTGGTTCTAATAATCATAAAGCAATTGCATAGAAAGAGAGAAACGATGTATGTTGTTGGTATTTATCAAGTTCTGCCACAAGATATAATTTCATGTCTTGATACACAAGACCATCATTATACAATTTATAGAACTGTACTTTATAAAATGTATTCCTTAGTTTTTTAGTATATACTCCAACCCGAATGAAGAAGAAGACCAGAAACTAGTCCAGTCTACCATAGATTTGGATGGAATAGCTCAACAGGTAAGAGTGTGATTATTTTGAGAATGCTTTTCTATTAGTAACAGTTATAGGAATAATGTTTTAAAAGCTTATAAATATGGAGATTCAATATTCTAACAACTCCTGATTCTTGGGCGTTCTGCTTGAAAATGGCAGAGTAATGCTGCATCCAGCTATACCGTCTGTCCTCACCAAGATTCCAATCCACTAAAAAACTCTTTATTCTCTTGAGGCTAGGTTCACACTAGAGCAAATTGGATGCAGGACCCATCCAATTCGCATGACAGGAGATTGCGACTGGCTCTCTATGGAGCTGGTTCACACATGTCCATCTTATTGATAATAAAGGGAATACTACATATGTGTATACGTATGTGAATGTGCGTGCCTAAAGATGCACACACATGCACATATGTGATAAAGTGCAATCGATCAAAAATGACACACATGATTTATGACCAAAAAAAATAACATAACGTAAAAAACAAGGAAAAAAAAGAAAAAGTAAGAAAAACTATATACAATAACCAAAAAAATTAAAGAGATCAAAATCTGTATTTAACCCCTTAGGTTGACGGGTATCAAGCCGATGTATCCAATGGACTTCTTTCTTCTTAAGCTCTAATTCTCTATTACCACCCCGTCTATTTTTTGGAACCCCCGTCAATCACCGTGAATCTAAGTTGGAAGACCGTATGGCCCTTATCTACAAAATGTCTGGATAAAGGCAGATTCTCTAGTTTGTCCCTGATGGAGTACTTATGTCTCGCAATGCAATCTTTCACTTTTTGTGTGATTTCCCCCACATAGAGGAGACCACACGGACATTTAATAATATATATAACATAGGTAGACTGAAAGGTGTAGTAATCTCTAATGGATATATTATAGCCCTTTTGGAGATGAGAAAAACATTTGCCTTTTATCATGATAGAACATTGTATGCACGAGAGGCAAGGAAAAGGTCCATGTTTTTTAGGGCCCAGAAAAGTCACACGGGGCATACGAGGTGAAAACTGATCTGATTTTACCACTCTGTCATAAATGCTTTTACCTCTGCAATACGATGACAGAAGGGGGTGGTAAAACTCCCGCACAGATGGATAGCTGTTCTTTAAAATAGACCAGTGTTTTTTTATAATGTTGTTAATTTTGGTAGAAAATGGATGGAATTGAGAGATGAAGAGCATTCTGCCACTTGTTCTGATAATTTTAGTACCATCTTGTAAAGACAAGAGCTTTTTATGAACGACGTCTGCAGGGTAACCCCATTGTCGGAGTCTGTCCTCCATTTCTCCTAATCTAATCTCTCGGGCATCAGGATCACTAGTTATCCTGGCTACCCGTTTAAATTGGCTGTGAGGAATGGACTTAAAAGCTCCTGGAGGATGAAAACGACTATACTTTAATAACTGATTATGATCAGTAGGTTTCCTGTACAGATCACTAATAATATGTCCATCTTTGATTGGTAAAAGAGTATCTAAAAATTGATTGTATTCCTGGTTTACTGACATGTTGAATTTAAGGCCTGGAACCAATAGATTCAGGTACATGTTGAACAAGGATAGCGATTCAAAGTCGCCCGTCCAAATCGCACAGGCGGCATCAATGAACCTGTACCGTAGTGTACAGTGATCATTGAAAAGAGTACAATTGTAAATAAATACCTGTTCTATCATGTTCATGAATGCATTGGCATATGGGGGTGCCACATTTAAACCCATTGCTGCGCCAGCGAGCTGCAAATAATAGGTATCCTTAAATAGAAGAAAATTCTCTTCCAAAACAATAATAAGTAAATCCATAAGGAATGAAATTTGTGCAGGTGTGTATGTTGTAGATCTGTATATTAGATGTTTACATGCTTCTAAACCAAAGAGAATGTGGAATTGCCATATATAAATTGGCAATGTCCCATGTGAACAGTATCGAGCCAGGCAGTAATGCGATGTCTTGAATTTTATTCAAAAAATCTTGGGTGTCCCGTATGTACGAGTGAGTGTACAATAAGTGGGGTTAGACACTTTTCTAAATAACGGCATAGTAACTGAATCGGTACTGTGAAATGATGGGACGTTCCAGGAGGATTTTTAGGATCCTTATGGATCTAGGGTGACTGGATGTTCCGAAATTAAATATGTCTGTATGTTAACATCAATAATATTCTGTTTTACTGCCTGTGCTACAGTGGTTTTTTTTCTGCTTAGTACACGATATGTGGGATTAGTCTGCAGACGAGTGTATACATTGGGATCTGCCAGTTACCTGTAGATCTCCCTCTCATATTGATCTGTATCCATTACCACTATTGAGCCCCCCTTATCAGCAGGCTTGATAGTTATTTCCCTGCGAGCAGATAAGGCAAGATAAAGATAAAATAATATAAGATAAAGCAAGAGCATTGTACTCCCGATTAAAATTGTTTGGTATATGGTCCCTTACTGAATGATTTAAAAAAAAAAAAAGATGTCTTCCTCTACCCTGCTAATAAACAAAGATGTAAGCAGCACAATACTACATTTGTTTTTAAGCTGTAAGCTAGAGACAGACAGCGGCAGTGAGTTAGTATCATTAAAGTGGTTGTAAACCCTTAAAGACCACTTTGACCTATAGGTAAGCCTAGATTAAGGCTTACCTGTAGGTCCAAGAAATATCTCCTAAACCTACACGGTTTAGGAGATATTTGCAAATGACAAACATGCAGGCGCAGTAAGCATGCCGCTTGTGGCGGCTCCCGCAAGCATGCGCAGGGGTGACGTCATTGGTGACGTCATCACGGCTCCGGCCAGTCACAGCGCCGGAGCCGCGATACCCGGAAGTCACTCCGGGTATCATGCCGGCGTCGGAGGAGGATGATGAGGGTCGCTTCGGGGGCTTCCATCTCAGGTAAGTTATTCATAATGAGCTAGTATGCTATGAATACTAGCTCATTATGCCTTTGCCTTGCAGGGTCTATTTTAATTTTTCATTTTAGTAAGGCTTTACTTCCTCTTTAATAATAGGTCAAAGAAAGATTTAAGATGAATTTATCTAAAGAAACGATACAAATCCTGCTTCAATACAAATGTGTCCATTTTTGTTTTAGGACAAACGTTTTTAGAAAGACTAGCAGCATTAGGATTAAAAATAGTTAATGTTGATTAAGAGAGTTTAGTTCTGCTTTAATTCACACACAATATAAATATGCAACTGCTTGACTGATTAGGAAGAAAAAACAAGTTGGAACAGAGCCACAATTGTTTTCCATGTGCTCTGTTCACACCGCAGTGCAGCACGGAGGAGCGGTGCAGTAAGCTGTAATAAAATGCAGACATGCCGTGGCTCACTGCAGCTAAAACTAACAGCTGCCTGCACACTAAACTACTTTGGTTAAGTGTGCGGGCAGTGTGAATGGGCCCTAAAAGACATTCCTTTGCAAAGCTGTATCCATTACCTTGGCTGCCTGTTGAACAGAGGTGTGTGTTTACTGGAGCTCCCTTTCCTCATTGGACTGTGAATCAGCTTTATTACTGCCAATTGTCCAGTGACCACAATGCATTTCACTTCTATCAACTAAACAGTAAAATGAGGTTATAGTGAGCATAGAATCACCAAAACTAGACATCTGAAGGCTTGAACATTATTGCCTTCTCTGATATATCAAACTGATTTCTGCCACAAAATGCAGATGATGGGGACAGAATTTGGAGTGAACACAGTAAGTCAATGTAAATATCCTGATGATAGTGGATAGCTGCACTCAGTACATGTATAAACAATATAAATACAACAAAATCAATAAGTCCATTAACGTTTGTTCAAATTTAGTGCCAAAAAAAATATTCTGTTTTACACCACCGTGAGTGAATCCTTCAACACTATCTCTACTCACTCACCAGATCTCCTTTTATACAAAGCATTCTATCCACTCAATCAGGGATGTTTGGATAAGTTTGGTATGTTCAATTAACACCCTTGCTCTTTAGACTATCCGGGGATCCAGTACACTCTCTCTAGGTCACTCGTGCAACAAAAGAGGCACCATCATAGCGCAACATGTTTAATATAACATATGTAAAATTTATAAAAATGGTCACTTACATTTAAAAGTACCCTCAGACCGGCACTAAGTACATCCAGCCAAATGTTGTAAACTGTTTATAAGTTTCCGTATTGACCACCAGCATGCTTGCACTCTGCTGTTCAGATCACCAGATGTCCAGAATTTACATATAAGTTGCGTCACTGTGCCTCAACATGTTTCGCATACCAATGCATCATCAGGAAGCCCCTTATTTATTTTTACTGTTTATGGTTGCTCTTGGGGACTGCATTTAATTTACAACAATAATTTAATTATATTGTATTTAACCACTTTCAGACCGGACCATTTTGCTGGTAAATGACCAGAGGTCTTTTTACACTTTGGCACTGCGCTGCTTTAACTGGTAATTGCGCGGTCATGCAATGTTGTACCCAAACAAAATTTGCGTCCTTTTCTTCCCACAAATAGAGCTTTCTTTTGATGGTATTTGATTGCCTCTGCGATTTTTATTTTTTGCGATATAAACGTAAAAAGACCGCAAATTTTGAAAAAAAATGATATTTTCTACTTTTTGTTATTAGAAAAATCCAATAAACTCAATTTTAGTCATACATTTAGGCCAAAATGTATTCAGCCACATGTCTTTGGTAAAAAAAAAGTCAATAATTGTATATTTATTGGTTTGCGCAAAAGTTGTCACATCTACAAACTAAGGTACGTTTTCTGGAATTTACGCAGCTTTTAGTTTACGACTGCCTATCTCATTTCTTGAGGTGCTAAAATGGCAGGGCAGTACAAAACCCCCCCAAATGACCCCATTTTGGAAAGTAGACACCCCAAGGAAACTGATAAGAGGCATGTTGAGCCCATTGAATATTTTATTTTTTTGCCTCAAGCGATTGAGTAATGACAAAAAAAAAAATTTTTTTTTTTTTTTACACAAAGTTGTCACTAAATGATATATTGCTCACACATGCTATGGGCGTATGTGAAATGACACCCCAAAATAAATTTTGCTGCTTCTCCTGAGTACGGGGATACCACATATGTGGGACTTTTTGGGAGCCTAGCCGCGTACGGGGCCCCGAAAACCAAGCACCGCCTTCAGGCTTTCTAAGGGCGTAAATTTTTGAGTTCACTTCTCACTACCTATTACAGTTTTGAAGGCCATAAAATGCCAAGATGGCACAAAACCCCCACAAATGACCCCATTTTAGAAAGTAGACACCCCAAGCTATTTGCTGAGAGGCATGTTGAGTCCATGGAATATTTTATATTTTGCCACAAGTTGCGGGAAAATGCCAAACTTTTTTTTTTTTTTTTTCACAAAGTTGTCACTAAATGATATATTGCTCACGCATGCCATGGGCATATGTGAAATGACACCCCAAAATAAATTCTGCTGCTTCTCCTGAGTACGGGGATACCACATATGTGGGACTTTTTGGGAGCCTAGCCGCGTACGGGGCCCCGAAAACCAAGCACCGCCTTCAGGCTTTCTAAGGGCGTTACAGTTTTGAAGGCCATAAAATGCCAAGATGGCACAAACCCCCCCCAAATGACCCCATTTTGGAAAGTAGACACCCCTAAATTTAGGGGTACACTAGTGAGACTAGGTAATAAATGGCGGGTGCCCTGAAACTATAAAAAAATAACTAACCAACCAGCGTCACCTGTAACAGTTATATGGTGATCACTGGTGAAAGGGTTAACTAGGGGGCAATTAGGGGGCTTTATGCGGTAGTATATGGGGGTCCCTGGCGCTATAAAAAGCTGCGGCGAACCTAAATACCTACCTGCCTAACTAGCGTCACCTGTGACACTAATACAGCGATCAGAAAAACGATCGCTTATTAGGCTGGGTTCACACTGGAGCGATGCGGGAACGCCACGAATGCGCGGCGGGTTCCCGCATCGCATGCCTCCCGGCGGCAGTTCACACTGCCCTATGCGAACTGCTGGGAGTGTCGGTGAAATGTTACTGACACCCCCAGATCAGTTCGCATATCGCAGTGCGATCTGCAAACTCGGATCGCATGGTGTGAACACCCATGCGATCCGATTCTGCTGCGGGCCAAAAAAAGGGTCCCGTGCGAATTTGCGGCGGGTGTGGCGGGTGCGGCGGGTGCGGCGAATGGCTGAACTCGAATCGCACAGAGATCGGATGTGATTTGCACTGCAGTGCGGTGCGAATCACATCCGTTCTCATAAACCGCTGCAATGTGAACCCAGCCTTAGTGACACTGGCGACGGGGGGTGATCACGGGGTTAAACCTTTATTGGGGGGGGTTAGGGGGGTACCTTAGAACTAAAGGGGGCTAACCCTAACTGCCCTAACAGTTATTAGTCACAAATGACACCCGCCGGGTGATCAGGGGGTTAAACCTTTATTAGGTAATAAATGGCGGGTGCCCTGAAACTATAAAAAAATAACTAACCAACCAGCGTCACCTGTAACAGTTATATGGTGATCACTGGTGAAAGGGTTAACTAGGGGGCAATCAGGGGGCTTTATGCGGTAGTATATGGGGGTCCCTGGCGCTATAAAAAGCTGCGGCGAACCTAAATACCTACCTGCCTAACTAGCGTCACCTGTGACACTAATACGGCGATCAGAAAAATGATCGCTTATTAGGCTGGGTTCACACTGGAGCGATGCGGAAACGCCGCGAATCCGCGGCGGGTTCCCGCATCGCATGCCTCCCGGCGGCAGTTCACACTGCCCTATGCGAACTGCTGGGAGTGTCAGTGAAATGTTACTGACACCCCCAGATCAGTTCGCATATCGCAGTGCGATCTGCAAACTCGGATCGCATGGTGTGAACACCCATGCGATCCGATTCTGCTGCGGGCCAAAAAAAGGGTCCCGTGCGAATTTGCGGCGGGTGCGGCGGGTGTGGCGGGTGCGGCGAATGGCTGAACTCGAATCGCACAGAGATCGGATGTGATTTGCACTGCAGTGCGGTGCGAATCACATTCGTTCTCATAAACCGCTGCAATGTGAACCCAGCCTTAGTGACACTGGCGACGGGGGGTGATCACGGGGTTAAACCTTTATTGGGGGGGTTAGGGGGGTACATTAGAACTAAAGGGGGCTAACTCTAACTGCCCTAACAGTTATTACAGTCACAAATGACACCAATGCAAAAAAAAAAAAAAAAAAAAAAAAAATGACATTGGTGTCACTGTGACTGGGGGGCAGGGGTAATTGGGGGGGTGATCGGGGGGTAAAGGGGGGGTGTGAGTGTGCCTGGCATGTTCTACTGTGTGTGTAGAGTGTTGGTGCAACTCACTGATCCGCTCTCCTCCGTGTCGGAACGAAAAATACCGACACGGAGGAGAGAATACATCACTTCCTCTCCTGTGTTTACATTACAGGAGAGGAAGTGATGTCACCGGGGATTTCTATTCGTCGGGAGCGATCGCGAGGGGGTGGCCATGAATGAATGGCCGCCCCCTCGTCCCGGATCGCTCCCGGACGAAAACCGACCGCCGCAGGCACCGGGGGGGGGCCCGATCGGGCCCCCGACCCGCGGGAGGCAAGGGACGTACATGTATGTCCTTATGCCTGCCCGTGCCATTCTACCGACGTACATCGGCGTGCGGCGGTCGGCAACTGGTTAATATACAATATTCCTTTTATATATATATATATATATATATATATATATATATATATATATATATATGTATGTATTTATATTGTTGTTTATACATGTACTGAGCGCAGCAATCCACTATCAGCATTATTTACTTTCACTTTCACTACAATGTATATATCCTATCTTTTGTTAGTAGTTTAGGGTGGTGATCATGAGGGTGAGGTAATGATGTTCTTACCACACCCTTTATACCAAATAAGCTTCATTGTAATGCAACTGCATACCTGAGCCTTGTTCCTCACCTCTTTGTGGATTCAAGGTTTTTCTGTGTATATATATATATATATATATATATATATATATAAAATTTATTTTGAAATTATTTTTGGTTATTTTGTTTTTTCAGGTGACACAAGCATTGAGGTCATCAGAAGCTGCCATGTCTCGCCTTGCTGACATTCATGCAGGGATCATGAGCTGTGTGAACCAAACAATGTCTGCAAGGGCCCAGGATAAACGGTTAGATCATGGAATATTTGGGATTAGTGATCAATGCTTTGCAATAGAATAGTAGTACAAATTATGGGAACACCAGTAAAAGAAACGTTGCAAAGAAAGAAGATAATGTTGCATGTAGTACAGAAGTACAAAGACCTAAATACTCTGTTGAAACTATATATTATTTTAGTATTATATTATATGTATATATTTATATGTATTTTCTTACCAAAATGTTGGTTATTGTATTCAAACACTGGTCCAGGCTGTCCTGCCAGACAGTATAGTTAGAAAGGTGATATTAGTACTCCATGCAGGGCCAAGTGACAGGGGTTGATTTACTAAAACTGAAGAGTGCAAAATCTGGTGCAGCTTTGCGTGGTAACCAATCAGCTTCTAATTTCAGCTTGTTCAATTATGCCCACGTTCACATGTGGGCGGGTTTGTAATCGTGCAAGTTCAGCTGAACTCGCACAATTTCAAACCTGTATTTCATTGAGAGTTCGGGGGCGATTTGGCAGACACCTGTGCGAGTTCATGCACAAATGTCTATTGAAATTGCCCCTGAAGTTGCCAAAAGTAGTGCAGGAACTTGGCAATCTGTGCGGTGCCTCATGGTTAGCGTCTCACCAATTTGGTTTGGTACCGGCAATAGGCTCTGATTTGGCATGCGATTTGACATGTCAATCACATGTCAAATCGGGCCAATGTGAACTTGGGCTAAGCATTAACAATAAAACCTGGGAGCTGATTTTTTTTTATGCAGAGCTGCACCAGATTTTGTACTCTCTAGTTTTACTAAACCGACCCCACAGTGTCTCTGGAAAGGGCATCCACCCTACCCCATAAAGCTTATCTGCTCTCCATCGCAGATTCTTACTCCCTTGCAGACTGCATGGAGGAGAACCTAGCCTTCTGTCCTGTGATGATGCCTGGGCATAACAGACCATCACTAGGCCCTGAAACTGTCAAATGACCAAGGAATGATGTTTTCAGTCCCCCATGTCTACTGCACAGCCAATCTAAGTGTCAGGTGCACAGCAACAAGGAGTTGTGAAGGATTGTAGGTAGGGTTACTATAGGGAGGTCAGGGATGCCCTTGCCCACTACATAGATAATGTGACAGTGTCGCTTTAAGCAACACTGCATGGTCTCCAGAGCGCCCCAGCCTACTGCAGCAAAAAAACAGTAAAGTCAGCCCTGTCCTATTCCTACTTGTAAACATTTTCAAGAAAGGAGATTAACAGCACTCTGGAAAGCAGAGATTGTTTCTGAGTGATCCTCCTTTCCGCCAGAGTGAGTGTTATTATGTAGTAAATCACAGGTGGCTGACATCAAGATGGATTACAGTACATAATGCTAGATTATGTAAAAATACATTTAAATATGTTCTTAAGAGATCCTCCTTTAAGTGAACCAAGCTAGACACAATAAAATGTTTGTATATTATTTACAAGCAGCAAATAACCTTTACACCATGATCTAACTGATCTCTGTAGCCTCAGGAACTGTGAAGCAATTAATTCTCAAAGTTCACAGCATAAACAATAAAGTCATTAATTTAGCAATTCAGCTCACCCTGATCCCCTCCAAACAATGACTTTGTAGCTTTCAAACCTTCTCATCTCTAATCTAAGTACAGAGAAGGTGCTCTGGGAGGGGGCAAAATGAGACGAGCTGCTGAGAGAATTGCCTAAAGTGATTATAAACGCCTACATTTTTTAAAGCCCTTTCAGTAGCTTATTTAACCATTTACTGAGTATAGAGCTTCTTTATCTTGGTGCCATGACCTCTGCCCCGGGTTTCTTGTTTCAGGGTGGCGCATTTTTCTTTAAGCATTATATATTTTTTTCTTTTTATTGAAGCATTCTATAGAGCCACTCTTACATGCCAGGATTAGAGTTGTGTCTCCCTGTGTGCACACACAGCCCCATAGCCTAGAATGGCAAGGCACTTCTCTATTTCTTCCTCCTCTCTCTTGATTCTCTAAACTAGCAGACTGAAATATCTTTCCTATAAGAGACTGGAAGTTCAGGGAAGCAGGACTAAGAGAACAGGAGCCAGCAGCCCGTGGCGGCTGGTGAAGTTTTAGGATGGGGGGGCGTCAGACCCGCCCTTCCTTTTTGACCCCTTCCCACTTCTCATAAGCCCCACCCCTTATAGAATCCACTCCAACCCTGTATTCTACTTGCTTCTATCCATAGTGTTAGCAGTATACAGCTAAACATCACAGGACAGAGTATACAGCCCCAGCATCACAGGACAGACTATATAGCTCAGCCTTACAAATCAGGGTATACAGCTCAGCCTCACAGATCAGGGTATACAGCTGAGGGTATACAGCTCAGCCTCAAAGATCAGGGTATACAGCTCAGCCTCACAGATCAGGGTATACAGCTAAGGGTATACAGCTCAGCCTCACAGATCAGGGTATACCACTCAGAGTATACAGATCAGGGTATACAGCTTAGCCTCACAGATCAGGGTATACCGCTTAGCCAAACAGATCAGGATGTACAGTTCAGCATCACAGATCAGGGTAGGGTATACAGCTTGAAGTATACAATTCAGGGTATACAACTCAGGGTATAAAGCTCAGCCTCACAGATCTCTATATACAGCTCAGGGTATACAACTCAGCATCACAGATCAGGGTATACAGCTCAGCATCACAGCTCGGGGTATACAGCTCAGGGTATAAAGATCAGGGTATACAGCTCAGGGTATACAGCTTAGCCTCACAGATCAGGGTATACAGCTTAGCCTTACAGATCAGGGTATACAGCTCAGGGTATACAGCTTAGCCTCACAGATCAGGGTATACAGCTCAGGCATACAGCTTAGCCTCAAAGATCAGGGTATACAGCTCAGGGTATATACTTTAGCCTCACAGATCAGGGTATACAGATCAGGGTTCACAAATCAGGGTATACAGCTTAGCCTCACAGATCAGGGTATAAAGCTCAGGGTATACAGCTCAGGGTATACAGCTTAGCCTCACAGATCGGGGATACAGATCAAGGTATACAGCTCAGGGTATACAGATCAGGGTATACAGCTCAGCCTCAGGGTATACAGATCAGGGCATACAGCTTAGCCTCACAGATCAGGGTATACAGCTCAGGGTGTACAGCTTAACCTCACAGATCAGGGTATACAGCTTAGACTCACAGATCAGGGTATACAGCTAAGCATCACAGATCAAGGTATACAGATTAGGGTATACAGCTCAGCCTCAGGGTATATAAATCAGGGTATATATCTCAGACAGCACCCCCGACCCCCCCACTCGCGAGGCTCTGATGACAACACCCCCCACTCACGGCTCTGGTGACAGCACTCCTGCTACACCCCCTGCTTGCAGCTCTGGCTCTGATGACAGCACCATCCCCCCTTGTAGCTCTTGGCTCTGACAGACCCCCGCGGGTGTCTCTGCTCCTCTTCCTAAGCGCCAGGCATTCAATTGGAACACCTGACACTTTGGCCAATTGGGAGACAGATCTGACGCCCTGCCTCCTGATTCTCGGGGAGGAACATTAGAATGTATGTTAGAAATATGTATTCGCTATCGCCACACAATTGGGTGGGATTGAGGTGCACTCTCTGCGCCCTGAGCCCACCCTAATTTGAAGCCTATTAGAGCCTCTGGCTCTAATCAGGTGCTTAAAAAAAAACACCCCCTCCCACCCTCCCCATAAGAGTCCATGGGTCTGGCTCCCGGAAAGGGGCCCGGCGCATGGATGGGGGGGGTGCCCGTGCGCCCATAATGCACCGGCTGCTACTGCCAGCAGCAATGAAAGTGTTGGGGAATGAATAACAATAACAAATAGTTTACTGGCGAGTATTTATTTTATTGTGCTAAAGGGGCTAAACTAAAAAAACTCTGAGTGTTTATTATTACTATAAAGTGGTTCTAAAAGCAGAAGGTTTTTCACCTTAATGCATTATCTGCATTAAAATAAAAAACATTCTGTGTGCAGCTCCCTCTGTCACCCCCCCCCCCCCCCCTTATACTTACCTGAGCCCAATCTCAGCAGCAGCTCTGTCCATCCTCCTTTTCCTCACAGGGCAAATTGATAGCAGCGGGAGCCGTTGGCTCCTGCTGTTGTTAATCAAATACTGTGACAAAGGAGTGGGGAGCTGGGTCAAGCCACGCTGTCTGTGTCTATGGACACGGGCAACGTGGCTTGGGATCAAGCCAGCAGGTATATCACCATAGAAAGTGGCTTCCTATGGTGGCACACATAGAAGAGGGAGTGCCGGTGGGGAGCCCTAGAAGAGGAGAAACGGGGCTGCTCTATGCAAAACCATTGCACAAAGCAAGTACGTATAACATATTTATTATTCCTTAAAAAAAAATTACCCTTTACAATCATTTTAAAAGACTTCAGTGCTTCTTTTAGAAACTTTGAGGATGAATTACTCCACAGTCCCTGCAATTGCAAAGGTCATCTGCAGCTTATTTTGAAGCTCATTTACTGTAAGAATTTGTGAATACTTGTATTCAGCAATATATGCTACAATACACATTAAACGCTACATTTATGGTTATTGTACATGTTATTATAGAAATTATTATTGTGTGATTTTTTTTGTATTAACTTGTAGAGTTTACGTTACTGCTGTGAATCTAAAATGTTTATATTTGAGAATATTTTTCCTTCAACTACCCTTTAACTGTTTTGTCATAATCTTTCACAGGAAGCCTTCAGATGACAGGTATGTTAAACGGTTAATGGAGAGAGGAAGGATACAGGTAAGAAAATAGTAAGTCTATAAATAAAGATTTAAACCAGGAAAATGTGCATGTTGCATATGGACTCAAAGTGGAGGTACATAAGTATATCTCTCGATAGTGCTTACTTGCCTCTATCCAAAGCACCTAGTGTATTTTCTGTTTGCTCTCTCATTCCCCTGCTATTTGCATGAGTCATTTGTTTCTGACAGTCTGCGCCGACACCAGAAGACAATCCCTGAAGATGGCCTTGGCATGCCCCTCCCCACCATCATTTCTAAAATGATGTCATCATCGTCAAAATGCTCCTAAAGTCACACGTGAGGAAGACTTGATTAAAAATTAGAATTTTTCTTTTTGCCCTGCTTTTCAGTCTCAAAAAAAAAAATTAACAATTTAAACTCAACATAATGCTCTTGTTGCCAGTCAGGTAAAGTCAAGAAAAGATGGCCAATGATGCTTTGCTTTGGTGGTACCCCCTGTGACATTTGGGCATGCATTCTGTGTACTAAGTGTGTGGCTGCAGCAAATACAGTGTCAATATCATTTAGTAATAGCTAAAAGCTGGGAGCTGCAGCAGAGACTCCTGTGAACGGAGTAAGGTCAAGGTCACAAACTAGTAATGTTGGTTTCACACAGAGGATCCACACTCAGTCTTGCTCCGTGGACAAGCATAAAGCACATGAAGCCCAATGTCTTAGAAAAGTCAGGTAATTTGGGGTGGGAACATTGAACTGCACAAAATGCTAAAGAAAACACGTAAAACCTGTATAAAGGCACATTTATTGTGCAATACAACTTTATGATTTACTCTATGGTTACTTTTTTAAAGCTAATATGTTTTTTTATCCGCTACATATTAAGTAGTGTATATATATATATATATATATATATATATATTTTTTTTTTTTTTTTTTTGAAGGCCCCTCATATATGAATATTTTTTTATTTTCATATCCAGCCAGATGGTGGAGCTCTGGAATCCTTTTTACAAGATCAGCTGCCTAACCTTGTCAGCTTTGTGGAAAGAAGCTTCTTTTTTAGCAAGCTTGAAACCTGAAAAGAAATTGACACACAGAAGTGAAGCAGTTAGAGTAGTAACACATCCCCCTCACCCCCTTCTTCCTGCTATTTTAAAGTAATTCTAAATGTTCCATTTTTTTTTTTTTAAATTAAAATAACAAACGTGTCATGCTTGCATGCTCTATGTAATGGTTTTGCAAAGAGCAAGATTTGGCACACTCATGCACTCTTGCTCCTGAGCCCCGCTCTGCGAGTCAATGACCCCCCCTCACTGGCTGTGATTGACAGCTGAATGAGCCAATGGCTTCTGCTGTTGTCTCTAAGCCAGTGAGGAGAGAGCGAGACAAGAAAGCCTCTGCTCTCATGCACATCACTGGATTGGTATCAGGCTCAGGTAAGTATAAGTGGGGTTGGGGGAGGGGTGTCTTCATGCATAAGTTTCTTATTTATCTTAATGAGGACAAAATGGATTAAGATAAAAAACCTTTTGTCTTTGCAACCAAAAACATTATAGTTTCCTGTTTATGTGTGTTGTCAGTTGTAGATTCATAAAGTAATGTATAGCTGCTGTTCTGGTACATGGTAGGTTTACTGTGTTTCTTATAATTTAACATTGTACTTGATTGTGTTGTTACCCATTTATTATATTTGAGATTTAATATCTCTCAGATATGATGTGGGTTAAATGAGAGTTCTTTGACCACGAGTGAAAGCTTAAACACAATAACAAAACGTATTGGTGAGTAGTAGAAAGTCTAAACTAATACACATCAATCATCTACAGAAAAAGAGTAAAAATCATGGATTACATGAAGGAATACAGAGTATATTCCATTAAACATTAATCCATGAACAGTAGGACAGAAAAGTCATAAGACAAACATATTTAGTTACAAGTACAATGCAAATATTTCCCATAGTTACAATTCCCACCAAGGTTCCATGCTGGTGGCTGCTCTACCATAGAGTGTGTGTTCTCCCCTCCCATCTATTCTGTGTATATCATTACAGGCTGATGCCTCATTGGTTGGCATGGCGTAGTTCTGATTGGTGGGCCTCCCTTTTCCTGGTTAAGGATTGGCTACATCTCCAATCCCTATACTTTGCATAAGTCAGCCACCTTTATTGCAAATCTTTGGCACAGACTTTTTGAGCCTGAGATTTAACCTTGTAAGTAGACATTTTCAGGGAAATTAACCACTTGCTTACTGGGCACCTGAACCCCCCCTCCTGCCCAGATCAATTTTCAGCTTTTAGCGCTGTCACTCTTTCAATGATAATTGCGCGGTCATGCAACACTGTACCCAAATGACATTTTTTTCATTTTTTTCCCCACAAATAGAACTTTCTTTTGGTGGTTTTTTATCACCTCTGGGTTTTTTATGTTTTGTTCAAAAAAATTAAAAAAGACCAATTTTTTTTTTAAAAAGCTACAAAACCGTTTTATAGTTTGTCAATAAATTTGGCAAACAGGTAGTTTTTCTCCTACATTGATGTACGCTGATGAGGCTGCACTGATGGCCACCGATAGGCTGCATTGATGGACACTGATAAGGCGACACTGACGGGCACTGATAAGGTGGCATATATAAACAAGGGATACTTTGAAGTGAAAATTTGTAGAACAAAGAGGTTTGGGTCCCATTGTTTAGATAGACAAGCTTAGGCACAGACTCGTCTGTACAACAGAGACTTCTGTGACGCTATCTAACACACCCACATTGATACAAAGCTAAATGAAATATATTCATAATTACAATGTTTTACAACTATTAATGGAGATTTCACATAAACTTATAAGGCAACAGTGTCCCAACTATCACTGAATGATCACACCTAAAGTATATCTATCAGCCAGGGTTTGGCATTCCAGATACCGTAATAGAATAGAATCTTGTAAAAAAAATGCTGCAATGTAAAATAAAAATAATTATATTGCAGGGGAAGGAAAAAGCTAGAGAAGGTGCTGGACCAAGCAAGGCAAGACATTGGACAGCTAACTGATCAATTACTGCAGGCCGAAAAAGGTGATGTGCTCCTCTTTGGTTTTATTATATTCTATTTACATAACAGACTATTGACCCTATTCAATAAAGAATTCTTATTAACTCATATCAGCCAATCAGAATGCTTTTTTTTACTGGCCTGACATTAGAAAAGTGCATTCTAATTAGTTCTGCACCTAAGAATAAAGACCATTTTACAACAAAAAAAGGCTATATGCATTTGTCCAATTTCATTTAGCACATTCAGTGCCAAGTTGGATATTTGATGTTTTTTTTTTTTTGTATTTAAACCTGCAGAGTTGTATTGTATAGTATCCATTAACCACTTGCCGACCAGCGCACGACGATGTACGTCGACAGAATGGCACGGGCAGGCAAATGGGCATACATGTACGTCTCTTTAAATTTGCCGCCCTGCCATCGGGAGCGCGCCGCCGCCGGCGCGCTCCCGCGCTGGTCGGGACCCCCGTGAGTCAGGTCGTGGGACCCGCGGACTCGATCGCCCCGGGCATCCCCGCGATCGTCTCACGGAGCGGCCAAATGAAGAAATGCCGTTGTAAACAGCATTTCTTCATTCTGCCTAGCAACTAGTGACGCTGATCTCTGCTCCATGTGATTGGAGCAGAGATCAGTGTTCACTAAATGAAAGCCCAACCCCCCCACAGTTAGTAACACACCCCTAGGAACACTTAACCCCTACACTGCCACCCACTGGTTAACCCCTTCACTGCCAGTGTCATTTACACAGGAATCACTGCATTTATATAGCAGTGATTACTGTATAAATGACAATGGTCCCAAAAATGTGTCAAAAATGTCCGATGGGTCCCCCACAATGTCACAGTCACAATAAAAATCGCTGATCGCCGCCATTACTAGTAAAAAAAAATAATAAAAAATTATTAATAAAAATGCCATAAAACTATCCCTATTTTGTAAACGCTATAACTTTTGCGCAAACCAATCAATAATCGCTTATTGCGATTTTTTTTACCAAAAATATGTAGAAGAATACGTATCGGCCTAAACTGAGGGAAAAATTTTTTTTTTATATATTTTTGGGGGATATTTATTATAACAAAAAGTAAAAAATAATGCGTTTTTTTCAAAATTGTCGCTCTATTTTTGTTTATAGCGCCAAAAATAAAAACCGCAGGGGTGATCAAATACCACCAAAAAGCTCTATTTGTGGGAAAAAAAGGACGTCAATTTTGTTTGGGAGCCATGTCACACGACCGCGCAATTGTCAGTTAGAGCGACGCAGTGCCGAATCGCAAAAAATGGTCTGGTCTTTGACCAGCAAATTGGTCTGGTCTGAAAGTGGTTAAATAACCAAGTTTGAACTATATACTCTCATGCTTCCATGTGTAATTTTAACATCATACAAAGTGTTAATTACAGTAACATATGTTTGTTGATTACAAATCTTTAAAGCTGCAGTTTATTAAAAAATAAATAAAATTCCAATAATTTTTATATGCAAAAGTAAATAAACAAGTTACAGAATTCATAGAGTTATGCGCTTAAGTGGTTAGCACTTCCGTCTAGCAGCACTGGTGTTGTTGGTTTGAATCCCAACTACGGTACTGCCTGCATGGAGTTTGCATGTTCTCCCTGTGCCTGCATGGGTTTCCTCAGGATATTCCAGTTTCCTCCTACACTCCAAAGACATAATAGGTAACTGGCTCCTGTCTAAATTGGCCCTAGTATGTGTATGTATGAGTGTGAGTTAGGGACCTTAGATTGTAAGGGCAAGGACTGATGTGAATGCACTAAATTTAAAGTGCAGAGTAAATTGATGGTGCAATATAAGTACCTGTAATAATACTAATCTTATCTTAATATGGTTTACTGTGATTTCCCAAATAACATCATATGTCCCCTTCTAGGGTAACAGCTGTGTTCTCTGATCAGTCAACTGTTTTATAGAACAATTTTACCTCAACAATGATGAAACCTAAATTTTGTGCAACCTAAATGAGAGACTGAACGTATGGATAGTTAAATACAAGGAGAGAGAAAGGGAGGAAAAGAATGAGAGGTAGAAAGAGAAATGGGAAGAAGTGAAGAACATACCTCTAGCCATCTAACGTGCCCTGCTATCAATGCCAGTTAATGTTCTCCTGATATGTAGCGTACCCATGGGTCCCATAATTTTTCAGATAAATGTAGTTTGCCAATAAAAATAGCGGATCTTTTTTCATTTACTATTATCCATGATAATTTTGTGTGGACCATGAAGACCTCCAAGATCTGGCAATTGCTGTTTTAACTGCCAGGAATGCAAACTATATAAATTTTCTTGTATGTCTCAATACCTCTTCCTGTGGACGACCTAGTAGGGCTTGTCATGGAGATTTTTTGAGGTTTGTCTGGGTTAAGGAATAAATAAAATTATATATGCAAATCCAAAACCTCTTAACTTTTGGCATGTCCATCAAATGTGATATTCTTTTCACTCCTATCCACACCCTCTAAAACTGTTAGGGGAGGCACCTGAGACATAAGAAGCTATTTTAGTCACAGTTATGTACCATCTTAGGAGTATTTTATAGTTGGCTTCAATAATGGAAGCGTTAAATAGGATTTAGATGCAGTGAGGGCTAATTCATGCCACTCTTCACAGCTTTAGCTACATTACTTACCTATAATGAAGTATGTCCCATGATGTGCAGGCTGTAGAGTTCTGTAGAAATCTTCACTGCAGCGCTGCCCTGTCCTCTTCTTACTGCTGAAAGTTCAGAGCTGTGGGGGTTAACAGCTTTAATTCTCTAGGCTAAGCTGTATTAATTAGGATGATCCAACAGAGACACACCCTCTCCTGCCCTTTCCTTCATTGAGAAAAATTATTTCTCTGAATACACTGCCTGTAACACAATTTGTGATTGGAGAAGAGAATCCTGTGTCTGACCAGACTCTCCCCCTTTTAACTGTGTTACATGCAGTGTAATCAGTGAAAGAATGTTTCTCAATGGAGGAGATGGCAGGAAGGGGCATGCCCCCATTCGATTATCTTTAGTGTAGCTGAGCCCAGAGACCTGAAGCTGATTACCCCACAGCTCCAGAATGTCAACAACAGGAAGGGGACAGGGCAGCACTGCAGTGCTACAGAATCTACAGAAGTACTACAGAATCTAGCAGCCTGCACATCATGGCACATCCTTCATTGCAGGTAAATAGTGTAACTAAAGCTGTGGAGGAAAAATATTTTTAAGCTACACTTCAGCTTTAAAGCCAACGTATACTTTGGCACTGGATGTTACAAAATTGTTTGATGGACATATGTTAGTATTTCTGTCCTACAGCACTTGCCCATAGAGAAACCCTGCAGCAGCGCACTTTTTATTTCTGATCTGCACTAATATTACTCCCCTACACATACATTTCACTTCTCTAAATAACACACACAGGCAGTGACTCAGCCTTACCTGAGGATTACTTCCGTAGCCATATGGTCTTTATCATAGCCATGCATTTTTTAATTGTAATGGATAGTCTGCTTTCCTGACAGAAAATGTGGAGAAATCTACTTGGCTTAAGACTTACCGTATTTCATCATTTTCCCTAATCACAGATCTAACCTTAAAAGACCAACAGTTGAAAGAATTGATGACACAGAATGAAAGAAGATTTCTCGAGATCCAACATGTTAAAAGTCAGTTGGAAGTCACAAAGGTTGGTAACTAAGAAAACAATAAGGTTATTCATTGGCATTCTGAAAACCCTTGTCTCAGAAAATTACATAAACCATTTTATACAGATTTAGAAACTTAAGACTAAGGGCCGGTTCACACAGCGGGCGATGCGAGGCGACACGACTCGCCTCGCCTCGCTCCCGCAAGTCGCCCCCGTTCTGTACAATGGAACCGTTCTGAGAGGAGCGACTCGAGTCGCTCCGACTCAGAAAAAAGGTTCCTGTACTACTTTCGGGCGACCTCGGGGCGACTTGCATTGACTTCTATACAGAAGTCATTTGCAAGTCGCCGCCGAGGCCGCTGCAGGTCGCGGCGAGGCAAGTTGGAGTCGCCTCGCCTCGCCTGCAGTGTGAACCGGCCCTTAAGAAAAGCAAAAGTTTACCGAAAAATAAATACTGTGGTGGAATTTTGCCACACATGTTATAATACAACAAAGACCATAAGTTTAACTGTCTGTCTGCACCTATTTAAATGTCAGCAGCTACAAAAAGTGTAGCTGCTGAATTTTAATAATTAGACACTCACCAGTCCCACGGTCCAGACACTCTCTGCTGCACTGACATTCTAATTGTGGGTGCCTGGCTGAGGCTTCATAGCCGGACGTGCACTGTGCGCTGTGAATTACCAGGCAATCTTCTGGAACCTGTGACATAGCCCAGAAGATTGCAGGGAGGGGAGGGAGAGGTGATCTATCTTCCAGCGTTGCGGCGCCAGGGGAGGAAGTGGGAGCTGGATGCCTGTAAAAACTGGGTACTCGCTCCCCCCTCCCCAAAAAAAGGACCTCCCAAATGTGGCCTGTCAGGGGGTCACCAGCACTTAAAGTGGAAGTTCCATTTTTTGGCAGAACTCTGCTTTAATTAAACAACAACAAAAAAATATGTGCACCAACTAAAATTAGAGATTTTTTTTGGTTGGTTCTTAAAGCGGAACTATACTCACCTTGACTCCAGCATTGTGGAGTACCAGAGCACCACACAGGCCACTGACATCTTCGGGCAGCCGGCTTCTGGGTATCGATTGCCAGCCACTATCATTGGCCTGGCTGAGATTATGTTATTCCCATGCATTCACGCATGTTCAGTCAACTTGGCATTGCTGAACTTGTACAATGGCTGTACAGAGACGGACAGGCAGGTAAGTAACTTTAATTCAGAGAGACATAGCATGCATAAGTAAAGCTGAAATGTACATCTGTATTTTTGACTTATAAAAGATGCTAGATTATACTCATGCATATACTGTTAATCTCAGGCTTTGATTTATTTTAACTAGAAAAGTATGCAAACCCTGCAGGATGAGACAGTAATGCAGCGAAGGCTTCTTGAGACTGAGCTAAGGAGACAAGAAGGACAATTAAAGAATCTTGAAGATCAAAAAACTGCAAAATACGAACAGCTGACCGATGCCAGTACTCAGGTATCTAATACTAAAGATAAAGGATTTACTAAACTCATATAACGCCATACAGTTTTGTTTTGCCTCTCTTGACTCCTTTGGAGTATTCTAACATGATTCAGGATGAGGGTATCCCCAGGTACAAGACAAGACAGTGCTCAGCAGACTTATGGCCAGTTGCTCAGTTGACCTAGCAACACTGTCAATAGGGTCACCATCATAGGAATTGTGGGAAATCCTCCTTAAGGAAACCAAAGTCGGCAAAAAAAAACTGACAGGGGTTCTACTAATAGTACTTTCTTTCCCTATCTAATTTACTAGTCATAGCCTTCATTGTTTTTTATATCACTTCTCATCAAATATTTAAGTTATTCCTTAGATACAACATGTATTTCTTACACTGATATGTTAACCATTTTCATTAAGTGGGAAATCTTAAATTCCGTGAGTGAAGATGAAATTGTCCCAGCCATCACAGAAGAGGAGGAGAATGTAAAGGACTTTATGGAGAAAGCTACGCAAACTGTCCTTACAGTAAGTAAAACAAGTCACCCAGTGAGTCAAACAAATCTTAACCATTGTGTTAGGGAAAGGCCAGAAATAAGGCCCAGAAAAAGTTCTACTTGATATTATATAATTACCATCTAAAGGCATGCTGGCGGGTTATTTGGCCCCTGTCTTAATTATCCATAGTATGTGTAGGTATGAATGTGAGTTAGAAACCTTTGAGTGTAAGCTTGAGGGCTGAGTAAATTGTTAGCGCTATAATAGTACCTGTAATAAATAAAAAATAAAGGTCTGATATATCAAGGGCTTGACCTGTTTCCCCTTAGCTACCAATCAGTTTAAATCCTGTCCTAAAAGTATCTGCCTGACTGGCATCTGCGTGGAATTAAGTCCAGTTCTAAGTAAGAACACATTGGGGTTGATTTATGAAAACTGAAGAGTGCATAATCCGGTGCAGCTCTGCATAGCAACCAATCAGCTTCCAGGTTTTATTATCAAAGCTTTATTGAACAAACTGAAGTTAGAAGCTGATTGGCAACCATGCACAGCTGCACCAGATTTTGCACTCTCCAGTTTTAGTAAATCAACCCCATTGATACATATCATTTTTTCATTTCAGTGGGAATGGGGTTGATTTACTAAACGTGGAGCGTGAAAAATCTGGTGCAGCTCTGCAAAGAAACCAATCAGCTTCCATTTTTATTTTTTCTTGTCAAAGCTTAATTGAACAATCTGAATTTAGAAGCTGATTGGCTACCATAAACAGATGAACCAGATTTTGCACTCTCCAGTTTTAGTAAACCAACCAATGTGTGGAGTACTTTATGTTGTTAGAATAAAAACAAATAGGAAAATAACACTTGCAACCACTGTTTTTACTTCTTTCAAGTAACCCCTTGAAATGAATATCTATTTAAATTGTAACTAATCTAAGAAAGGGCCCATCATTATTCATGTACAATAAAATGTAGTGTTAAAGTGTGCTAAAGCTAAATTATTATTAGAATAGAGCAGGGGTCCCCAAACTATGGCCCTCCAGTTGTTCAGGAACTACAATTCCCATCATGCCGACTCATGTCTGTGAATGTCAGAGTTTCACAATGCCTCATGGGATGCGTAGTTCCGCAACAGCTGGAGGGCCGTAGTTTGGAGATCCCTGGAAAAGAGGATGGTTAAAGTCCTTATGTTTTTTAGCCATCTGTGTCACATTGGGGCAAGTTCCCTTAACTTCCCGTAGACACAATAGGAAGTGAGAAGAATACATCTCAGACAGTTGTAACCGACACAATTGTCCCTATTGAAAGATTTTACTATTATTCCTGTACTGGTGACAGCTCAAACTTATGGATTTTTCCATTCTTTCAGTCCCAGTTACAGTGGGCACCAAGAGAAATGGAGTGTCAGACTCTACCTAGCATGGATGCAGGCAGCAATAAAAACATGACAACCCTCATTCTTCTATTAAAAACTGAAAGTAAAGCTTGGATTTAGATACAGAAACGATTGAGTACTGTCTGTGATACATTTTTATTTGCACAAACGTCCAGTTTTTCAGGGTGTTAGCGCAAATAAAAAAGTATCTTTGACCGTACTCAATTGTTTCTGTTACAAATGCAGTAATATGGCTATTTCCACCTTCATCTTCCAGGACAGCTACTTGAGAGATGATTGGCTCCATCCTCTACAGGAAACACAAATCAGACACATTTTAAAAGGCCCCTCCCTCTCCTCTCCTCTCCCTCTCTTAAAAGGACCTTCAGTTGTTTTGTGTAGACCCTCCTAGAGTACACACATGTTTGCTATTTTTTGTTGGTCTGGTAACTGTGGTTGGCGGACCCCTCTTTTTTTGTGATACCCAGATGTCTGTGGTTTTTCTTTACTTCAATAGAGTAAAAAGGGCCCCTGTGTTGATATGGATTACTTGCCTTGTGTTGTCTTAGCAGCGGCAAATTCTATTGCACATATCCAGCGTTTGCCTGGATATGTGGAGATGTCCGAGTGTGCATCCTCATGTTTTCCCTGCATTGAGTGTACCAAGATGCACTTCTGGTAGAACTGGAAGTGATACGTCACATTTCCGGACGCTGATGTCTTAATCGGCTCAGCGTGCATGCAATGCAGGGGTTTCGCGGCGGTCAGCAGACTATCTCACCAGCTGGCTTAGCGTCATCTCTATGGAGTCAGAGGACATACCTGTGGATGGAACACCCGCTCAAGCTGAACCAGTGGCTGCATCCGGGTCCAATGCTGCCCCCAGGGTAAGTGCCTCTACATAACCTGCTGTTAGAGCTACGACAGTTGGGGATCTGTATATATTTGTTTCCCCTTTTCGGCCTGATTCACACCTATGCATTTTTTGTGCTTTTTGCATTTTGCTGATTTGCATAGTCCATTTAACATGGCTTCCATTGGAACACGTTCTGTAGTGCAAATCTGCAAAATGCAAAAAGCACTAAAACTGCATAGATGTGAATCAGGCCTTAAAGGAGTTACTTATATACTGTTTTTTACTCAGTTTTTTTTCCTAGGTTGATAAACATGTAAAGAAAAAAATGTGGGAACAGAAGAGTCAAGCCCCGTACACACGATCGGACTATCCAGCGGACCAGAGTCCGCCAGACAATCTGCCCGTGTGTGGGCTCCGGCTGGCTTTTTTTTCCCCAAAAGACCGGCGAACTTAGAAAGAAGTTTTGACTCAAAATTGTCTGCCGGACTGCCGAGTCCGGCGGACAATCCGCCCGTCTGTGTGCTAGTCCGCCGGACTTTTGAAATGAATGGACTTGCCCACACAGAGAAAAGTCAGTTTGATTTGAACGCGGCTCCAGGTAGCCGGAACTAGCAAAGGAAGTCAATTTCACCGCCTCCATCGGTGAGATTGACACTTCGCTGGCCCCGTCACCTGGTATGGACTTAAAAAGGGAAGCCCTTCCCCCGAAAAAACTGACCTAGTCCGCTGGAAAAGTCTGGTCGTGTATGGGCAGATCCGCTCGTTTGGAAAGTCCGGCAGACCTCCACTGTAAAGTCCGGCGGTTTGTCCGCCGGATAGTCCGATCATGTGTACGCGGCATAAGGCTTCATAATGGTTGTAAAAAACTTTTTTGTGATGATTGTATTCCTACAGAGGCAGGTTCTTGATCTTTTGCCTCTCTTAAGGAATTGATGGCTTCTTTGAAAGAGGTAGTTGCCTCTTTTCAGTTCTTTAATGACAGATTAGCAGGGCTAAGTCCTTCCACTTCGAAGTCTGTTACTGTGATTCTGGAACCTTCAGTCTCTGCTAGATCTCTACCTCTCATAATATCAGAGACCATTAGTTCACAAGATGTTTCTGACCTGGAAGAGGGTGAGAATGCAGTATCTGCATCTGACAAGGCAACTGTGTCAGAGGGTGAAGATACTGGTAGCTCCACTAGGTATCTTTTTCCAGTTTAAGATATTGATGAACTATTAAAGTCAGATCGAGATGCCTCAGCAAGCCCAGTTTGTTCAGGATAAGATGTACAGAGGCCTACAGGGATGTAAACCTAGGTCTTTTCCGGTACATCACCCACTCAAGGACATGATCCTTTCTGAATGGAAAGAGCCGGAAAGAAGGTTGTTCCAGTCTAGAGGACATAAGAGAAGATTTCCCTTTCAGTCCGATTTTGAGGAAGGTGTTTTTCAAATGCCCTAGGTTAGACGCTCCTATGTCTCAAGAATCTAAAAATCCAGATACTTTTGAGGATTCTGGAGTCCTTAAGGATCAGATGGATAGAAAGGCTGATTCTTTATTACGTGAGGCCTGGAATGCCTCTGCCTTTTCTTTTTTTTTTTTTAGGGTTAAGCTATAGCGTCCACTTGTTTTTCTAGAATTTTGGATGTGCGGGTTCAACGTCTGGATGACCTTCTCTCCTCCAACACCCCCATGGAGGAGATCAGGGAATCCCTCCCCCTTATTGCCAAATCAGTTGCATTTTTGGCTGATGCGACAGCAGATTCAGTGAGATCTGTGGCCAGGACATCAGCTCTCATTAATTCAACTAGACGGGCCATCTGGCTGAAATCTCTTACCTCCAAAAATAAACTTTGCGACCCTTCGAGGGCAATCTTTTATTTGGGTCTTCCTTAGAGGAAGTTCTAGCTCGTTCCTCTGAGAAGAGTAAATGATTTCCGTCTTCTCTGAAGAATAAGACAGAATAAAAGGCCTTTTCGTGGCTTTTGGCCTTAAAAGTACATTTTAAGGCCAATAGGCAACAGGCAAAGAAAAAGTGGTAATTTAACAAAGACAAGGCTACGGGGGGGGGGGGGGGGCACTCTTTGCTCCTTCAGCCCTTACCGGGGGGGGGGGTAGGGGGCAGGAAGCAGGTTGTCCCATTTCACCAAAGAATGGGCAGGAATTACCAGCAATCCTTTTATTCTCCAAATTATAGAAGGACACAGTTTGGAATTCAAACCCCCCCACTCCAGAGGTTTTTTCTTACCCATCTGCCGAGGGACCAAGTGAGACGGCAGGCCATGCTGGATCTGATTTTAATATGGGAAATGGAGGGGGTTATCTCCCCGGTTCCAGAAGATCAAAAACTTTTAGAATTTTATTCTCATGTGTTTCTTGTGAAAAAGGCTTCTGGCGGGTTTCAAATAGTCATCAATTTAAGCGTCCTGAACGGATTCATAGTCTACAGATGATTAAGGATGGAAAACATTTATTCTGTCAGGAATCTGTTGTTACCAGGAGTGTTATGGTATCCCT
Source organism: Lithobates pipiens (assembly GCF_037356315.1). Lineage (NCBI taxonomy): Eukaryota > Metazoa > Chordata > Amphibia > Anura > Ranidae > Lithobates > Lithobates pipiens. The sequence continues at coordinate 106,749,040 of NW_027507903.1, forward strand.
GGATCTTCAGGACGCTTACCTTCATGTACTGATCTGCCAGAACCATCAGAGATTTCTCAGATTTTTAGTCCTCGTGGAGAACGGTCCAAAACATTGGCAGTTCAGAACCCATATTTTTGGTCTTGCGGCAGCACCGAGAATCTTCACAAAGATCATGGCTGAAGTCATGACCTATTTTCTAATGCAAAAGATCTCAATCATTCCATACTTGGATAAGTTTTTAGTCTTTGCCCAAGAGAGAGAGAGTCTGGTTCAGGATATGCAGTTGATCTTACAGACCTTTCAGAAATTGGGGTGGAAGGTCAATCAGCAGAAGTCTTGCCTTATTCCCTCCCAGAGCATAATAGACACAGCTGCCCAAAAGATTTTTCTTCCGGGGGGAAAAGATTTTGAAGATTCTTCTCTCCGTGCAGAACTTCAGGTTGCTCCCGCAGGCCTCCCTTCATCAGATTATGCAGTTATTGGGCTTAATGACTGCAGCCATTCCAGGAGTGCCATGGGCCCAACTGAATTCCAGGCCCCTTCAAGCATCTCTTCTACATCATTGGGATCTCAAAAAAAGTTCTTTGAATCAGCTCGTGCAGCTTCCAAGAGAAGGTGTTCTCAATCTGTCATAGTGGGAGCAATGGGAACATCTGCAAGGATGGAAGGACTGGACACAGTATGCCCCAATGAAAATTACTACAGATGCCAGTCTGTGGGGCTGAGGAGCTCACTCAGGGGACTGGCAGGCTCAGGGAGCCTCGTTGCCAGAAGAGGCATGCCAGTCATCACATTTCAGAGAACTGTTAGCAGTGGGGAAGGCTTTAGTTGCTCTGGAGGAGAATGTCTACTCAAAAGACCTGTTGATTTTTTCAGACAATGTCACGACCATTGCATACCTAAACAAGCAGGAGGGCACTCGCTCAGACACTCTTCTATTAATGAGCCAGCAGATTCTGGCCTGGCCAGAGAACAATGTCTCTTTGGTCAGGGTGGTACTCTTCAGTGGGGCAGCAAATGTTATGGCAGACTATCTGAGCAGAGTAAACAGTTGCAGCAATTGGGACCAAGGCACGTTCCTGGAGATCATGTTAAGGTGGGGTGTTCCCAGAGTGGATCTTTTTGCATCCAAGCTCAACAAGAAACTACTGGCTTTCTTCTGTCTTGTTTGGGAGACGGAGATCTTAAGGACAGATGTACTCTCTTTCCCATGGAACTTCACTCTAGCCTATGCCTTCCCTCCGTTTCCTCTCTTGCGACTGGTGGTTCGGAAGATTGTTCAGGATCAAGCAGAAGTTATCCTGATTGCCCCTTGTTGGCCACGGAGGAGTTGGTTATCCTCTCTGAAAGCACTTTTAATAGAGCCCCCCTGGCCCTTGCCAAAGTGGAGGGATCTTCTCCATCAAGGGCCAGTACTCCATCCAAATCCTCGTAAGTTGGTCACATGAAGATCTATGCGAAAGTTTGGAAGACTTTTGTTTCCTGGCAGAAGAAAACAGGAGTTGATTATTTTTCTACTTCCTATACACTAGATTTTTTTACAGAGGAGAGTGGAGAAAGGACTTTCTGTCAGCACCCTTAACCTCCCTGGCGGTACGATTATTTCGGATTTTAGGTGCTAAAAGCGGTACCATTATTTTGCATGAAAATTTGGCGTTTTATATTGTAGTCCTGCAATTCTTAGGAATAACTCTCTTAAATCTGTCCAAACCAGAGTCTAGCAGACATCCCGGGTATGATAAAGTTTGAAAAATTAAATCATAAATTATAATATAATAAATAATTATAAATAATTGTACCAAATAATAATATAACAATAATAAAAATTATTCAATAATGTAATCAAATCAAAAACACTGAAATTTGCTCAGTTGCAGAATTGTCACTGTCATTACTTTTCAGTATTTGATGACGGATCTCCCCACAAATCGCTATCGCTCAATTCTGCGAGTGATTCCAATTTATTATCGCTGTTTTCTAGCTGCTCTAAAATCATTTTTGATGTACAGTGACAGTTTTGGTTGCTATGGGCAATCTCCAGTTTCCAGGCATAAAGAACAGTTTTTATTATATAAAACTGCATGCAGGACACTGGGCAGACCACTAGGGACAACGGGGATGTGAAATATTTACATACAGCAATGTAATCTGTAAGATTACATTATACTGTATGTATACTGTTTGTTTCACTTTTTGAATTTGGCGCCGATCTCCGTGCCCGTGCGTCGCAACGCTCGCAGGGCACGGAGATCGGCGGTGTGATGCATCGAGCGAGACACGGCTCGCTCGTACAGCGGGGAGACAACGCTGGATCCGAAGGAGAAGGTAAGTAAACCTCCTCCTGGATCCAGCGACGCTGTCCCGAGTCTGACTCGGGGATACCGCTTTTGGTATGAAAAATCCACCCCGAGCCAGACTCGGGAATACCGTCAGGGGGGTTAAGCCGCGTACACACGGGCGGACTGTCTGGCCAACTTAGTCCGTCGAAACACATTTCAGAGGACAGTCCGCTCGTGTGTGGGCTTCAGCGGACTTTTTCAGCGTGCAGTCTGGCGGACTAAGTATTTCGGAATTTCCGTAATATTGTCCGTCATACTTTGGTTTCAGCGGACAATCCGCTCGTGAGTAGGCTAGTTCGACGGACTAAGTATGGCGCATGCTCAGAAAGGATTTACACGGCGAAAGGTTGCATTGCTGTGTATTGGACTTCCTATTTCTAGTCCCGTCGTACGTGCTGTACACGTCATCGCGCAAGCTTTCGACGGACTGTTTGTGCATCCGTGTGTGGTCAAGTCCGTTCCTTCGAAAGTAGGACGGACTGTCCGTCGGATTGTCTGACGGACTAAGTTGACCATACAGTCCGCCCGTGTGTACGCGGCTTTAGAGTTCAAGTGGCTGCCCTGCCTCTGTTTACAGACAGAAGACTAGCTGAGGACCTTTTGGTCAAGAGGTTTCTGTCAGCCAGAGCTAGACGTACACAAGACGTACAGGTTTCTCCCAGGGATCTTTCATTAGTTTTGAATGCTCTGACCAAAGTTCCCTTTGAGCCATTACATGAGGCCTCTCTGAAATTGATTACTTTAAAGATTACCTTTATGTTGGCGATAACTTCAGAGACCCTTTCCTGCAAGGACCCTTTCCTGTGAGTTTTAGAGGACATAGTAGTGATTAGGCCTGATCCCATGTACTTACCCAAAGTCTCTTCCAGCTTTCACAAGTCCCAAGAGGTAGTTCTTCCTAGTTTTTATTCCTCCCCAAAAATGCGGAAGAGGAAAGGTTTTGTTTTTGTGGACATAAAAAGATGTTTTCTACATTATCTAGAAAGGTCTAGTGAGTTTAGAAGGTCCTCTCAGCTCTTAGCCCCTGTACACACGGTCGGAAATTCTGCCAACCAAATCCGTTGGATTTTGTCAGACGGATTTTGTCTGACGGATTGTGTCCGAAACGGTTGCATACACACGGACGGACCAAGTTGTCGGAAAATCCGATTATTCAGAACGTGATGACGTTATTTCGTTATGACGGGACTACGTTCAGGCTAGTAGCCAATAGCTTTGATGTAGGAATTTGATCTGAGCATGCGTGGCACTTCGTCCGATCGGAATTCTCTACACATGATCGGAGTATGTCCGATCAGACCAGTTTGTCTGAAAATATTTCCAACAAGTTGGAAAATTGGGTCCGACGGATATTCAGATGGAATCAGTCCAATGCATACCACACACAGTCGGATTATCCGACAACACGGTCCGATAGGACACATTCCGACGGATTCTCTGACCGTGTGTACAAGGCCTAAGTGTTGTTTAGTGGCCTCAAGAAGGGGACCAAATCATCCAACGGTTCCATCTCCAGATGGATTAGGGAAGCAATTTGTGAAGCTTACAGAGCGTCAGGTCACACCCCTCCTACCAGAGTTAGAGCTCATTCAACTAGATCTTTGGCCGCATCAAGGGCAGAAATAGCGGGAGCATCGTGGGAAGAAATATCTAAACTAAAGCTGCTGCCTGGTCCTCCTCTCATGCATTTATCAAGCCAGGACCTCTCCTTTGGAAGGAAAGTACTTCAGGCTGTCGTCCCTCCCTAAGGTAAAGAATCTTGCTTATCCTCTCAAGTAGCTGTCCTGGAAGATGAGGGGGGAAAACCCCCGTTAGACTTACCGGTAATGGTATTTCCATGAATCTTCCAGGATAGCGTCTATATTCCCACCCTATTCTTTATTCACTGGTCTACTTATTTTACCTGGTGATGGTGTTTAGTGAGATTCTGTTATTTGCTCTGCCTGGTACACTTTTGCTGGAGGTTTACTTGATCTTCAAACAACTGAGGGTCAGAGGAGAGGGAGAGGCCTTTGAATGGATTTGTGTTTCCTTTAGAGGGTGGAGCCAATGATCTCCCAAGTAGCTGTCCTGGAAGATTCATGGAAATACCGTTACCGGTAAGTCTAACGGGGGTTTTTCACCTGAAGCATGATGGAATGTTTAGATACACTTTCATCTGTTATGACCATGAAAGAAGTTTTGAATGACTTAATGCAATATGCTAATATTGATCTCGTTGAAAGTTGTACCAATGACTTAAAGCCATTTTGCACAACTTTTACTCCCCCATCCTACTACGGTCTGCTACTTTGTGTTTTCTTCTCTTATTTTTCCCCCCAAAAAAGTAATCTTTCATTCCCCATACCTCTGTTTTTCTTATATTTTAAAGGACTTGACCAGTGAACACAATAAAGTGTGGTCATCAGAAATGGAGCTCCAGGACAGATATACTGACAAGATGGCCACAGAAAATGACAAACCTGTCTCCTGTCTACAAGTATTTGATGAGAGCACCTCGGACATGACATTATCAGCTGTGGTCAAGGAGCACACATCTGTTTCTGTGTCAGTTAATGTAAAAGAGGATGATGATTTTAATACTTCATCTGAGATCAGCCAACCTAGTGAAACACCAGCACCAATACATGATGGTAACATGTTACCTCTAGAACCAAGCATTATATATATAACGATTGACAGTAAGGACAGTAATATATCTGTAGCAGAGTCCGAGAAACCCTGTGATATCTCTCAGGCAGGTACAGAGACAATATCATATAAATCTGAAGAGAACGAGACATCCAATGAAGAAAATTCTGATCATCTTAATGCACCTCATGCAACAGAAAGCATGGATGAGTCTACAATATCACAGACAGTTGAGCAGATAACACATGTTATGCCATTATTGTCCATGCCTAGTAATGAATCTCATGTTGATGAACTCTGTCAGGAGCTGTGTGAAAGTAACCATCATATATTGTCAGTAGCTCCCGAGGAAGAACATTTTAGTCCTATTGTAGAACGACAACTGCCTTCCCCAACCGGCAGCAGCGACAATCAGGTCACTGTACATCTGGGGACTGAGAAAAGTACAAGTCCTGGTTCATCAGTGATGCCCACTGAGGATACAGACTTTTTAACTTTAATTCCTAAACCCAACAAGGATTCCTTTTTATTAATATTATCACCTGAAAATGCTGAAAATACACATTTTGAACTCTCTACCAAAGGGGAAGAGGGTGTACAATTAATACCCTCTGCATCCAATACCACTGAATCACATTCTTCTTCTTTAAATCTGAATAATAATTATTCTATATCACCCCCCAGTCAAGAGGCACTTCATAGAACATCAGTACCAGAATCTAACAATGCTGCACCACTTACATTTTTTTCTGTACAAAGTAACCTTGCTGACTCACATTCTCATCAAACTGATAGCTTATTTCCAGTAACATCTCCAGCTTTACACAGTGTGGATACCAAAACAGAAGACAATATTCATATTGATTCACCTGCTGAGACAATCCATTATACAGTCAACAACCCTGTGGGAGATATAGGTATGGTTTTGTTCTATTACATATCAAGAGTATTTTAATAGAAGTTAAAGTTTAGATTAAAGTGACACTAAAGTTTTTTTTTTTTTTTTTTTTTTTTTTTTAAATAACAAACATGTCATACTTACCTCCACTATGCAGCTCGTTTTGCACGGAGTGGCTCAGATCCTCGACTTCTGGGGTCTCTCGTGGCTCTCATGGCTCCTCCCCACAGCAGATAACCTACTGGGAAAAGTGCTTTCCCAGGGAGTTACCTTGCGGGCATGCTCCCGAGTCCAGCATTCGGGTTCCATAGAGGTCGAATGCAGGACTCGGCCCCCGCTCCCCGGTGCTCGCGTCATTGGATTTGATTGACAACAGTGGAAGCCATTGGCTGCACTGCTATAAATCTATCCAATCAACAGCCGAGAACCCCAGGCAGAGAGGCAGTGCATCCCCGTGTGTCAAGTTTGAGGGGTCAGGTAAATAAAACGGGGGGGGCCTGGGGGGCTGGTTACTGACAGGTGTTTTTTCACCTTAATGCATAGGATGCATTAAGGTGAAAAAACATGAACCTTTACAACCCCTTTAAGGGTGATACCACTTATTGCCTAACTAAAAAGATTTTAGTTCAAATTTCGAGGCATACTAGCCTCTTTTTCAGGGCAGATTATGCCAGTACGCCCAGAAAGCATACACTAAAATCTTTTCAGCTAAGCCAATAAATGGTTTCACCCAATCCTACTTTTCCTGATGGCTAACACAGTACAACACTCTGCTGGTGCTATGATAGGGGAGCATAATAACATATTCAACAAATATAAGGTGATAGATATTCATAGTGGTTGTAAACCCCAGTCATGAAATTTGAACAAAGCACATATATCTGTAGTGTTTACTTGTCTCTCCACAAAGCTCTAAATGTTGTTTCTCTCTGGTGCTTCGTTCCTCTGTTATCAGCATGAGTCACTTCTGAGAAGTTTTTCCAACACATGGGATCCAATCAGCACTCAAACAGTGAATACGAGCTGTACCTGCTGCTCCCCACCCCCTTCTCTCTGCTCCTGACAGATGCAGGAGGATTTTATCACAATTCACTTCACTGGGTAAACGAGAGGGATTACAACCACCAGTGTCAGAGTGTAATGATTTTGGTGCATCATTTCAGATCAAACATTGTAATATTTCCACATAAATTATAAAAAACCCCAGAGATAATTGTAATATACATTACATCAAGAGCAAATAAATATTTATTTATCCTCCTCATTGTAGTTGACCCAACTGGATCCTCCGTTCTGTATGGAGAAATTGAGGAAATAGAAATGAAAAAGGTATTTGTGTCTATGCTACTTTATGTTTCTGAGTTGGGTATATCAGACTACCAATGATTAAATTAAAGGGTATTAAAGGGGAAGCTTTTTATATACCTTCTGGTTTCTGTGTTTGTATTCAGAATTTTATTAACATACATTTGGATGTAATAACCAATGATTTTTTTTAAAACTACAGATACTGATCCATTCACATGACAGATAAAACACTAAAATGTTAGGAAAGATTTTTAAGGGGGTCTTTTGGTACTGTTGCAGGCAACAAAGACACTACATACAGAACAGGAAAATTTACCAAATGAGAAAAGGCTGAGCAGTGAGGATAGCTCTGCGGAAATGTGGGATATTTTACAAGGATTGCACACATGTGTGCAAGAAATAAGAGACCTGCTTATGAATAACGGTGGGTAAATTGTGAAAATGTAATCTAGAGCAATATGCATTTTATACCATCTTCATCATATTCATGTTTATTCCGAAGTTTACTTGTTTTCACTTCTGTTTTATCTGCTTCAATAGGCCTTTCCTCTTTAGTTGATGGTTTAACTTCAGACATAAAAGACTGTAATGGAGATGAAATATCCAGTAATCTTACACAGCTTAAACACTTGCCAGCAGGTAAATCTTTTACATGTGCATGCAAAACAAGTTTTGTGGTCCAACAACAAAATAAACTTTGTCTGAAGACACTTGTGTGGAGCCATTATGTGGGTTATTTATAAAGAGTGATGTCACACTGCCAAAGTAAGAGTCCTTAAAGCAAGAAAAGAATGTAATCCCTGTGTTAAAGCTCTGCCATCTCCTGCTATAGACAATGCAGTTTTTTTTTTATCTATCATCTATCTGATGTGATGCCAATCAAGTACAATGGTGGTGAATGACTGTGGATAAATGAGACATTCAAATATCTTCTTACGCAATTGTGATATAGTGTAACCAATGCACTTGTTTCACTGACCTACAAGTATTGCATGGAGACTACACGTATAAAGTAAGCCTATAATATTAACAACTTAACATACCTTCTGTGTGCCTTAAAGGGGTTGCAAAGGTTTGCTTTTTATTTTCTAAATAGGTTCCTTTAAGCTAGTGCATTGTTGGTTCACTTACCTTTTCCTTCGCTTTCCCTTCTAAATGTTTTTTTTTTCTTTGTCAGAATTTCTCACTTCCTGTTTCTCCTCAGTAAACTTCACACCATTATCCGAGTGGTGTTTAGTCAGCCAGAACAGCTTACTGAATAGCTTACTGAGGAGGAACAGGAAGTGAGAAATTCAGACAAAGAAAACAAAGAAAAAAAACATTTAGAAGGGAAATCGAAGGAAAAGGCAAGTGAACCAACAATGCACTAGCTTAAAGGAACCTATTTAGAAAATAAAAAAACAAACCTTTACAAACCCTTTAATCACCACCCAGAGTCAGGGCTACCATTATATATCACTGGGATATGTACATCCTACCTAACAGACCCCCCTCCAATTACAAAAATTAACATTTTAAAAAATACATTTTAAAACTTTTTTTTTACCATTTTAAAAATAATTTAACAATGCTGTTGGGGGGGGGGGGGGGGGGCTTGGATGAAATATTAGGTGTCCCCTGACATTTCGCATTTGAGACATAGAAAGGAATTGAGGACACAGATTCTTCCTCCACTCTCTATCCGCCTGTGTACCCACAGCAGCTGGTTGTGGTGGAAAGTTGGCAGTGCTGCTGGGGGACCTGGGCACACAGGGGGAATCAGATGTGGGCAACCCAGGTAGGGGGGTTGGTGTGGTGGGATAGGAAGACAGTTACAGGGACTATATAGTTACATGGTTACATAGTTAGTAAAGTTGAATAAAGACACCAGTCCATCCAGTTCAACCTGAGTGAGTGTCTACAATTGTCCCTATCCCTGTACATTGCACACTCACATTGGTCCCTACCCTCAAAGGAGCCCACAATCCAAGGTCCCCATTCATATACTAGGGCCAATTTTGGACAGAAGCCAATTAACCTACCTGCATGTCTTTGGAGTGTGAGAGGAAACTGGAGTACCCAGAGGAAACCCACGCAGGCACAGGGAGAACATGCAAACTCCAGGCAGGTAGTGTCGTGGGTTGGGATTTGAACCAGCGACCCTATTTACTACTAGGCGAGAGTGCTAACCACTACACCACTGTGGCGCCCTTATGCACTGTGTCTCTCCCTCCAGCAGCTGAAAGTCTGCAAGAGAGGGAGAAACCATCTTTCAGCTGCTGGAGGGAGAAACACAGATACAGTGTATCGTTCTGCAACTGTACTCCCATCCTGCCGCACGGACCACCCTGCTATCCATGCCCCCTACAGGAGGCCCAGTGGTAACCCCTTATCGGTTGCCCTGCCCAGACCCTCAGTTCCCCATCAGTTTCTCTATTTCTATGTTATAATGAGGATTAGGGGCAGCCCCTACCACCATCCCACAATGCAATGCCCGATGCCTGAACAACCTATTAGCATGCCTGGGTATTATGTGATGCAAATAAGGACTTTGAAAAGTCCCTATTTGAAAAGATAGTACAGAAAGTCACCAGGTTTTACATTGCTGTTGCACTTGAAGACTTTCATTTAGTTTAGTTTTCGATATAATTTTAACATTTAATTGCCAGTTAAAACTCAGGGTAAATTACTGGTGTATGAGTATGAGAGATCAGGAAACAATTTTAGCACTTATATTATTCAATTTATTATGATTACACATGAATTGTATGTCTGGCCAGTCAGTTGTGCAGACCCTTCATATAGGGATAGATTTACTAACAGCAATGCAGTTGCTCCAGAGCCTAGTAAGCGAGGGGGAACTCCACTGACTTCCATTATCCAATCATGTGTAAGCAAAAATACCGTTTTTTTTTTTCTCTGTGATTGGGTATTCTTTCTAAAGTGAAGCATTACCTCATTTACTAAGCTCTGGAGCAACTGCACTTGCAATTGCGCTTGCAAAGTGCACATTCTATTTGCCCAACCCCAACATGTCACTTGACTGTGTGTTACACTATACATGATGTGTGAATCATTTTGTTCCCTAGTGCTGCACAGTTTACTACAATCTGCCTCAGAAAGTGATAAACACAAGCAGGCAGCTGATGAACCTGCACAAGTTGATGATATAACACATAGAAGCATGGAAACTCAGACTGACAGGTTTGCATTTTGTAAAATACTGTGTAATGTTCAGTTTTTAAAACCTTTACATTAATAGTGTATTTTTGTTTAAACTATTTATTTACTCTTTGTGGACAGAAAAATAAAAGCTGAAATTTACCCATAGCAACTTGATAAAAAATTATGTTCTTTATCAAAGAACGTACATTCCACAATATAACTATGTTACCAAAATGAGTGTGTGCTGCAAATTGCCTCCGGCATTGCTCCTGTTTCTTCTTTCTGGAATCTGCCATTTTATTGAACCCCAGAGCCCCTGAACAGCAGTAAATCATAAAACAGGTACAGTGCCTTACAAAAGTATTCACCCCCTTGGCATTTTTCATGTTTTGTTGCCTCACAACCTGGAATTAAAGCGGAGGTCCACCCTAAAATGGACCTTCCGCTCATCGGAATCCTCCCCCCCTCCGGCGCCACAATTGACACCTTTCAGGGGGGAGGGGGGTGCAGTTACCTGGATAATCCAGGTAACTGCACCCACTTCCGGGATAGCTCTCTGCGGAAAGGGGCGTAGATTACGCCCCTTTCCGCAAGTGCCCGCCCCCTTCCGCAAGTGCCCCGCTGCCTGCTGGGAAACACACAGATCCCAGAGGCAGCGGGGACCGTCCTTATTGCGCAGCGCGGCTCGCGCATGCGCAGTAGGGAACCGGGAAATGAAGCCGAAAGGCTCCATTTCCTGATTCCCATACCCAAGATGGCGGCGGCAGCACCCGAGTGACGATCTAAAGATCGGCTTCGGGTGCCGACATCGCGGGCGCGCTGGACAGGTAAGTGTCACTATTTTAAAAGTCAGCAGCTGCAGTATTTGTAGCTGCTGGCTTTTAACCACTTGACCACTGGGCACTTAAACACCCTTAATAACCAGACCAATTTTCAGCTTTCGGTGCTCTCACATTTTGAATGACAATTACTCAGTCATGCAACACTGGACCTATATGACATTTTTGTCCTTTTTTTCACACAAATGGAGCTTTCTTTTGGTGGTATTTAATCACCGCTGGGTTTTTTATTTTTTGTGCTATAAAAGAAAAAATACAGAAAATTCTGTAAAAAAATGAATTTTTCTTCATTTCTGTTACAAAATTTAGCAGATTAGTAATTTTTTCTTCATAAATTTTGGCCAAAATTTATACCACTACATATCTTTGGTAAAAATAAGTACAAATTGGTGGATATTATTTGGTCTTTGTGAAAGTTATAGAGTCCACAAGCTATGGTGCCAATATCTGAAAATTGATCACACCTGAAGTACTGACGGCCTATTTCAATTCTTGAGACCCTAACATGCCAGAAAAGTACAAATACCCCCCAAATGACCCCTTTTTGGAAAGAAGACATTCCAAGGTATTTAGTAAGAGGCATGATGAGTTTTTTGAAGTTGTCATTTTTTCCCACAATTCTTTGCAAAATCAAGATTTTTTTTACTTTTTTTTTTTTTTTCACAAAATTGTCATATTATCAGTTTATTTCTCACACAGCATATGCATACCACAAATTACACCCCAAAACACATTCTGCTATTACTCCCGTGTACGGCGATACCACATGTGTGAGACTTTTACACAGTGCGGCCACATACAGAGGCCCAACATGCAGGGAGCGCCATCAGGCGTTCTGGAGCACCCAGGACAATTCTGACATTTCTCTCCTACATGTAAAAATCATCATTTATTTGCTAGAAAATTACATCGAATCCCAAAACATTATATATGTTTTTTTAGCAAACACCCTGGAGAATACAATGGTGGTCGTTGCAACTTTTTATCTCGCACAGTATTTGCGCAGCAATTTTTCGAATGCTTTTTTTTGGAAAAAAAACAGTTTTGTGCTTAAAAAAAAAAAAAAAAGCACAGTAAAGTTAGCCCAATTTTTGCATAATGTGAAAGATGAGGTTACACCGAGTAAACCGATACCTAACATGTCACTCTTCAAAATTGCACAGGCTCGTGGAATGGCGCCAAACGTCGCTACTTAAAAATCCCCATAGGCGACGATTTAATTTTTTTTTTACTGGTTATATGTTTTGAGTTACAGAGGAGGTCTAGGGCTAGAATTATTGCTCTCGCTCTAACGTTCGCAGCGATACCTCACATGTGTGGTTTGAACACCATTTTCATATGTGGGCGGGACTTACGTATGCGTTCGCTTCTGCATGCGAGCACATGGGGACAGGGGCGCTTTAAAAAAAAAAAAAAAAAATTTATTGTTCATTTTACTTTATTTATTTTAGTTTGACATTTTTTTCCCCAAAAATAATTTTTTTGATCACTTTTATTCCTATTACAAGGAATGTAAACATCCCTTGTAATAGGAATATGGCATGACAGGTCCTCTTTACAGTGAGATGTGGGGTCAATAAGACCCCGCATCTCACCTCTAAGCTGGGAAGCCTGAAAAAAAAAAAAAAAAAAAAAAAAGATTCTGGATTTGATAGTATTGGCGAGTCGGTAGAAGCCCCGGAGGGCGGCGGGAGGGGGGGGGGGGTGTCTATGGTTGGGTATTGCAGGGTATCACCGACTATGGCTGGGTATGGCTGGGTATATCAGAGTATGGCTGGGTATCTCAGAGTATGGCGTTGCAGAGTATTGCGTTGCAGAGCATTGCAGGATATTGGAGGGTGTTGCAGAGCATTGCAGAGTGTTGCACGGTATTGGCGGGTGTTGCAGAGCATTGCAGGGTATTGGTGGGTGTTGCAGAGCATTGCAGAGTGTTGCAGAGCATTGCAGAGTGTTGCAGGGTATTGGCGGGTGTTGCAGAGCGTTGCAGAGCATTGCAGGATATTGGAGGGTGTTGCAGAGCATTGCAGAGTGTTGCACGGTATTGGCGGGTGTTGCAGAGCATTGCAGAGTGTTGCAGGGTATTGGTGGGTGTTGCAGAGCATTGCAGAGTGTTGCAGAGCATTGCAGAGCGTTGCAGGGTGTTGCAGAGTGTTGCAGAGTGTTGCAGAGTGTTGCAGAGTGTTGCAGAGTGTTGCAGAGCGTTGCAGAGTGTTGCAGAGCATTGCAGAGCATTGCAGAGTGTTGCAGAGCATTGCAGAGTGTTGCAGAGCATTGCAGAGTGTTGCAGAGCATTGCAGAGTGTTGCAGAGCATTGCAGAGTGTTGCAGGGCATTGCAGGGTATTGCAGGGCATTGCAGGGTATTGCAGGGTATTGCAGAGTAATGCAGGGTAATGCAGAGTAATGCAGAGTAATGGCAGGGTATTGCAGAGTTTTTGCAGGGAATTGAGGGGTTAATTTTCGGTGAGCAGCGATGTGGGCACTGCAGATGCAGCCCACATCGCTGCTGACACCGATCTCCTCCCCCTCCGCTGTTCCGATCGGTACAGAGAGGGGGAGGGAGGAACCGGCGTCATAACATGACGCCGGTTTGTTTACAAGTGATCACTCCGTCATTTGACGGAGCGATCACGTGGTAAACGGCCGCGACGAGCGGCCGTTTACCGTGATCCGTGATGCGCCGGGTCCTGTGGACCCGGCGGTCACGGATGCTCTCGAGTGCGCGCCCCAGGGGGCGCGCGAGAGCGGAATTCTGGGAGGACGTCATATGACGGCCTCCCACAGTTAAGAAACCGCCCTAAAGCCGTCATACGGCTATAGGGCGGGTATTAAGTGGTTAAAAAAAAAAAACGCGGAGTCCCGGCGGACTCCCGCTTTAACATGGATTGTTTGAGGATTTATATCATTTAATTTACAGAACATGCCTACAACTTTGAAGATTTATTTTTATTATTGTGAAGCAAACAACAAATAGGACAAAATAACAGAAAAAGTCAATGTGCATAACTATTCACCCCCTAAAGTCAATACTTTGTAGAGCTTTGGATAAGTCTCTATGAGCTTGCCACATCTTACCACTGGGATTTTTGCCCATTCCTCCTTGCAAAACTGCTCTAGCTGCTTTAAGTTGGATGGTTTTCGCTTGTGAACAACAATCTAAATCTGACCACAGATTTTCTATTAGGTTGAGGTCTGGGCTTTGGCTAGGCTATTCCAACACATTTACATGTTTCCCCTTAAACCGCTGAAGTGTTGCTTTAGCAGTGTGTTTGGGGTCATTGTCCTGCTGGAAGGTGAACCTCCATCCTAGCCTCAAATCACACACAGATTGGTACACCCTGAGAAGAACCAGCATGTGTGTTAAGGCAATGGATGGTTGATTTCACCCCTCACTTACTAGGATCACAGTGGGACTTCTTCTGTTTTTCTGTACTTTTTATTTTTATTTCAAGGACTTTATTGAACGATTTTATTGTACCTATTGTTGGCGCTACACTTTATTTGCATATATAGATATATATCTATATCTATAGATATATATTGTGGCAGAGCGTTGCCCTGCCAGGGTCTAGAAGGAGGATGTGACCTAGAATTCTCAACCAGACTGGTTGAGGGGCTCCAGGGAGCATGTAACATGAAGAGTAAACTGGCCTTTCAGTTTCCTCAGTGTTTTCTAAGGCTGTCAGCAGATCGGCCTCTACAAATTTGGCAGTGCCTAAAAATGGAGAGCAACTAAGCATGTTCATAGCAGGGTGAGACAGTGTATTATTGGATTTTAAACATTATAGCCATTAATTTTTAATGTTTTACATAGATATACTGTAATAAGGGCCAGCCAGAAGTAATCTAGCAGGACTTCATTTTCTGACTAATCTTCCACTTTAAACATAAAATCATAGAATAGCAAATACATTTTATTTTATTTTTTATGCACTCATGTATATGTAAAAGAGTCTGTTATTCTCTTCCAAAACTTTCAGCCATTTGCTGGTAAGAAAAACAGAAGCTGATGACCAACACTCCATAGGTAATCCAGTAAGTAAGCAAATTAGAAATTGCTTGCAAATTGTCAGTGATGCATTGTAGACAAATATAAAAGCCAAAAGCTTTTTTTTTTTTTTTTTTTTTTTTGCATAAGCCAATCTTGTGATTTACAACTGGGAAGTTTAAGTGCTGAGAAAAACATTAACAGTATATGTATGGTTTAGCTCATACACTTGATCTACATTTTTACCATCCCCTCACTGCATACCTCCAAATTAACATGGTGGCCATAGCAGATCACTTTTCATATGGGTGGTAGACCCTATTGCCCATGAGAATGAGCCTTAAAAGAGTACAGCAAACCCTTACATAAAGATATAGAAAAAATTGTAGTATACACTGCACTAAATACATCTTGGCTTATTTTTGGTGTTATAAGAGTCACAATCCATACTACTCAGTATAGGCAGCAAGTGAAAATGATGTACCTCCTCTTGGCGAGGCGTCCACACCCGAACTTTCCCCCTCCTTTCTTCCCCCTCTTTTCTCCCTACCTTTCCTTCTTCTGTTCCCTATCTCTTTTCACTCTTCTTTGTAATCTCTCTCATTGCTAACAAATACTGCTGCCCCCCGTAGGAGGGGGTAGTGGGAGAAGGGCTTGCCCTCCGGAAATGATAAAGGAACGAGTTGCTTGGTACTGGAGCCAGTCTCGATACCATTCCTTACACTTTTTCCTTCCCTTCTTGTGTTTTTATAAGTATAATGTGATGGTTTGCCCTTCGGTTTCATATTCATGCTTTGTAGCCCCTGCGAGGGCGCGCAAGGAGCAGATTGTAGTCTCTTGTTTATTCCTGTTTAGGCCTCTTTCACACCGACGTGCCGTTCAGGCCCGCCTGTCAGTTTTTCAGGCTGACCTGAACGGGTGCTCCATAGAGCTCTATGGAGCGTCGGATGTCAGCGGTGACATGTCCGCTGACATCCGACCCGCTCCGATCCGAAAAAGTGTGACGGAGGAAAAAGCTATTTTTCCATCCGTCTGCGGATCGGATCGGATGACGACGGGCACTGCGGTCCGTCGTCATCCGATCTCCCATAGGGGAGAGCGGCGCTGTGACAGGTCCGTCCCTGCGCAGTGTGCAGAGACAGACCTGTCATCTCCCTGCTCAGCGGGGATCGGCGGAGTGATCCCCGCTGAGCAAACGGACATCCACGGGGCGGATCAGAACTGATCCGCCCCGTGTGAAAGGACCCTTATTCAAAATTTTCAATAAACATATTGAAACAGAAAATGATGTACCTCCTTGGTTTTTCATATACTGATGCAACAATTTGGATCCTCCTCTTTAATGCACTTGCCACAGTTTGCCCAGTGGCTTATAAATTTGTACCCTCTTAGGCACATCTTTCATACAAATATCTCAGTGCATGCTGACTTCTTCAGTCATTTGAGCCCCCTGTCTGCAGACTTCTCCTACAGTACGCTTAGAAAGTCATCCACCGGCAACACCAAAGAAACATGAAAAGAACCCAGAGTGGTTTTCAGACTTCTGGCATATTGCATAGACAGAAAGATCACCCAACTTCCTCCTGGTTCAGCAGTACTATTACCGGTTCAACCTTAGAGTGTCTTTGATCTTCTTCCTGCTGATCGGGCAGAGAAAATTATATTGGTTCATTGTCCAGTGTACAAAGTGAAGGTGTATCTGTGACATTAGAAGCTGCAGTGCTGATGCAGATGTGTCACCTGTCTGACTGTGCAGTGTGGCAGAAGTGCATTCATCACAAAACTTGCTGTGCAGAATTACAAATAATTTGCCAACAAAACTATAAATATATATGCATTAAAACTCTGTATTTATCAATTTGCCTAAAGCAGTGTTTCTCAACCATTTTTTAGTCGAGGCACCCTTTAAAATTATAGACAATCTCAAGGCACCCTTTAAAATGATGGACAGTCTCAAGCACCCCATTCTAAAATGTAAAAAAACGATTCTAGTAGCTTTACACAATGCAGCAACATCCACAAGTAGGACACACAATGTTCGAGGTAATTTATTCTTGCAAACAAAATACACTTTTGCACACTGGTACTGACTAGCATTCCACTGTTTCTATTCTCCCTTAGTTTTTCCCCATCAGTCAGCTAATGTTACCCCAGTGCTGAGGAAGAGTGGCACAGGTGGGTCAAACAAAGATGATGTGGAGGCAACAGAAATCCTCCTCATTAACTGATGATGTAATCGGTTGTTTGGATGCCAATGTCTAGAAAGTCGTAATGGTGTATAATGAAAACTTGTAGCTTTGGGTAACTAAAAGGCAGGCTTGAACCACCTGCTGGCTTGTATACAATTTTTGATACATTTTTAGGCATTTTGCTAAGGCACCCCCAGAAGAAACCTCAAGGCACGCCAGGGTGCCTGGGCATTCTTGTTGAAAAAGGCTGGCCTAAAGGGTGACTCTAATATGCTCATACAATCTCATAATTCCCTAAATTTAGACCTATAAAGCTGAAAAGCATACTTGCGATGCTGGTAGGCAATGATGTTGTATACTATAGTTTTGTGTAGTTGAAGTTGTGTGTATAACCATAACTGATATGATCTCAGTGCTGGCTAGTGCTGTCCATATAGATTTAGATTAATCACTAAACAACTGGAGTTTCAGAATTGAGAGTATTATGTATGTGTAAGAACATGCGACAGAAACTCAGACTTCCAGTGCCAAAGCCTACTAGAAAGACATTTTGGTGTTTAAGTAGCTTTGCCATGGTTCCTTGATTTAGCATTAGATTAATATAATACATTAAAAAGCATGATGAATAAAATAGCAATGCTAAAAGCTATTTTTGAGAAGCATGGCTCTATTTTGTAGCTTTGGATACTACACAAATGTATTCATTTACTAAATCTTTTCATTTTTGTGCATAGAGCAGAATTCCACCTCCAGTACAACGCCAGTGCAATTCAGCCAGTACACTTCAAGCTTCAATATTTACCCATCTTGATGAAGAACACAATAGACGGATATTGCAGCGGTCAAGTGACCAGGGCAAGATACCACTTCATGTATACCAGGTGAGTTTGTCAAGGTATGGCATGCATAATGATGAAATCCATTATGCTCATCTCTCTTTTTCTACAGGAGGCCAGTAGAGCAATGTCGGAGTACCGTAGACTGCGCCAGGAGCGGCTGCGTTCTCTAGCTTCAGGATATGTGCAGTATATTTCCTGGAACACAGCTGAGAACCACTTACAAAGACAGTGTCTTATCAGACCACACATCATACCTGCCTTGTCCAAGATAAAAGTACTGAAACACCAGGTAGGATTTCGTAGCTTGCTCTCATTAAAGTTCAACTTCAACTAACTTTTTTTCAAATTTTATTTTATACTTTTTGGCAACTCCATGCAATGCATACTAGCTCATTATGCTTTTACTTTGCAGGGGAAAAAAGAGGAAATAAAACCCATCAGGGTTTACTTCCTCTTAAGTAGAACTATAAGTAATTTTTGGATAGAGCCAGGGAGGGTAATAACCCCTGTCAGATTTTTTTATCAGCACCTGTGTCCTATTGCGGAGATTTCCCTTCACTTTCTGTTCCATAACCAAACAGGAAGTGAGCGGAAATCCCTGAAAATTAAAGGAATTCTTTGGGGACCCCAAAGGTCACCAGAACTTGTGTGCCCTTTGGAAGATTTCCCCTCTATTACTTTTCTGGGGACAACTCAAAATTTGGGATTTTCTTTTACTTTCACTTTCAATGATAATAGTAAACAGTACAAATAGAGAGGGTGAACCTTCTTAATGGGGGCACAGACAGCAATAAAAACTGACAAGTGTTCAAATCTCTCTGCACTCCAAAACAGAAAAAATAAGTTTTGCCTTTAATTATACTTTTTAATTATTTTAAACCGTTTATGTATAAGGCATTATATTCACATAATAGAAATTGTTCAGATCCGTTTAAAGCATAAGGATCCCCAGTACTTTAGATGAAAAAAGGCTCACCAATGTTTGTAATGATATAAACAGTTTTATTGATGTTTTGACCCTTATCAAAAACTACAAAACATGTTTAGGTTGGAATTGAGTTATAAAGTAAATATTTCAACAGTTTTATCCATCTACATTATGTTGTTAATAGCACCCATAACAAGAGTATGCAATTTTATTTGGTGCTGGGAATTTGGTGTAGGACATTTGGGAGTTTCAACACTAAGTACCCATGCCCCATTTACATCTTGGATTTATTGTTACCATAGCACCCTCTAACTTTAATACTTAACCTATCTTAGAAAATTATTCCTTATAGCCCAACTACAGTAAAAAATGTAATTTAAAAAGTGCATTGTGCATAAATTACTTTACATCTCCGTCTTGACTCCAGACATCTATTCCTAAACCATCTTGCAGTCTAATGTATTAAGGTTAGTCAAAGTTGCCTGTATAAGCCAAGCTAATGTCTACCCTGGGGGCCAGACATTTTTCCTTGCGTTTTATTTTCTTGGACACAGGTCCCCTTACCGCCTCCGTGGGTTCACCTACCTCTGGGACGTATAAGGGAGGCCCCTGCCGCCTACTTTTTTTTCATACCAGCAGTTAGTTAGAGGCAGGGAGGGGTTGGAGTGGGGAGTTGCTAATATCCTGGAGCAATATTTTAACCTATCACATAAAGTATATCTAAACTCAAGACCCAAAATTTAATATATTGTTGCGTACCATATCATGGAGTGGCAGCAGTTTTTTTCTTATTTTTCTGGCTTTTTTTCCTTTATTTTCACCATCTGATCCTGCCAGCGACATACTTCCTGTCTTACAAAACTTACTTATTGCACTGTATCTATGGAGAAGTAGCAATGTCACTTAAGGATAGGACTATGTAAACCTCTGCCTTTCCTTTTCTTTATAAAGTAATGGGATTCTATATTCTACATAAATAGATGGGGAACATTTAACTGCTAAGGGTACAGCACAGGCAGAGAGCATAGAAAGTTCATTGAAAACATTTCTGGTGGGATCAATGGTATTTTAACAAACTAAAAGGAACCAAAAAGGAAAGCTCATTGTTAGGGTATACAGTACATACCCGTTAACACGCTAACCCCTAACTTAACTTTGAATATGAACTCTTAAAGCGGAGGTCCACCCTAAAATGGACCTCCGCTCATCGGAATCCCCCCCCTCCGGCGCCACGATTGGCACCTTTCAGGGGGGAGGGGGGTGCAGTTACCTGGATAATCCAGGTAACTGCACCCACTTCCGGGATAGCTGTCTGCGGAAAGGGGCGTAGATTACGCCCCTTTCCGCAAGTGCCCGCCCCTTTGCGCAAGTGCCCCGCTGCCTGCTGGGAAACACACAGATCGTCCTGATTGCGCCGCCCGCCTCGCGCATGCGCAGTAGGGAACCGGGAAATGAAGCCGAAAGGCTCCATTTCCTGATTCCCATACCCAAGATGGCGGCGGCAGCACCCGAGTGTCGATCTAGAGATCGGCTTCGGGTGCCGACATCGCGGGTGCACTGGACAGGTAAGTGTCACTATTTTAAAAGTCAGCAGCTGCAAATACTGCAGCTGCTGACTTTAAAAAAAAAAAAAAAAACGCGGAGTCCCGGCGGACTCCCGCTTTAACCATAAATCTCTTAACTCTGAAAATAATTTCCAACTTAAACTATTATGCCCTGTACACACTCAGACATTCCGACCACAAAATCCGTCGGATTTTTTCCGACGGATTTTTTCTGAAACTTGTGTTGCATAGACACAGTCGGACAAAGTTGTCGGAAAATCCGATAGTTCGAAATGAGGTGACGTTCGTTACGTATGATGGAACTACGTAGAGGCTAGTAACCAATAGCTTTGGTCTCGTAATTGAATCTGAGCATGTGTGGCACTTTGTCCGTCGGAAATTCTCTACAAATGATCAGAAAAAGTCTGATCGGATTTTGTTGTCGGAAAATTTTAAATCCAGCTCTCAAACTTTTTCTGTCGGGATTTCCGATGGAAAAAGTCCGATAGAGCCCACACACGATTGGATTTTCCGACAACATAATCCAATCGGACCTTTTCCGTCAGAAAGTCCAACTGTGTGTACAGGGCATTAATCCTATACCCCCCAATGTTACCTCTTAGGTCAACCTCACACTGATCCACTGCACTTTGGCCGCATTGTAGCTTACCCACAGTTCATGTGTGTGTTCGTTTCACTGTTCCATTGTCTTCTCTTGTGTCCTGTGGCTCTGGTGCACTTTCTGAATGCACATCAAAAGCCTTGCATGCAGAACATGCACCCAAACCATGGGATGTAATAGGAAAGCACAGCTAATCCGCACAAAAAAACATGGGTATACTGCACTGTGGGTAAAGTGCAACAGATCAATGTGAAGCCGCCTGAGACCTTCCCGGAACCTTTAACTTAGGCCGCGTACACACGCGGGGACTGTTCGCTCAACTTTGTCCGTCAAACAGTTTCAGCGGACAGTCCGCTCAAAATTAGCATGGACGGACTTGCCCACACACGACGAACGAACAGTCCGCTGAAACCGTGCGCGATGACGTGAACGGCACGTACGACGGGACTAGAAAACGACGTCCTATACACTGCAATGCAAACTTCGGCGTGTAAATCCTTTCTGAGCATGCGCGGAACTTAGTTTGACGAACAAGCCTACACACGAGGGGACTGTTCGCTGAAACTTTGTTTCAGCGGACAGTTTTTCGGAAATTCCGAAAAACTTTGTTCAGCAGACTGTTCGCTGAAACTGTCCGCTGAAAGCCCACACACGAGCGGACTGTCCGCCGAAACACTGTTCAGCGGACAAAGTTGAGCGAACAGTCCCCACGTGTGTACGCGGCCTTAGTCAACCTCAAAAACAGAACTGTCAGGCTGATACATAGTTCTGAGATGAGCACTTATCATTGCTTGATGATTACAATCATTATTTAGAAGTGGTATTGTTGTCTAGTCATCACCCCAGATCAGATCAATGACCACCTTTACTTTGCTCATACCCACATTTGACATGTTGTGCCCCTTTCTGGACTAAGGAAACCTGCTAAAATCAGAACTTTGGGGTGATGACCATCTGTGATAATTTTGCTCCAATTTTTTGCTTTTACTGTTTGCTTGCCACTGTGCTTTGCTGTTTGAAGACCACTGTGCTCCAATTCTGTTCTATACTGTTTGGTGACCATTTTGCTCCAATTCTGTGCTATACTGTTTGGTGACCATTGTGCTCCAATTCTGTGCTATACTGTTTGGTGACCATTGAGCTCCAATTCTGTGCTTTGCTGTTTGATGACCATTGTGCTTCAATTCTGTGCTATACTGTTTGGTGAACATTGTGCTTCAATTCTGTGCTATACTGTTTGGTGAACAGTGTGCTCCAATTCTGTGCTTTGCTGTTTGATGACCATTGTGCTCCTAATCTGTGCTTTGCTGTTTGGTGACCTGTGATATATGATTGGTATCCATGTTCTAGGTTTTACTCCGCTGGAAAAAAAAGAGAGAGCAGAGTCAAGAGGAGAAGCTGAATCTTTCTATATCCCTCCACCAGATCTTACAAGGAGTTCAGGAGGACAGTGGGATTTTTCTGATAAAACCTGTGCTGTCATGGTCTGGAAGGTAATAGAAAGTTATACTGAAATATTAGATTCCAACAATTTATAACATGTTCATAATTCATTATTTAAAAATATTCTGTGTGGTATGGAGTGTTGCAAGAAGTAATGACACATTCAGGGAAGGGGGAATTTTTTTTTTTTTTTTATCGTCAGATGTGAACTTACTTGCATGGACTGTATAGGTGGTTTGATAAATATTATTATCAATGATCAAGAATACAAGAATAACCATCATTCTTACAATGTGTATTAAAAAAAAGCCCCAAACTTGTATTCAATAGCGTTTAAATGTCTGGAATTCCTGTACTCAAGTGAATGTAAGTCTGACTCACCTTTAATTACTGGATCTGCACTGTGTGTGAATTTTAAATGAATTACCTGATCTTAATGTTCCATCGAACAGTTTATATTTTTATTTGTAGATCATCAATGCAGAAGAGTCACTCGCAAATTCTGTCACATTATAGACCTCTTCAGAGGAGTAGGTTCCCACCCCTTGACCAGGTAACAACAAAGTTTATATTTTTTTATTTAAATTCTAAATTAAATTAAATTATACAAGACATGGTCTTGCAACATATAATCTTCCATATGTGATTTATCATTTACCTTTGTAAACCAATGTGTAAGCAAGGGATGTGTGGATTGTTTCCAGAAAAAGGGAATGCAAGTTGCATTAGGAAGGTACGGTAAATCAATAAAGATGTGTTGCATCACAAAACAGAAAATACCAAACAATAGAGTGCAGCTCTCAGATTAGAAATCAAAAAGTGGCCATATACCACAATGCATATAAAATACATGTGTTAATACATAATGTGTTACTATCCACAATATAATGCAACAATAAAAATATAAATAAAAAAGATGCACAACCACCATAACGCATGTAAAAAACACATGTGTAAGCATACACTGTTTCTGCCCACTCAACAATATCTGAAATCATAAAACATAAAATAATGCATTGCAAATAATAAAGTATCCACAACTTATTTAGAAATATGCATAATAAATCTATACAATGTAATATATGAAGTCCTTTGTGTTCATAAAATAGCAGTCTTCATAGTGTCTTGTAATAATCGTTTCATGCAAAGTGCAGATCACAACCATCAGAGTGCACAGCAGGTGTGCCCTCACCTTAAATGGTGGACCCCACTTATCATACGAAAGGAGGTCAAACAGCTAGCTCTTGGGTTTAAAAAGGGATTTCCTTTTTAGGCTACTTGCATTCATTATTACTCCAAGTGATCTCTGTGTTCCAACATTTAGGCCTTATTCACACCATGGTGCAGAGAATTCAGTTTTTCAGCACATGTTCTGCAAGGGCTCAAAAAAAAATAAATAAAAACAATGGTTCTCTAGGTGCCCTGATCACATTACAACGTAAAGATTTTTTCTGCACAGGAATCTGCAACATCTATGCAGTTTTCTGCAAAGGAAACAAAACTGACATGACATCAACATTTGTGTGAACAGGGCACATAACTTACACGCATGGAAACTGATGTCAATGTTGAGGGAAACTGATGTGAAACTGATGTAAACACATCAAAAAAGTTATATCCGATTATGGATGAAACACCCACATAGATTGGCACCACATCCCAAAATAGTAATATGTAAAAAATTGGGAAAGGAATAGGGATTTTAACGGTGTAAAAAATACACAAATGAGAGAAAATAGTAACCCAAATAATTAGCATTATACATGCTTGAGACCCAAACAGCCCTCTGGACTACTAGACCCATAAGGCCAAGTAGCCTGAAAAGGGAGGACCCCGTGCTGAGCACGAGAACCTCCTACATCAGGCCACAGGCCGACGAGAAAAGAGGAGATAGATGTATATTAGAGGTCGATCGATATATCGGCCGATATTTGGCGTTTTTTAATTAATCGGCATCGGCCGATTGTGCTGTTAAAAAAGGCCGATGATATATTCAGTGCGACTTGCAAATGACTTCAGTAATAGAAGTCAGTGCAAGTTGCCTGCAGACTTGAGTGAAGCGACTTGTCTCCTCTCTGGGCAGTCTGCCAAGAAAAAATAAAGGTACAATGTTTACACTTGAATGAATGAACTCAACTCAGTGTGTAGAGTTCTCAGCTTAACCATTTAAAGACTAAATCTTTTTTGACACTTGATGCTTACAAATAAAAATCCTGTATTTTTAGCAGAGATCCTAGGGAATAAAATAGCGGTTGTTGCAATATTTTATGTCACACGGTATTTGCGCAGCGGTCTTTCAAACTCAATTTTTTGGGGAAAAAATACACAGATTTAAAAAAAAAAAAACAGTAAAGTTAGCCAATTTTTTTCATCCAAAAGGTTTGATTACCTGTTTTTGTGTAATATATATATATAAAAAATTATATATATATATATATATATATTTCATTCTAAATTATACATACACGTGAACTGTTTGGATGTTTGTTTTGTTTAATAAATGTAAGAAATTTTCTGTATCACTAAGGCTGCTTTCACACTGGAGCGAGCAGGCGTTGACGGTAAAACGCTGCCAGTTTTAGCGGCGCTTTACCGTCATTTTAGCGGGGCACTTATAATTCAGCTAGCGGCCCAGGAAGGGGTTAAATGTGTTCGTGAAGCGCCGCTGCCAAATCGCATTGCAGGTGCTTCGGCAGCGGTGCCCATTCATTTTAATGGGCAGGAGTGGTGGAGGAGCGGTATACACCACTCGAAAGATGCTGCTTGCAGGACTTTTTTTTAACGTCCTGCCAGCACATCTCCTCAGTGTGAAAGCACTCAGGGCTTCCACACAGACTGCAGGGGAGCCGTTTTGCAGGCACTTTACAGGTGCTATTTTAAAGCGCCTGAAAAACGCCCCAGTGGGAAAGGTGTCTAACTGTTAGATTTTATGAGATGAAGGGGAAAAAATTTATATAAATAAATAATCGGCCTAACATATTGGCCCAAAAAAATCGGCATCATATATCGGCCATTGGCCATGGCGATTCTAAATATCGGTATTGGCATCGGCCAGAGAAAAACCCATATCGGCCGACCTCTAATGTATATGCCCTATGTCTCTGCAAGTGAAATCTGTGCAGTTTCTCCATCAGTTCCCATCAGTTTTGATGCAGGTATGGTGTAACAAGCACTTAGGGATGAAAAAAAGCCACCATAATATGAACCAATTTAATTTTCTTTATTAAATATTAAAAATGCACTTACAAATATCATATAAGATACATGCATTGGCTAACATCCATACTGGCTATAAAAACATAATCCAAGAATGGTGGTCAGGTCCACTGTGCGTGATGATGTCACTGCTCCTCCACATCTGATGTGTTGCGTCCCTCTGGACTTTCTCAAAGGATCAGAGAGATGTTTTGCATCTGAACTTCTGGATAGGCTTTAGATGCAGATTGGACCATAGTATTTTTGTAAAAAATTAATATATTATTTATACATAGAATAAGAAGTTTACATATGCAAAGTAACCAAAATTTAATTTAAAAACATGTAGACACATATATGTGCAGTTGGCCAGCAATGGCTAGATACTTCCAAACTCTAATTCATGTTACATGATCTCAGGTGAGTGAGCCCCTGTACGTCAACACATTTCGCTCGTCTGCTTCCTCAGGACACACATAGGGGTAAGTATAAAAAACAACATGCCTCACTTGCCTGAATGTGAGTATGCATTCATACAAAGTCTCCCTGGGTGAGCACCGGAGAAACAGGAATGGCCAAGCATTATATATTTAAAGTCGTCTGATATAATCAGAGAATTGATATTGAAAAAAGGGTCATTTACAGGGCACACATAAGTTGTATTGAAGACAAAAAACTGCAGAGAAGAAATGGTAGCTCCCTGGGTTGTTATACGGCTGCACTGAATGGCCTTGGCAGGTCTGGGGACATGTGCGATGTATCCTCGATAAATCAATTTCATATGCAATGATCCTTCACTTGGCGCTTTCCAAGTGACATGAAAATATCATGATCTGGCTGCTGCTTCTCTCACAGCCAGTATTTGCTGATGCCCATATACTTTCTTCTATGCAGTTTTTTGTGTTCAATACAACTTATGCATGCCTTGTAAATGCATCTTTTTCAATATCAATTCTCTGATTATATCAGATGACTTGGAGTATATATTGCTTGGCCATTCTTGTCACTCTGGAGACTTTGTATGCATGCATACTCACATTCAGGCAAGTGGGGCCTGTTGTTTTTTTTAACTTACCCCATGTGTGTCCTGAGGAAGCAGATGCAGTAAAACTCATTGAATTATAGTTTGGAAGTATCTAGCCTTTGCTGATCGACTGTACATATATGTGTCTTCATGTTTTTAAATGAAATTTGTGGCTACTTTGCATATGTAACCTTTTGCTATGTATAAATAAAATATTTTTTTTTTACAAAAATACTATGGTCCAGTCTGCCTCTAAAGTCTGATTTAGTGGTTTTCTCTTTTTGGTTCAAATTACAATTTATGGATGTGGCTAAGGAGTGATCTTAATATTTTTATTGAACTTCTGGATAGGTATGATGTCGTTGAGCTTGTGAAAAAGGGTGGTCACCTGCAATCAGAAATGCTGGATTTTGGGACAGCCCCAAAAAAATGTGCATGTCCTGCACTTATTCCGAGGTACCGGGAGAGATCCCTGACAGGAGACACAGGTGTTCCGTACCACCTTGTCAGTATAAAATTTCCTGGTATTTGTTGCTAATAGATGCGCAATGCAAGGAGTGAATCATGTGATCTATTTGCTCAGGAATAAAAGAGATGTGCAGGTCATGCTCCCCAAAAGTTAATATTTTTATCATTGTTAGATACCATGGTATACCTGCTACTGTGTTTAGTGTAGCTAAGAAGGTGTATGTAATAGTAACAGATATATAAATGTAACAGTGCTGCTAATGAATTAAGTGAAGAATACAATAATCATATTTAAAATAAGACCCTCTTGCAGGGTCTTATAAGGAGGTGAGCGTGCATTACACTCGGTGGTGGTAGCACCTTAACAAGTAATGTGGCGTCACAGTGAAGCAAAATCATACATTTACCCACGATTTTTTCACTTTGATAAGAAGATTCATTACTTTTATGTCACATTTGGACTTTTATTCAATTTTATGCACTGTTTAAATATGATTGTTATAGTCTTCACTTAATTCATTAGCAATGCTGTTACATTTATATATTTGATTCTGTTTTTTTGTGGAAACACATAGGTGACAGCAGCAGCTATTTTCAATTTTTGTTTTATTTCATTTATTTAGTTTCCACTACTACCCTGTTTCCCCAAAAATAATACCCAGCGTTGGTGATGGCTGCAATATAAGCCCTACCCCCCAAATAAGCCCTAGTTAAAGTCCTTGTAGGTCTTATTTTCAGGGTAGGGCTTATTTTCGGGGAAACAGGGTAGGGCTTATTTGGGGGGTAAGGCTTATATTGCAGCCATCACCGACAATCACGCTTGGAGGAAACAGGGTAGGTGGCAGCACACAGCTATTCTAATTTTTTTGTTATATAATAGTAATATTTGACTTTTTGATTGTCACGTGTGAGTACAAGTTTGTTCTTCATTACCAGGATGGTATTTTGTGCTGTGGGAAAGCCCCACCATCCATGCCCAAGGAGTGGAAAACCATGAACACTGATACAGAAATACAACCAGTAGTCATCACCCCCAAGCTGCTGGAGATGGATGTGCGCAGGTATTTGTGCAAGGAATGCAGGTGAGTGGTCAAGGTCAATAACTGAATGTAATAATATATCACTTAAATAGCAGAGCAAAGTTTCATTCCACTTGGATATGAAAATACATGGAACTGTGCATGGGACTATAGTTATTTGCAAATGTAGGTCTACAGCCTAATGGGAAAAGGCCTTTCATTATTACATTGTAGATCTAACCTAGTAACAAGACTATAAATGGAATGGAGACCTTGACCTATTATTGCTTTATGTGTCCTGATTTCTTTTCTATGTTTTTTACAGTTTGAGGTCGCCTGGATTTCTGTAAACATGAAGTACTTGCTTGTAGTGACCAATGAATTACATTTTTTGTTTTCTGCCAAAATGGGGCAAGAAATCTGATTGGTCAGTATAAGTAAAATGTTGTGGCACACCTTTTTCTCCATATTTTATGTGTCAGGGAAATTTTAACCCTTTCATGACTAAGCCCATTTCTGACATTTGGTGTTAACAAGTTAAATTTGTATTTTTTGCTAGAAAATTACTTAGAACCCCCAAACATTATATATATATAGATATATATCTATATATATCTATATATAGATATACATATATATTTTTTTTAGCAGAGAATCTAGAGAATAAAATGGCGATTGTTGCAATATTTTATGTCACACGGTATTTGCGCAGCAATGTTTTAAACGCACGTTTTTGGGAAAAGGGACGCTTTCATGAATTAAAAAAAAACGAAACAGTAAAGTTAGCCCAATTTTTTTGTATAATGTGAAAGATGATGTTACGCCGAGTAAATAAATACCAAACATGTCACGCTTTACAATTGCATGCACTCGTGGAATGGCGACAAACTACGGTACCTGAAAAACTCCATAGGCGACAATTTAATTATTTTTTTTACGGTTACCAGAGTTACAGAGGAGGTCTAGTGCTAGAATTATTTCTATCGCTCTGACGATCGCAGCAATACCTCACATGTGTGATTTGAACACCGTTTACATATGTGGGCATGACTTCTGTATGCATTTTCTTTGCTGCACGAGCTCGCAGCGACGGGGGTGCTTTAAAAAAAAAAATGTTTTCTTATTTATTTTAAAATTAATAAATTGTTTTTAAAAAAAATAAAATGTTTTGATTACTTTTATTGCTGTCACAAGGAATGTAAACATCCCTTGTGACAGTAATAGGTGGTGACAGGTACTCTTTATGGAGGGATCGGGGGTCTAAAAGACCTCCAATCTCTCCTTTACACTTCAAAGCATTCAGATCGCCATTTTCGGCGATTCTGAATACGGTATATTTTTTTAAAACCAGTGCCATTGGCAGCCAAGTAAACGGGAAGTGACGTCATGATGTCGCTTCCGTGTTTACGTCAAGGAGACTGGAATGAAGCCGCTTACGGCTTCATTCCAGTCTGTCCCTAGCCCTAGGAGTGGCGGATTGCTGATCAGAGCTCCCGGTGGAATAGGAGCCCCGGTAAGAGCAGCAGAGACGGCGGAAGGCTTTTAGCCGCATCAGTTGTTATCTCTGGAAAGCCGATCGCCGTCTCTAAAAAACAGTACCGGGGTGATGCCTGAAGCTGCGGCTGCAGGTGCACACATCTGCGTACGCTCGGCGGCAAGAGGTTAAGCTTCTCCCTATAAGCATATGATTTCTTTACGCTTAAAAGCACAAACTGCTCTATTATATAATGCTAGGAAAGTGCGCTTGTTTATCTCTCCAAGTAACACAAACAGATGCTGGTATCACCTCGAGCTCAGTATTATCCTCAAGAAAACTGGCCTGGCTGCCTTTATTTATACTAAATACATGGATAACAAAAGAGTGTGGTGGCTTCCGAATCAGCCAATCAGACACTTGTATTCATTCAAAAGAACCAATAACACACATGTATATATTCAAATAAAAATACAGTAGTGTCATGTGCAAATGTTTGTGTGCAAAACCATATGGCAAGCACATGGTTCTGAACACGATTGTGTGCGCATTCCCACTGCTATCAATGATGCGAGCCATACTAAATTATGGCCCAGTGGGGCATAACTCTGTATAGTTATACTATGGCTCCCATGTACGCAAATCTGCCTACTTAGGAGTTTAAATGTGATCGCCACGGAGTGGCCAGTTCCCTGGTGAGGCATAAACAAACATCCTTAAAAAAGCAAACAGATCTGCCATGTCCACAGGATGGTTTCCACATCCAATGGTCTTCCATCAGCGTCTGTATGCGTGAATACCCTCGCATGAGCATATTATAGCAAAACAGACACTGTGAGGCATCTGAAAACATACATTAATACAAATTTCCACAACATATCAACAGATCCTTTACACAGAACAGCGGAATGCTTATGACATCGCTGTTTGCTTCTGGAATAACGCATATTTGTATCTTGCAGTGTGTCCCAGATACGCAGCTCTCCTGCTGGATTACTCCTCAGAAACCTCCCACTTCAAAAACTTGTCAGCATTAAGCAGACCTCTTCATTACCAGCAATGTGACTTGTGGACATTCAAGTGTGTGTTTGTGTGTGTTTTTTCTTCTTCAGATTTTTTATGTGAATATTTGTATTAAGAATCCACACAAAAGGGTATAACAACAATCAATGATCTGTTATTTATTATGGGAAAATGACTTAAAGTGGTATTAAACTCAAAAACAAAAATAGAATACATTGCATCTTAACAGTCCTTAAATTAGGTGGCTGCATTGATTTTCTTTTTAAGGCTTTTTTCTTTATTTTCACCTGTTGATTCAGCCAGTAACACACTTCCTGACTTAGGGTGTTTCCATTCTGGATGGAATGGAGACACCTTTGGACAGCAGCTTTGACAGTCTGAGGACAGGATAGTGTTAAATGCACTAGCAGGTTTAGATGGACTTGAATAACAAATTAAAGCCAAACTCCTGCTAGCACTTTTTAAGTAGGTATAGCAATAGTTTTTTCTTTTGGGATACAGGTTTTACATAAATGAATGAATTAGTTGCTAGGATGCAGGATGGTCCTAGCAACCAGAGGATGACTAAATCAGTGAGGGCAGAAGATCCAGGAGAGGAATCTTACTGTGCTGGAGAATACAGGACAGCCAGGTAGGGGGCTTAGGCAGATAGAGGGCATGTGCCTTAGCTGCCACACACTGTGAATGGAATTTATGTACCAGAAAATCAACACTGTTTAGATAGAACTGTCACTCAGCCCAGGTCCAGACCACGTCATTTAGTGATTCCTACCATTGAAGTAATAGTAAGTAGGGACAAAATTTTATAAAAAGCCCTAAACGCTAATCAGTGCGTAGCACATTAAAGCCTTCTTAAAACAGAAGGAATTCACATGTCTCATTCTATCACATATCTCAAAAGTACGAAGATTATTCTTCATGTCAGAAGAGTGGGCAGAGCCATCCACAGCATTCCCTTGTGTTTCAATCATTTTTATTAGTTTTATGTGAGACAATAATACACTTTGGTGAACATTTTTACATCACTGAAGTTATCAAGAACGGTCAAGGCATACAGTAATATCAAGTCGATACAGCATTCCTTTCAAGTTATAAACGGCCAAAAGCACATTTAGAACCATTAGTGTATAGTACAAATAAAGCCTAATGTCTTATAGACATTTATACCAAACTGCATACAGTTGTTTCAGGCTTTAGCCTGTCATCAGTGTAGTATATGGGATCCATGGCATCTGTGGAGTAGGGATTGGGACCCAATGAGACAATATATCCATATAAGTTGTGGTAAGAAAGGGACTAAAGGACATAAAAAAACATCAACTCTAAAGACACTACAGTTATTCTTAGCAACGGAAGTCCAGAACAATGCCAGAAGATACTACATGTTGGGTTAAAATCTTCAAACTGTATCAAATACCAAGAAACCAGAACATAATCTTCCTTTTATAAAAATGTATCCTAATGTTCCAGACCAATGTTTCTGATTCAACACAGAAAAGGGTGTTCATCCTTCATCTAGTCTGGTCTTGCTTGAAACTTACATAGTTAGCAAGGTTGAATAAAGACACCAGTCCATCCAGTTCAAGCTGAGTGAGTGTCTACAATTGTCCCTATTCCTGTACATTATATACTCGCATCGGTCCCTACCCTCAAGGAGCCCACAATTCAAACTTCAGGACGTTTGAAATATCACAAGGATATTTAAAGAACCAAGAGATTTGCCTATCGCAGAGGACCCTTCTTTTTTCTCTTACTTAACTTCCACAGCTCACAAAAGAAGCATCCTGCAGTACCTTCACAACACAGCCAAAGCTTCTATTCCCTTAAGACGGTGGGATCCCCACGTCTCTCTTAGTTGCTATGTGGCTAAATAGTTACATACATAATTACATAGTTGGTAAGGTTGAATAAAGACACCAGTCCATCCAGTTCAACCTAAGTGATTGTGGGTGCGCGTCTACAATTGTCCCTATCCCTGTACATTATGTCTCATTAAGATGCTCATCTATTATATTATTATTTATTTAAGATACCCATAAAGCGCCATCAATTTATGCAGCGCTCCACAATCAAATCGGTCCCTACCCTCTAGGAGCCCACAATCCAAGGTCCCCAACTCACATTCATGTACTAGGGCCAATTTTTGGACAGAAGCCAATCAACCTACCAGCATGTCTTTGAGCAATACATTTGAGAAAAAAAAAAGTATGAAAGACCATAAACCCTCATCTCACAACACATGCAAAACATTTCACAAAACATGGTTCTATTTCCGATTTCACTTTCCCACATGAGGGTGTATTACTTCTCATACCACCAGGCTGCAAAACAGCTTTTTTGGACAGTCTATACATTTTTCTGAATTCTAGAGGATTTTTAGGTTAAATTAAATATGTAGTATTTTTTTTTTTGATGTACTGTATGTGTTGTTTTTATGAAGGTAATGTTCATGTGAGGTATGTGATGTGTATTCTGTAAGCAGGCTGCATCTGCATTTCATTTTATGACTTTTTTTTTGTAAAATGGTAATAAATTCTGATTCAAATATACTGTACTCACCTTGTGTTAACAGTATGTACACCTAAGATTTGTGTGAACATGAACATGAACAGGGCAGGGTTCTCTATTGCAAAGGAAAGTAATGTATAGATGTGCTGACTTCAATTTACCAATCATATGCAAGCAAAGATACATTTTTTTTTCTCTGCACATGATTGTGTATTCTTTGCAAAGTAATTTTTCACTTAGCTTTAAAGAGGAAGTAAACCCTGATGGGTTTACTTCCTCTTTTTTTCCCTGCAAAGGTAAAGCATAATGGACTACTATGCATCGCATAGTAGCTCATTATGTGTCACTTACCTGACACAGGAGCCAGCGAAGTCGCCGCTGATCCCTGTAGTCCGCCGCGTCCATCTTGCTGGTGGCGTCTCGCAGCTCCGACCAATGACAGCGGTGCAACCGCGATGACGTCACTCCCGCGCATGCGCACGGGAGTCGCGCCTCGCAGCTCCGTTGCTGTCATACGGCGAAGCCGCGATGACGTCACTCCCGCGCATGCGCACGGGAGTCGACAAATTTGGCAAATCCATTCTTGGATTTGCCACATTTAGTGCGCCTGCGCGCCGCTGTCTACGGCGCATGCGCCGTAGACAGCGGTGCCCATTTTCGGGCAAATATCTCCTAAACCATATAGGTTTAGGAGATATTGCTTGGACCTACAGGTAAGCCTTAATCTAGGCTTACCTATAGGTCCAAGTTGTTTGGAAGGGTTTACTTCCTCTTTAACTCATTCACTAAGCTAAGATAAAATGTAAACCCACTATTAAATTGTTAATGCATAAATGCATCTTTACCAAATGTACTAGCAGTTTTACATAAAAATGAAATAAAAAGCTGCATGGTAAATTAACTGAAAGACTGAAATGTGTAGTAACAGAATATTCTGTTTTTTTTTTTTTTGTAATAATCCCTGCTGTTCTGTTTAGCTATGTACATATAGTCCTTATAGACACACAGCGGGGGTTATTTACGAAAGGCAACTCCACTTTGCATTACAAGTGCATTTGGAAGTGCAGTCACTGCTGTAAATCTGAGGGGTAGATCTGAAACGAGGGGAAGCTCTGCTGATTTCATCATCCAATCATTTGCAAGCTAAAATGCTGTTTCTTAATTTCCTTGCATGCCCCCCATGGATTTACAGCGACTTTACTTCCAAGTGCACTTGTAGTGCAAAGTGGATTTGCCTTTCATAAATAACCCCCAGTATGTGTAATTTTGCCATATCCACCCTTTTTTTAAGGGTTTTTTTTTTTTTACCTCTGGGTCAGACAACCTTTTCAAATTCTTGAGCTAAAAGATAAAGGTTTTATTGTTATTAATTAAAGAGACTCTGTCACCAGCTTAAAAAAATTTTTTAGTAAAAGCACATCACAGGAAAATCAAATATTTGAAATCCTTCCTTAGCTGAGTTTTTCCTTTCTATATTTTTTTTTTCACTTGCAATGTGCTTTTGAATATCCTAGAAAATTTGACTTCTTCAAAAAGAGTCAATCTTCTAGCAAAGCCCCCTCTCCTTGTATGTCATAACCCTCTCCTGTACTGCGATTGGCCCAGCTCCTCCACTCCCTACATAACATTTTTGTAGCAGCCAGGAGGGGGACAAAGTGGAATAACCCAGAGTGTCACACTTGTCACAGACATCGCATGTGATTTGCACCTGCACTGCGGTAACCATCGCATGCGATGTCTGTGTAATGGGAGTTTAGACATTTGATTTGCAGGAAAATAGTGCAGGGACTATTTTTTCCCACACTGGAATTGGATCGCATGGGTGTTGTCACCCATGCAATCCAATTGCTGTGGGAGTTCACAGTTTACACTGCGATCTGTGAAACGATCTGGGGGTGTCATTAACATTGGGGTTCGCAGAGGGCAGTGTGAACTGCCTGTGGGAGAGATGCGATGTGGGCACCGGCCCTGGAATCGCTCTGGTTCCCACATTGCATATGTGTGAACCTAGACTAAGTGACAGTTCTGAGTCTTCTGGGACTGCTAACAGTCTTTTAGAGGTACAGGCATACCCCACTTTTAAGTACACAATGGGGTTTATTTAGTAAAGCTGGAAAGTGCAAAATCAGACTCACTTCTGCATAGAAACCAATGAGCTTATAACCCCAGATTGTTCAATTAAGCTTTGGTAATAAAACCTGGAAGCTCATTGGTTTCTATGCAGAATTGAGCCTGATTTTGCACTTTCTAGCTTTAGTAAATAAAACCCATTGTTTACTTACAAGTGGGGTATGCCTGTAAATAACATAACTAAAATAGGTAAAAATGCACATATAATCTTTCGGTAAGATTTTATTTCAAATAAATGGTCTGGTGACATGGCCTTCCTAACCAGTTGTGCACATGAGGCATACTTCATACACCCAATAAAACGTTGTCGAAATACAGAGGATGTGTGTAGTGTAAGGACTTACTACACACACCTTCTGCCATGCTTCTGCTCTTCCCCTTCCTTGGACGCACCATCAATTTCCAACTGTCAAAATGACAGTGGGGAGTTGCTGTGTAAAGACAGCAGCTATATAGCTTCTGCTGTCAAAAAACAGTTTGACAGTTAGGGCTCATGCACACAGGACATTTTAAAAACACCAGCGCTACAGCAGCTCAAAAAACGCCCGTTTAGCCATATTTTTACATTAGCGTTTTTGTTCGTTTTTTATTGAAAACACTCTCTATAATGTAAAAGCAGCAGAAAACGTCTAGGCGCGTTTTTTTGGCATTTTTCATTTTTACTGCTCCTGGAAGCACAGGCTGGCTGTTTTTTTTATTTTTTATTTTTTACTGCCACTAAATGCCTCATGGGCTAACATGGAGGGGCTTTTAGATACACTTAAAAAAAAAACATCAAATGCCCCTAACAGCAGCTGTAAAAACGTCCTGTGTGCATGAGACCTCAGATGTGAGATCAACAGATACAAGGTAACATTGTTACTTTTGTATCTACTCTGTATCATTAATCTACAAATCAAAAGATAAATGTAATAAGTCAACGCTAAAATAATAATAATAAATAGAAGGATGCTGAAAATAAGTAAGCATACAAGAAACCTAAATGCAACAGTAATAAAGGTGTAGCACTTTAATATAGCAACAGCAAAGTAAGTAATCAAGTAAATAATAAATTAAAACATTCACTATAAATCATGTGCATAAAAACATGAAAGTGAAAATCACACACAAAAAATGCATAAATAAACAAAAACTCCAGAAGAGGTTCGTGTATTCATTACACCATCTAAAAAAGGGGACACCACGTGCAACTGAGGGTAAGACCGCACTCACCATCTCTCTAGCTGCCAACGCAGCAAAATCACCCCCCTATTTTTAATTCCCAAAGCATGACTTGCTGCATTGGCAGCTTTTGAGCTAGTGAGTGCGGTCTTATCTTCAGTTCCATGTGGTGTATCCACTTTTTAGATGGGGGAAGCAATACACAGACATTTCTGGAGTTAAAAGACGTTTTACCTTAATTATGCATTTTATGTGTGAGATTTTCACTTTCATGTTTTTATGCACATGATTTATAGTGGATGTTTTTATTTATTATTTATAGGGCTGCGGAAATTAACGATTAATTGTTCGATTAATCGTTAATTTCTTTGATCGATCAAAATAATTTTAATCGAGGACGATCCGCGGAGTCAGTTCCGCGGTCTCGCCCATAGGAAAGGCCGCGGCTTCGGCCTAGCTCCGGAGCCGCGGCCATCTTGGTCCACCCGGCGGCGGCCTAGACGCGTGCGCTGACGTCATCATCGCCCGCCTGCTTGTGTCTACTCTGAGGATGGACGGGTCTGCCTACTGTCTATTCCAGACAGAGCAGACAATCATGAATATTAAGGTATGGGGGAGATGTGAGGAGATGTGGGCAGTACTTTATGGGGGGAGAAGTGGGCAGTACTTTATGGGGGGAGAAGTGGGCAGTACTTTATGGGGGGGGGGGAGATGTGGACAATATAGCATGGGGGGAGATGTGGACAATACAGCATGGGGGGAGATGTGGACAATACAGCATGGGGGGAGATGTGGACATTACAGTTAAAGTTAAACTAACTTTCTACGTTTTTCTTAAAGTTTAATAAAAAAAAAAATGTAAAAACCGTATGTACATTATAATTAATCGAAATTAGTCGATTAATCGATTAAAAAAAAAATCGATTAATCGAACAGGAAAATTTTAATCAGTAACAGCCCTAATTATTTACTTAAAGTGGTTGTAAAGGCATAAGGATTTTATCTTAATGGATACTATCCATTAAGATAAAAAACCTTCTGTGTGCTGAAGCCTTCCTCAGCCCTTCCTAATGCCGCGTACACACGGGCGGACTGTATGACGTACTTAGTCCGTCGAAACACATTTCAGCGGACAGTCCGCTCGTGTGTGGGCTTCAGCGGACTTTTTCAGCGTGCAGTCTGGCGTACTAAGTATTTCGGATTTTTCGAAAATTCTGTCCGTCGTACTTTGGTTTCAGCGGACAATCCGCTCGTCAGTAGGCTAGTTCGACGGACTAAGAATGGCGCATGCCCAGAAAGGATTTACACGGCGGAAGGGTGCTTTGCTGTGTATTGGACTTCCTATTTCTAGTCCCGTCGTACGTGCTGTACACGTCATCGCGCAAGCTTTTGACGGACTGTTTGGGTATCCGTGTGTGGTCAAGTCCGTTCAGTCGAAAGTATGACGGACTGTCCGTCGGATTGTATGACGGACTAAGTACGCCATACAGTCCGCTCGTGTGTACGCGGCATAAGACTTACCTGAGCCCATCTTGATCCAGCGATGTTGTACAAGAGGCTCGACTCTTCCTCCTGATTTGGCTGAGACACACAGTGGGCGCCATTGGCTCCCGCTGCTGTAAATCAAACCGAGTGAGCCAACCAGGAGAGGGGGCGGTGCCTGGCTGGGCTATAGCTCCGTGCCTGAATAGACACACAGAACAGCAGCTCGGCTTCGGTGCCCCCACAGCAAGCCGCTTGCTGTGGGGGCACTCGGCAGGAGGGAGGAGCCAGGAGTGCCGAGGAGGGACCTGAGAATAGGAGGATCTGGGCTGCTCTGTGCAAAACCAGTGCACAGAGCAGGTAAGTATGACATGTTTGTTATTTTTAAGCAAAAAAAACCCAGAGAATTTAGTATCATGTTAATTACTATAATTAACCACTTCCCGCTTTGCCTGTAGCATAATGACAGCTGGGAAGTGGTTGTGTTATCCTGACTGGGCGTCATATGACAACCAGCAGGATAAGTAGCTGGCACGCACCCGTGGACGGCGCATGTCCCTCAGACACAGCAGGTCCCCAATCACAGTAAACAGGCAATAAAATTGGCTGCTTACCACGTGATCGGCTGTGTCCAGTCACTTCTGAGTGGTTGAGGCGGCACGCATCGCAGTGCTTAGGGATTCGGGTGCCCCTTGGACACAGCGCATGCGCACGGGAGTCGCATCACCTCAGCAAGGATCAAGGCCTTAAAGGTTCATTGAGCTGCGCATGCACGGCTCAGTGAACATGACACCTGACAGGCGGAAGGATTAATTTAGGGCAGAAGAGACCAATAGGGTGTCTTCTGTCATAAGTACCCTGCCTGTCAGCCATTTGATTAAACTTTACTTCCACTCAGTGGCGTCAAGAGGAGGGCTGACGGGGGCTGGAGCCCTGAGTGTGCCCCCAAAACCCCCGGGACTCGATAGTCCTAAATTCATTATTAGCCCCGAGCTGTTTCCACGGGCAACAGGGAAGATCTCCCGCTTATCCAGCGTGGTCGAGTGGCGTACAAAAAGTCCCACCTCTGGGACCCGGCTCCTATAATGGACGTCCCACTGGTCCAATGCCGAGACTGCGGGACATGTGACATCCATCATAGGCACCGCTGGGTCCAGGAGGAGGCGGGAATGACACTGCGGCCGCGCTGGGCACAGGAGATCCCTGTTTGCTCTGTGTAAATGGGCAGGCAGTTGAGAGGCTCTCTTATCTTGGCTCTCTCTCTCTGGTGGGTGCAGCCTGCTGTGGAGTGGTCAGAATGAGATGGGCTACACTTGTTATGGGGGCACATGTGCTCAAGAATTTGATTGGATTTTGCCCCATACATTTTTTCTTCTATCCTGACAAATGCTCCAGTCTCTGCTGCAGAGGAACAACCCCATAACAGGATATTACCACCTCCATGCTTAACTGCAGGAATGGTGTTATTTGGATGGTAAGCTGTATTGGATTTCCGCCAAACATATCATTTGGTGTGAGGACAAATAATTCAATTTTAGTCTCATCTGGCCATAACACCTTTTTCCATGTGGCCTCAGAATTTTCAAAGTATGTTTTGTCAAACCTCAGTTGTGATTGCATATGGCCTTTCTTGAGTGGCTTTTTTCTTGCAAGCCTCCCATACAAGAAATGGGAACGAGGGACACCTACTAGCAAAAGTATGTAGGCATGAGACCCTTGCCACCCCTATTTAAAGGAGAATTATGAAAAAAAATTATTAGTTAATCTCACAAGTGCTTTTTTTCCCCCTTATATTGGCTTTTGCAATTTACAAATGCAGCAATTTAGAAATTGCATGAAAAGTTTAGCGCTGAGAAACACTTTTTGAAAGATAAAAAGTGCATTTTATATACAACTATATAGATCAGGATAAAATGAGAGACAAATTAGGAGAAAAGATAGGCAGAGGGACTTTCTTCCAAATCAGGGACAGTCCTCGAAATCAGGGACAGTTGGGACCTATGTTGTTGCCAAATGCACACAATGACCACTCTTTGTCATAAATTCTTGCAACTGCTTCAGAGTTGCTGTGGGCCTCTTTGTAGCCTCTCTGACCAGTTTCCTCCTGGCTCTTTCATCCAGTTTTGGAATGACGTCCTGATCCATGGAGGGTCTGTGTTGTACCAAATACCTTCCACTTCTTAATAATAGACTTCATTGTGCTTCTAGACATTGATAAAGCCTTTGATTTGTATGTTGTATCCATCTCCTGACTCGTGTGTGTCTACAACTTTATCCTGGACATCTCGACTTGTCACCCATAGTTGATTGTTTTCTTCAGTTGTACTACCAGGGACTGAAATGTTCCAGGAAAGCTATTTTCATCCTGAGCTAATCAAAATGACCACAGCTGCTTGCAGTTGAAAGTGAAATGGCTTTGTGTGCCATTGAGAAGGTGATGAGCTACACCTGACTGAGTATACAAGTTATTTTTAGGAAGGGGGTGATCTTTTTCCAACGCTAAATGTTGGTGTTACATCTTTCACTTGGATGTTATAAGTTGCTCTGAATAAATTCAGCTAGTTAAAACAGAAACTGTGTCTGTCTTCATTTCAGGCTGCATAGCAACAAATGTGATTATTTTAAAGGGGGGGTGGTGATTATTTTCTATACCCACTGTATATAATAAAATAATAATAATAAAGCACCGTCACTCCCACACACACTCCAAATAAAAAGCGCAGTGTAGGGTAAGCATGTTACGCTAAGCATCAATTGCGCCAGACATGTAACGTATCATCGTGAACGTCAGAGTGAGAGCAATAATTCATGGTGAACTCTAAACTAATAACCTGTAAAGGTGTTTAGAGCATTGCCTACGAAAAATTTTGGGTACTGTTGTTTTTTTGTGATTCCGCAAGTGTGTTCAATTTTAACTACTTAAAGCGGGATTCCACCCTAAAGTGGAACCTCCGCTGATCGGATCCCTCCCTCCCTCCGGTGTCACAAAGACAGGTATTTTCACCCACTTCCGGGCATAGACTCCCGTGGGAGTCTACGCCATTTCCTGCCCTGCCGCGCTGTCTGCTGGGACACACACGGGGTCCCAGTGACAGCGCGGAGATTTCCTATTGCGCGGCACGGCTCGCGCATGCGCAGTAGGGAATCGGGAAGTGAAGCCGATTCGCTTCATTTCCTGATTCCCTCACCTAGAATGGTGACTACAGCAGCCGAGAGCCGAGCGAGCGATCGATCGGCCTCGGCTGCCGGCATCGCTGGAACCCGGGACAGGTGAGTGTCCATTTATTAAAAGTCAGCAGCTGTAGTATTTATAGCTGCTGGCTTTTAATATTTTTTTTTCTGGTGGAATCCCTCTTTAAGGACCAGGCCTCTTTTTCAGACTCGGTGTTTACATGTTTAAAACATTTTTTTTTGCTAGAAAATTACTTAGAACCCCCAAACATTATATATTGTTTCTTATCTAACACCCTAGAGAATAAAATGGCAGTCATTGTAATACTTTTTTTCACACCGCATTTGTGCAGCGGTCTTACAAGCGCACTTTTTTGGGAAAAAAAATCACTTTTTTGAATAAAAAAATAAGACAGCAGTAAAATTAGCCCAATTTTTTTTTATATTGTGAAAGATAATGTTACGCCAAGTAAATTGATACCCAACATGTCACGCTTCAAAATTGCGCCCACTCGTGGAATGGCGTCAAACTTATACCCTTAAAAATCTCCATAAGCGACATTTAAAAAATTCCACAGTTTGCATGTTTTGTGTTACAGAGGAGATCTAGGGGTAGAATTATTGCTCTCGCTCTACCAATCGCGGCGATACCTCACATGTGCGGTTTGACTACCGTTTTCATATGCGGGCTCTACTCACGTATGCGTTAGCTTCTGCGCGCGAGCTCGTCGGGACGGGGCGTTTAAATTTTTTTATTTTTACATTGTTCTTTTTAAAAAAAATTGTGTGACTTTTATTCCTATTACAAGGAATGTAAACATCCCTTGTAATAGAAAAAAAGCACGACAGGACCTCTTAAATATGAGATGTGGGGTCAAAAAGACCTCAGATCTCATATTTACACTAAAATGCAATAAAAAAAAAAATTAAATGCCATTTGAAAAAAAAATTTAAAAAATGTTTCTTTAAGAGCTATGGGCAGATGTGACATTTTGATACTGATCGCGATCAGTACAGCGAGAGCAATAATTCTAGCTCTAGACCTCCTCTGTAACGCAAGACATGCAACCTGTAGAATTTTTTAAATGTCGCCTATGGAGATTTTTAAGGGAAAAGGTTTGTCGCCATTCCATGAGCGGGCGCAACTTTGAAGCGTGACATGTTGAGTATCAATTTACTTGACGTAACATTATCTTTCACAATATAAAAAAAATTGGACTAACTTTACTGTTGTTTTAATTTTTATTTAAAAAAAAAGTGTATTTTATTCCAAAAAAAAAAGTGCGCTTGTAAGACTGCTGTGCAGATACAGGGTGACAGAAAGTATTACAACGACCGCCATTTTATTCTCTAGGGTGTTAGGAAAAAAATATATAATGTTTGGGGGTTCTAAGTACCTTTACTGACACTATGGGGTTTATTTATTAAAGCTGGACAGTGCAAAATCAGGCTCACTTCTGCACAGAACCCCATCAGCTTCCAACCCCAGCTTGTTCAGTTAAGTTTTGGCAATGAAACCTGGAAGCTCATGTGACAGCTCTGAACTGGGGGATGCCATGTGAGGAATGGAAGCTGGGCGGAGGTCTGTGAAAGCCCCGGTACATGCTATTCCCCATACCGGCCGCACGTGGCCGCTGTCGTCCATTTGTTTGGGGTTTTGCTTTCCTTCTCGGTGACGTCAGTCCGGCGCCACCCCCTGTCCGCTACTCTCCGGAGTTCCTGTGTAATCTTCCCGCTTCCGGCTGCTCTAGTGATGGCGGATGAAAGTGGAGCCGCGCAGCGGGATCCCCCGGAACTAGATGAGGATGAGGAGTCTGCGGGCACTGACAGTGACACCGAGGGGGAGGATATCTTCACCGGCGCTGTGAGTAGAGCAGGTGACAGGGAATGTGAGGGTCCCATGACAGGGCTGGGCTCAGTCCCTGTGTACAGGACTGACGTATGGGAGTCATACAGAAGAGCCCTCTGTCCTCACTATAGTGTACAATTCTATATACTGGGGGAGGGGTTATCACAACTACAACAGCTGTGCATGGCGACCAATCAGCTTCTAGCTTCAGCTTGTTCAGTGAGGCGTTTCAAATGAAAGCTAGAAGCTGATTGGCCGCCTTGCACAGCCTCTGCAGTATTGATCAGTGCTGTGTAGGGATGAGATCA
Organism: Lithobates pipiens; assembly: GCF_037356315.1. Taxonomy (NCBI): domain Eukaryota; kingdom Metazoa; phylum Chordata; class Amphibia; order Anura; family Ranidae; genus Lithobates; species Lithobates pipiens. The sequence goes on from NW_027507903.1 coordinate 106,792,544, forward strand.
GGTATGTTCGCATGCTCCACATGCAGAGTCCGCCAGGAAGTCGGTGCAGCGCTGCGCTAATCACAGGCAGTGAGACATTGTCCGATCTCTGCAGCCGCACATCGGGGCAATGTCTCACTGCCTGTGATTAGCGCAGCGCCGACTTCCTGGCGGGCTCTGCACGTGTTCCATGCGAACACGCCTGAGCTCATCCCTAGTGCTGTGTTCTGACTATAGAAGGTGTGCAGGCTGACCGGTATAAATGAAGGACGATGTCTGTGTCCCCGTACTATGATTGTACAGCTGTGACAACCACACCCACAATGCACCAGATGCTGGTTGTGGGGGAACACATGTTAGGCCAGTTTGATTTTCTCTGCCTTTGAGGTCACTTATAGGCAGGGCTTATTTTCAGCAGGAACGGGGGGAGTGCAGTTCCGGTGTCTTGTCGAATACTGTCCCCCGTCGGATAGTGTCCACTGTGTGCTGTCCTTGCGCAGTATGGAGGACAAGGAGACGCCAAAAGTCTCTGAAGATGAATGAGGTGAGTCCAGGTTCGAGACCCACCATCCAAGTGGACATAGAGTTCGAATAAAGAACTGCTGAGTGCAGCAAGGCTGCTCCTGAAGCGTGGCGAGCGAAGCGAGCCTGCTAGGGGCCCTCTTACTGAGTGCTGTTTAACATCATCTACCGTATGTCCACTTGCATGGTGGGACTTGAACCTGGACTCAGGGCAGAAGGTTCTATTAAGTGCGCAGGCGCCGTTCATCTTTGGAGGCATTTGGCGTCTCCTTGTCCCCCGTACTGAGCAAGCGCTGCACCTGCGCAGTATGATAGTACGGACACTATCCGATGGGGGGGCAGTTCTCGGCAGAACACCGGCACCTCCAGCTCTGATTGTATGTAATGGCAAGGGGTGCTGGGGTGTATTGGAAGTTCTATTAATGTTGGCTGCTGGGGGATCTATTGTTGCTGGAGGGAAACTATTTTTACAGGGAAGAGAGCCTGTTGTTGCTGGGGAGGTCAGTTGTTGCTGGTGGGGGATCTATTGTTGCTGGGGTACTCATATATGCTACTGGGAGACAACCGTTTCTGAGAGACATCTACCGTTGCTAGCTGTTCAGAGTCTATTGTTGCTGGGGGTGCTCCATTTTTTTTCTGGCTACAGGGGATCTATTTTACTTCCTATCATTAACAAATTGCATACAAATTACTTAGCACCACAAATTGATACTTGATTCTATATTCAATACTGAGAGGTGGGCAGGTGGTGGAACCAAGGAATGGTGCTTGGAGGTGGAACCAAGGAATGGTGCTTGGAGGTGGAACCAAGGAATGGTGCTCGGAGGTGGGTAGGGAGTTGAACCATGGAATGGTGCCCGAAGGTGTGTAGTGGTGCAACGGATCGTCACCGATACTTGATCCGAACGGGTCACCCCGTTCGGATCGGCACACACCGCGATCCGCGGCTTTGGCCTAGTCCCGGATCGCCGGCTATCTTGGTGCACCCGTCGGCGTTTACAATGTGATCGATCCGTCAAATGACAGAGGCATCACTTGTAAACAAACCGGCGTCATGATGACGCCGGTTCCTCTCTCCCCTCTGTGTACTGATCTGTACAGTGGAGGGGAGGGATCGGATGGCAGCAGCGCTGTGGGCTGCATCTGTAGTGCCCACAGTGCTGCTCTGTGACAATTGCAGTCACAGCCAGCCATACCCTGCAATACCCAGCCATGCTCAGCCAATATTACAGAGATGGATATTACAGTGGGGGAGATTGTGGATATTACACTGGGGACTATATGGTGGTGGAATTTTCACAGGTTTTTGCAAATTCAATTATTATTTGCTGATCCGAAAAATGATCCGATCCATGACTCTGATCCGAGGAACGATCTGATCTGTGAGTTTTTTGATCCGTTGGAACCAAGGAATGGTGCTCGGAAGTGGGTAGGGGGTGGACACAAGAGGTGACTCGGAAGGAGGGAGTTCCTGCACCTATTCTCTGAGAGAAAAAAGCCCTGCTTATAGGGTGTGGTAAGGTGTGGTAAAACCATGTGGTGAGCCACGTTTTTACTGCCAGCCCCCCCTGTTGGCTGCAGTGGCTCGTGGTGTACACATGGTGTGACCCTGATGCTTTGCTGCAGGGATTATGCCCCCTGTCACTTTCTGTAGGCGTAGTGCCTGCCCAGTGCAACATTTTGAAGGAGCTGTGGGCAATGCACACGTACTAAAGTGGGGTTCAAAGGGTTAAAGCAGGTGGTGCAATGTCTCTTCATTGCCTGTCAGATGCTCTTTGAAGACTGATCCAAACAGGAATCGCTCTTCAGAGATGAAAGTAGGTGTGAACGAGCCCATAGGGTCCTTTCACACTGCAGTGTGTGTGCATGGAGTACACACTGGACCTGGACAAAATATAGGCCCCGGCATTTTAGACTGAGCCACCTTTTTTTTTTTTTATCCTTTTTTTTTTATTTTTAAACCTAACCACTTCAGCCCCGGACCATTTGGCTGGCCAAAGACCAGAGCACTTTTTGCAATTCGACACTGCGTTGCTTTAACTGACAATTGTGTGGTCTTGCTACGCTGCTCCCAATCCAAATCGATGTCCTTTTTTCTCCCCCCACAAATAGAGCTTTCTTTTGGTGGTATTTGATCACTTTTGCGTTTTTTAATTTTTGCGCTACAAACAAAAAAAAGCGCCAATTTTGAAAAAAAAAGCGTCAATTTTGAAAAAAAAAACCCATTATTGTTTACTTTTTACTATAATAAATATCTCCAAAAATATATAAAAAAAAGTTTTTTTCCCTCAGTTTAGGCCGATACATATTCTTCTACATATTTTTGGTAAAAAAACAAAACCACAATAAGCATTTATTGATTGGTTTGAGCAAAAGTTATAATTTTTACAAAATAGGGGATATTTTTATGGCATTTTTATTCATTTTTTTTTATTATTAATGGCGGCAATTGGCGATTTTTTTATCGTGACTGCGACATTATATCAGACACTTTTGCCCCGATTTTGGGACCATTCACATTTATACAGTGATCAGTGCGATTAAAAATGCATTGATTACACTGTAAATATGACTGGCAATGAAGGGGTTAACCACTACGTGGGGCTGAAGGGGTTAAGTGTGTCCTAGGGAGTGATTGTAATGGGGGGGGGGGAGTAGAATCCATTTTGCGCAAAATTTATCAAGAATTTTATTTTTTTTATGTTCTATAGCAGAAAGTAAAAATGTTATTTCCAAAATGTTCATTGTTTTTCGTTTACAGCACACAAAAAAGAAAAAAAACCCAGTGGTGAACAAATACCACCAAAAGAAAGCTTTATTTAGGTACCGTACCACGCAATTACCAGTTAAAGTAGTACAGTGCCGAATAGCAAAAAATGGCTTGGTCATGAAGGAGGTAAAATCTTCTGGAGCTCGAATGGTTAACAAGCATTTAAAGGGGTTGTAAACCCTTGTGTTTTTTCACCTTAATGCATCCTATGCATTAAGGTGAAAAAACAGCTGACAGCCACCGGCCCCCCCATTTTACGTACCTGAGCCCCTTCAACTCCTCGGCATGGGACGCGCGGTCCGTCCCTCCACGGGGCCCCGACTCTTGATTGTATAGATTGATAGCGCAGCCATTGGCCCCCGCTGGTGTCAATCAAATCCAATGACGGGGGCGCCGGTTTGTGGGGGCCGAGTCCAGCATTCGTGTCTGTGGACCCAAATGCTGTACTCAGGAGCGTGCCTGCAAGATAACCCCCTAGGACAGTGATGGCGAACCTTGGCACCCCAGATGTTTTAGAACTACATTTCCCATGATGCTCAACTTCACTGCAGACTGCATGAGCATCATGGGAAATGTAGTTCCAAAACATCTGGGGTGCCATCACCGCCCTAGGAGAAGTGCTCTCCCGAGGGGGTTATCTGATGCGGGGAGGAGCCGCAAGACCTGCTGGGGGACCCCAGAAGAGGATGTTCGGGGCCACTCTGTGCAAAATGGGCTGCACAGTGGAGGGAAGTATGACACGTTTGTTATTTAAAAAATATATAAAAAATGATCCTTTACTATTGCTAACTTTTGAAGTGAAGGAAGGAGTCCACTGCAAGGTATTTTTTATGTAATTTGCGTTGAGTTGTCCTTTGACTTGCCACGTCTGGCCTTGACACAAGGGTTCAACTGTCTTTTTTTTTTTTCAGTCTGGTTACTGGATTATTCCAGAGGAGAAAGGAAAAAGCTGAAAGAGGGTGTAAACTCCCATCTAAGAATTTTTGGAGAGCGAAATCTTGCATTGTTGTCCTTCAGAATTATTGGGAGCAGCAGGGTGACCTTTCCATGTCACTTGACCTATAACTAAACCCGGTTTGGGTGAATTGTCCCTTTAAGTAAAAATGCATCTCTGTGATTTGTGTAGATGTAATTACTGTTGGGGATATGAAATTAGTAATTCCATTGTTTGAAGTGATAACTAGGAACTGCCTGAAGCCAATCCAATTATATTGTCACCATCTGTACAGCTGTTTATATTACTGACAAGCTACATGGTTAAAGAATTTCTTCATAAGCTGAACTTTCGCAATACTACAAAGCGTTTGCTGATGCGAGCCATTTAGTGGGATGCAGGAATTATCAAACAAGTCAGACATTCTTCATTGGAAAACAATAGTCAGCTTTTTCTGACCTCACAGACCACCTCCCCCACCCAGCATCTAAAGCACATGACTAAAACATCCCATATATGATTCTGTGTGCTGGAACTCTGAAAAAACCCAATTCCCCTCCGCTGACTTCTGCAGACATGCTGTGGACCAAATCTGAGGGGCTATGTATATCATATTTGTGCCTAAGCTACATATTTTTAAACATGGTACAGTTGCGAAAAAGATATTTCTAGTAAATGCATATATGTTAAGATACGGTTGTCTTCTAAATGTTACAAATGTGTACTGTTAGCCCTTGTACACGCGGTCGGACATTCCGACGGAAAATGTCAGATCGGGCCATGTTGTCAGATAATCCGACAGTGTGTGGGCTCCATTGGACTGTTTCCGTCAAAATATCCGACCGACAAAGTTTTAGAGCTGGGCTATAACATTTTCCAACAACATGATCCGATCGGACTTTGTCCGATCGTTTGCAGAGAATTCCGATCGGACAAAGTGCCACACATGCTCAGATCAAATTCCTAGACCAAAGCTATTGGCTACTAGCCTGAACGTAGTCCCGTCGTAACAAAATAACGTCATCACGTTATGAACGATCGGATTTTCCAACAACTTTGTCCGACCGTGTGTATGCAACACCAGTTTCGGACAAAATCCAACGGATTTTGTTGTCTGAATGTCCGACCGTGTGTACAAGGGCCTAGAGATTAATATATCTTCACTGGCAGCCTCTGCAAATACGACCTCCATTTCTTATCCAGAGCCCTACATCTGAGGTCCCCAGCCACATTTGGCCTTCACATGCTTCATCAGTAGGAGCAACATCAAAAAGTACATTTTATCATTTGTTGCTTGTTTGACCGCTGAAAGCTCAGCTCATGTCCATCTATTGCAGGTTAAAATATGTCCAAAATATTTTTGTTAAATACTTAATTTTTTTTCCTCAAAGCAGGACTAAGGCCACTTTCACACTGACGTCCCGTTCAGGCCCGCCTGTCAGTTTTTCAGGCGGACCTGAACGGATGCTCCATAGAGCTCTAAGGAGCGTCGGATGTCAGCGGTGACATGTCGGCTGACATCCGACCCGCTCCGATCCGAAAAAGTGTAACGGAGGAAAAAGCTATTTTTCCATCCGTCTCCGGATCGGATCGGGTGACGACGGGCACTGCAGTCCGTCGTCATCCGATCTCCCATAGTGGAGAGCGGCGCTGTGACAGGTCTGTCCCTGCGCAGTGTGCAGAGACGGACCTGTCATCTCCCTGCTCAGCGGGGATCGACGGAGTGAGCAAACGGATATCCACGGGGCGGATCAGAACTGATCCGCCCCGTGTGAAAGGACCCTAAGTCTGGGTGGACACCAGTGCGACTTGTCATGCGCCTTGACAGATGAAAGTCGCTTGATGGGTCACGCCCCACTTGCGGCACAGGAACCGCTCAAATTGCTGCGACTCAGAACCATTTCTGTGCGACTTGCATTGACACCTGTTAACCACTTGCCTACTGTGCACTTTTACCCTTTTTCTGTCCACGCCAATTTCCAGCTTTTTGCGCTGTCACACTTTCAATGACAATTGCGCAGTCACGCAACCCTGTAAACATATGACATTTTTATAATTTTTTTTTCTCACAAATGGAGCTTTCTTTCGGTGGTATTTAATCGCCACTAGGTTTATTATTTTTTGCTAAATAAAGTAAAATAGACTATTTCAGTTTGTTATAAAATTTTGCAAACGGATAACTAATCTTTCTTCTTCACTGATGGGGCAGCACTGGTAATCAGGACACTGATTACAGGACATTGACACTGATCAGGACTAGATGTCCCTTTCACACAAGCCAGTAACTGGCTCTTCATTCCTCACACTGTCAGCATGAGGAAAGGAATGGCGATAACTGGGTTGTGTTTACATCGTGATCAGCTGTGTTTAGAGAAAGCTGATTACATGGCAAAGTGCCTCTGTGATGCCCCGATCCGTGATTAGCGGTGTCCTAGTGTGCTGCGCGCGTGGGGGGAGAGAGAAAGTTTGATCAGGAGAGGACGTCATATGATGCCCTGCCGGTGATGTGCGACCATGCTGTAGCTGTCATTAGGCTATAGCATGGTTGGGAACTGGTTAAATTAGGTCACACAGATGTCAGCAAGCCGTACATTAAATCACACTGATAATCTGCTTTGAACTCGCACTGCTGTGAATCGGTGTTAATTTTGTCAACTAAAACATTTTCATCAGTGCCCTTTTTACAGTGACAAAAGCTAAATGAAAAGTACACCATTTTCATCCACTGATGAAAATCTATTGCGTTTCGTTAAGAAGCTAAACAAAAATGTGAGGGAGGGACATTTACCGTTGTTAACTTCCTGTTTCCAAAGAGCTTCACCTGTGTAGAGTGCAAGAGTGCTTCCGGTGCCAGCAAGAGAGTCTGTGGTGTGCTTACTAGTTAGCAGTTAGCACTGCAGCATTACAGGCCTCCTCAGATGACTGTCCAGAGCAGCACTGTGCATTACAGGTCTCCCGATGAGAGTCCTACTCACCAGGGCACAAATGTCCACAGCAGAGCACTGTGAGTGTGTATATTGCAGGCCTCCCCTCAGACTCCGTCCAGAGCACTCTGCATTACAGGCCTTCTCCCAGACCTGAGACCACCATCCTGCACTGTGCAGCATTACAGGCCTCTCAGGCCAACGTCCCAGAGCACTGTGCAGCATTACAGGCCTCTCATACCATCATCCAGAGCACTGTGCAGCATTACAGGCCTCTCATACCATCATCCAGAGCACTGCATTACAGGGCTCCCCTCAGACCACCATCCAGAGCATTGTGCAGCCTTACCATACCATCATACCATCTTCTAGAGCACTGTGTGCATTACAGGCCTTCTCAGACGACCGTCCAGAGCACCTACTGTGTAAATGTGGGCTTTCACTTAGGCTGGGTTCACACATATGCAAAATTGCCAGGTTTGTCATCATCCAATTCGCATGACAGGTAAGTGTGACCGGCTCTCAATGGAAGATGGCTGTTGTCAGAATTGAAAAATGGTCCAGTTCAGGTGTGAATTCAGGCTAAAATTCGGACCTGAATCGCACCTGAACTAGTGTAAATTAACGCACTGGACCCCAGGGACGAACTAGCAAGAGCACATGTTTGAACCTGGCCTGAATCGGTAAGCATGTCAAAAAACTGACTTCTGTCCCGTTCAGCTCTCATTCAGCAGGGGACCTGTACATGGATCCCCTGCTGAACGGAGCAGAGCGGCTCTGTGTGAAAGAGCTCTTTTTCTACTAGTTCCTTAAAGTAGTTGAAAACCCTTGCATATACCCAGTGAAGTGACTGGCCTTAGGGGATACACAGAGATTAAACAAATCCTCTTGCATAAGTTGCACCTGTTTATATGCAGTCATCTTTCCCCTATATTTATTCATAGTGCTTAATTTTCACAGGATCACTCTGCTCTGAAAAGCAGGGGGCAGGGAGCTTAAAGAGGAGCTGCACCTAAAAAAATAAATATTAAAAGCCAGCAGCTACTAATATTGCAGCTGCTGACTTTTAATAAAATCACACTTACCTGTCCCAGGGTCCAGGGATGTCGGCGGCAGATGACGAGCGATCGCTTGTCTCGCTGCTGCCACCACCGCCATCCTCTGTCAGGGAATCGGGAAGTGAAGCATGACGGCTTCACTGCCCGGTTCCCTACTGCGCATTCGCGAGTCGCGCTGCGCGTCTCTTATGGTCCCCCGCTGTGTCTTTGGGAACTGTGTGTTTCCCAGAACACAACGGGGGGGGGGAGCGGGGGGTCTGTGGCGGTCTGGCCGGAAGTGGGTGCAGTTACCTGGATTATCCAGGTAACTGCACCCCCCTCCCCCCTGAAAGGTGCCGATTGTGGCACCGGAGGGGGGGAGAGATCAGATTAGTGGAACTTCCCCTTTAGGGTGAAGAACCGCTTTAATTTTTAAATCAGTGAGGAGAACTCTGAGAGCTGATTGGAGGAAAGGGACAACCCCTCCCCACACAGGAACAGAGCTGAGGCTGTCAATCAGCTGGAGCTCCCTCCCCGTCATCATTTTATTTATTTTTTTTGGTGTCGGTAAAACTTGTCAGAAGTGACTCATGCTTATTAGCAGAAAGCAACAAACAAATTTCATATCTGAGGTTTACAACCACTTTAATAATCATCAAACACATTACAGTCTCACCCTGCAAGCCCTGTTAAATCAACTTTATATTTACGAAAACGATAATATGAAGACTTACCCAATCGATTCAATCAGTTTGTATTCAGTGAGGCAGGCATTTGCAATACAAAGCTATTGGTAGACCTAAAGGAGATGTACAATCAAATTGTAATGTGTAGTGAGCTTTAGACTGTACAATCTTCTTTAGCTCTATTAATATTAATTAAAGCAGGGGTTGACAAATTTGCTTTGAATTGAGGAGCCAGTTAAAAAAGTTAGGAGCCAGTTTTTTTTTTTCCAGCTCCCGGGGTAAGGCCACTCATTTTCACCCCCTATCCCTAACTCACAATGGAGCACCCAGTCAATAACTCCATTGAGACGCTGTTACATCAGGGGTATGGGCTGACCAGAAAGAGTAAGGCTGGCAACAGATGGAACTGGCTGGCACTGGCAGGTGGCACTGGTTGTCACTGGAAGGCACGTGGAACTGCCAGATGGCACCGGCAGGCGACACTGGTTTGGAAGTGGCAGGCGACACTGGTTTGGAAGTGGCAGGCGACACTGGTTTGGAAGTGGCAGGCGACACTGGTTTGGAAGTGGCAGGCGACACTGATTGGCGGTGGCACTGGCAGGTGGCACTGGTTGGTGGCACTGATTGGTAGTGGCACTGGTAGGTGGCACTGGTTGGCGGTGGCACTGGTAGGCGGTGGCAGGTGGCACTGGTTGGCGGTGGCACTGGTAGGCGGTGGCAGGTGGCACTGGTTGGCGGTGGCACTGGTAGGAGGTGGCAGGTGGCACTGATTGGCGGTGGCAGATGGCACTGGCAGGTGGCACTGACGGTGACACTCGGCACTGGAAGGTGGCACTGACTGACGGTGGCACTAGCAGGTGGCACTGGGTGGTGGTTGCAGGTGGTATTGATTGGCGGTGGCACTGGTTGGCAATAGCAGGTGGCACAGATTTGTGGTGGCAGGTGGCACTGATTGGCGGTGGCACTAATTGGCGGTGGCACTGGTTGCCGCTGGCAGGTGGCACTGATTGGTGGCACTGGCAAGTGCCACTGGTTGGCACTGGCAGGTGGTACTGATTGGTGGTGGCGCTGGCACTGACTGACAATGGCACTGGCAGGTGGCACTGATTGGCACTGGCGGGTGGCACTTGTAGGTGGCACTGGTTGGTGGTGGCAGGTGGTATTGATTGGCGGTGGCACTGGTTGGCACTAGCAGGTGGCACTGGTTGGCGCTGGCAGGTGGCACTGGTTGGCGCTGGCACTGATTGGCGGTGGCAGGTGGCACTGATTGGCGGTGGCAGGTGGCACTGGTTGGCACTAGCAGGTGGCACTGGTTGGCACTAGCAGGTGGCACTGGTTGGCGGTGGCACTGGTTGGCGGTGGCAGGTGGCACTGATTGGCGGTGGCACTGATTGGCGGTGGCACTGATTGGCGGTGGCAGGTTTCACACGGAGCACTGTTACTGAAATGTAACAGAGGAGCTGTTAGAATTGAGCTTAATGTCGGAATGGGCGGGACCCTGCCGGGGTGTGAAACTGATATCTAACAGATATGTCAGATTTCAGCCTGATGTCGGGGTGGGCGGGACTCAGCAGCTATCAAACACCAGCCAACGATTGGGCTGCTTAAGAAAAGGGGCGGGCCACATACACATAGCGGCCCGCCCAGATCCCATTGGCTGGTGTTTGATAGCTGCCGGTGTCTTGTCAAATAACGTCCTCCATCGGGCAGTGTCCGCTGTGTACTGCGCATGCGCAGTACACAGCAACACAGATTCTGAAAATTGCCGAGGATGAACGGCGCCTGCGCCGTGAGTCAAGGTTCTATCCCCACTATATGACGTGAATTTTAACAACCAAACACTGCGCTATTCTTACCAAAGAATAAAATAAAAAACACAAGAAAGCTGCTAACACATCACTGGGGTATCGAGTGTGAAGTAAACAATGCTATATAAAAGTGGACATAGAGTATGAATAAAAAAGAGTCGAGCGCAGCGAGGCCGAGCCCGAAGCGTGGCGAGCGAATGGATGGTGGGGCTACCACCTCCACTCACGGCGCCGTTCAGCTTCGGAGATTTTCCGAAGCTTCGTCTGCTCGGTCCGGACACTATTTGATGGCCGGACACTATACGGCAGAACACCGTGTCCTGCCCCCACCCTGGCCGGGTCCTGCCCACCCCGACATCAGGCTGACAGATCCTCCTCTTTCCATTGTTTGTCAGTTTTTACACTCTGCGCGGCGCTGCTGAGTGTGGAGGAGGGAGGAGGACGGCAGTCAGTGTTAATGCTGCTGCATGTCTGGGGCATCGATAGTGAGTGGGCTGGTGGCAGCTTAGGCGCCTGTTTTCCTTAGTTTAATGTACACCAATTTACATTTAGGGCCAGTTCACACCACATGCAGTCCAGTGTGTTTTTTTTTTTTTTTTTTTTTTTGTTTTTTTGCTGCATCAAGAACGCATGGAAAGTAGTCCATATGGTTTCCAATGGCATAGTTCACATCAGTTTGGTCAGTTCCAGTGAATTCCAGTCACAGAAAAAAAAGTAGAACAGGCTGCATTTTTCCTGCACTGGAATGCGGTAAAGCGTATCAAAAATTCACTGGACCCCAGTCAGTGGAAAAAAAAAAACCAGGAAAAAATAAAAAAAACATCTGCAATGCATCCGGAAACGCATTCAAAACGTGCATGCAGAAATGCATCTAACTGATCTAGAGTCCATTTTTGGGGTATGAATAAGCCCTTGGGCTTGTTTCACACTGTCATAACTTGGGATCCGACTTGTGAGACCCCAAGTCACGTGACGTGAAATCAGTCCCATGTTAGTCAATGAGAGCTGTGTTAATTAGAACTACTGAAGTTGCTCCAACTTCAGAAAAGGTTCCTACTTCAAGATGACTTCTATCCGACTTCAACTTCTATTCTGTACTTCTATCAAAGTAGTACTCAAGTCACCAGGAAGTCACCGGGAAAAGTCGCAGTGCAAGTTGTGTGACTTTCAGGTCGTGGCAGTGTGAACTGAGGCTTAAGCCTATGTCAGATTATCAAATTTTCTGTAAATTTCATGGCAAGATGTGAAATAACATAAGTCATGCAGGTACATCGGGGCAGCGTAGTGATGTGAGGCGTGAAGGTCATAGAGTATTCTATGCAACCTTGTGGAGATCGGCATTAACAAGATGGCTCTCATCAATGTCTTCAATTAAGCAGGTAAAAGGTCTGGAGTTGATTCTAAGTGTGGTATTTGCATTTGGAATCTATTGTTGTGAACCTACATTATGTATATCATGTATATAATAACAGTTTGGCACATTCTGAGGAAAGAAAAATGCACTGGTGACCTCAGCAACATAAAAAGGCCTGGACGTCCACAGAAGACAACAGTGGTGGATGATTGTAGGATCCATTCTATGGTAATGAAAAACCCATTCACAACTTCCAGACAAGTGAAGGACACTCTCCAGGAGGTTGGCGTATCCTTGTCAAAATCTACAATCAAAAGAAGACTTCACGAGAGCAGACACAGAGGGCTCACCACTAGGTGCAAACCATTCATAGGCCTGAAGAATGGAAATGCCAGATTAGACTAAAAACTAAAAAGAAAAAAAAAAAAAGCCAGATCAGTTCTGGAAAAGCATTCTTTGGACGGATGAAACTAAGATTAATCTGTACCAGAATGCCGGGAAGAAAAAGGGTGTGGAAAAGGCTTGGAACAGCTCACGATCCAAAGCACACGTCATCTGTAAAACCTGGTGAAGGCAGTGTGATGGCATGGGCAGTGTTTTATGGCACTGTGTCACCTGGGTTTTTTTGATAAGACCCAGATTTGGCCAAATTCAGCAAAGTTGATTGGACAGGGCTTCACAGTACGGATGGACAATGATCCAAAACACACTGCAAAAGCAACCCAGGAGCTTTTGCAGAAAAAGTGGAATATTCTGCAATGGCTAAGCCAATCACCTGATCTCAACCCAATTGAACATGCATTTCACTTGCAGAAGGCAAAATTAAAGGCAGAAGGACCCACAGAACAACTGAAGACTGCTGCAGTTATAGCAAATCATCAGGAGGAAACCCAGTCTTTGGTAATGTCCATGTGTTTCAGAGTTCAGGCAATCATAGCCAGTAAAGGATTCTCAACAAAATATTAAAAATGAACATTTTATTTATGATTCTATTCATTTGTCCAATTACATTTGAGCCACTGAAAATGGGGGGGACTGTAATAAACAATGGTTGTAGATCCTAAAATTTGTACTTGAAATTTATGTTCAACCCCTTGAATTAAAGCTGAAAGTCTGCACTTCAAATTCATTTGGATTGTTTGATTTGTTTTAATTTTATTCTTGGGCATACAGAGTAGAGGTCGACCGATATGGATTTTTCTCTGGCCGATGCCGATATTTAGAAATCATGGCGGCCGATATATGATGCCGATTTTTTTGGGCCGATATGTTAGGCTGATTTTATTTATTTATTTTTTTCCTTTTTTATTTATTATTATTTTTATTTATTTTTTAATCCCCCTTGATCTAACACAACTTTCCCACTGGGGCGTTTTTCAGGCGCTTTTGGGCTAAAAATAGCGCCTGTAAAGTGCCTGCAAAATGGCTCCCCTGCAGTCTGTGTGAAAGACAGAGTGCTTTCACATCGAGGTGATGCGCTGGCAGGATCTTAAAAAAAAAAAAAAAAGTCCTGCAAGCAGCACGTTTGGAGTGGTGTATACCGCTCCTCCACCACTCCTGCCCATTGATATGAATGGGCACCACTGCCGAAGCGCATGCAATGCGATTTGGCAGCAGTGCTTCATGGGCGCATTTAACCTCTTCCTTGGCCGCTAGCTGGGTTTTATGTGCCCCACTAGCAGCCAAATAGCACCGCTAAAATGATGGTAAAGAGCCGCTAAAACGTGCGTTTTACCATCAACGCCTGCCCGCTCCAGTGTGAAAGCAGCCTTCATAAGTGATACAGAAAATTTCTTACATTTAAACATTTATTAAACAAAACAGACCTCCAATCAGTTTACTTGTATGTATTATTTAGATAAAAAAAAACAAAAAACTATATATTAAATAAAAACAGGTAGTCAAAACTTTTGGACGAAAAAAAAAAATGGGCTAACTTTACTGTTTTTTATTTTATTTTTATTTTTTAAATAGTGTATTTTTTTCCCAAAAAAATGCATTTGAAAGACCTCTGTGCAAATGCCGTGTGACATAAAATATTGCAACAACCGCTATTTTATTCCCTAGGATCTCTGCTAAAAATATATATATAATTTTTGGGGGGTCTAAGTGATTTTCTGGCAGAAAATACAGGATTTGTACTTGTAAGCAACAAGTGTCAGAAAAGATTTAGTCTTTAAATGGTTAAACTGAGAACTTCTACACACAGAGATGACTTCATTCATTCAGAAGTGTAAACATTGTATCTTTCTATGACGACTCAGGCAACTTACACTGACTTCTATTAGGCTGCTTTCACACTGGGGCGGGAGCAGCGTCGGCGGTAAAGCGCCGCTATTTTTAGCGGCGCTTTACCGTCGTTTTAGTGGCGGTGTGCGGGCGCTAGCGGGGTGGTTTTAACCCCCGCTAGCGGCCGAAAAGGGGTTAAACCCGCCAGCAAAGCGCCGCTGCAGCGGCGCTTTGCCGGCGGTATTGCCGCGGTGTCCCATTGATTTCAATGGATAGGAGCGGTGAATACACCGCTCCTTCACCGCTGCAAAGATGCGGCTAGCAGGACTTTTTTCACCGTCCTGCCAGCGCATCGCTCCAGTGTGAAAGCCCTCCGGCTTTCACACTGGAGTTAAAGGGGCCGGTTTTTTTCAGGCGTTACACAGGCGCTATTTTTAGCGCTGTAACGCCTGAATACCGCCCCAGTGTGAAAGCAGCCTTACAGAAGTCATTTCAAAGTCCCGCTGTAGTTCTAAATCGGCTTTTTATCAGCACAATCGGCCGATGACGATTAATTAAAAAACTGCAAATATCGGCCGATATATCGGCCGACCTCTAATACAGAGCCAAAAGTATGAAAATTGTGCCCGTGTCCAAAGATATATGGACCCAACTATATATTTTACCAAAAATTGGGTAATTGTGTTTTTGTACCCCCTAAAATTAACATTAAACTCTAATGGACCTATGCACACAGGTGCACAAACAAGCGCTGTGTATTATTCTTAAAAAAAAAAAAAGGCCTAAAAAAAAAATCTGCATTATGCTCAATCATGCACATTTGTGTGCAAGTGTCCATTAACATATTGTGAACGTGAGAATAAGTTTGCGCGCATGTGTGCGAAAATGCGCAAATGCACATTAACTTTTTAATGTGTGTGTTTTTTTTTTTTTTGTTTTTTTACTGAAATTTTGTTTCCTAGACCTTAGAGGTAATATCGAGTGACGTAAAAAATTGGAACTATTTTATTCTCTAGGGTGTCTGCTTTCAGAAAATATATAATGTTTTGGGGGTTTTATGTAATCTTCTTCAGGGCTAAAATTTTTTTTTTTTAAACGTGTGCAAAAAACTCAAAAATGGCTGTTAAAGGATAAGTTCAACTTCAGGAACATGTTGCATGTTTCACCCGTAAGATTTATTTATTTATTTAAAAAAAAAAAAAAAAAGAAAAAAAAGGCCCCTAATTTCAGCTGGTTCCTAGATTCAAAGAAAATTTGTTAAACCCTGCTGGATGTACTTTTACTCTTTTACACTTTTGACTTTTTTTGTTTTTTTTTTCTGGTGCCTTTAGGCCTGATTCAAACCTATGCAGGCTGCAGTTTGCATATTTCAGGTGCATTTTGTGTTTTTTCAATACACGATTTTGATCCATTGAAGTCTATGAAACCAAAAAACAAAGTCCCTGGCCCTGGCCTATAAAATGCATCGATGTGAACGTGAACCATATAGAAACCATGTTAAATGGACTGTAGTGTGTTTCTGCAAAACTGACAATGTATTAAAAAAATGCAAGGCTGGGCAGAGTTGCACAAGCATCAGGAGCGTGTGGCACAATGCAATGTTAATTGCACAGGCCCCGTGTATAGCTCATGAACAGCTGTTCATTTTCTGAGACTTTCGGCATTTGCTTTGTCCTCTGTACTGCGCAAGCAATGCGCCTACGCAGTACAGGGCGGACAATATCCGACAGGGGACCTTTCTTGACAACACACCGGCAACTCCACATGGCGAGTGGGGAGCCCCACACCGAGGGCAGCTGGGAGCCCAGGAGAGAGAAGAGCTTCACAGCCTCCTTGAGCCCCGAAGTGGCAAGCAGAAGCATCCCCAGAGTCCCAAAGCCTGGACTTAGTCTCCTTCAACCTCCTCTCCACACCAGCATCGGCAGTGAGGCCTGGAAGACAAGGATGAACGGGAGGCACGAGCTGCTAGAAGAAGCAGCAGAGCACCTCCCGGGTCAAGAAAGTACTGTGCATTAGACACAGACCTACCTGCAGACACAGACTGGGGTAGGGGGGGCAGAGAAGGGACTGTGGATAGGGACAAGGGCTAGGGGTCTCATCTCCCCCCCCCTTTCCTCTCTATCCCACCACTCTCTGAGCCTGCTGTCAGCCTAATCTCTCTCTCTCTCTCTCTCTCTCTCTCTCTCTCTCTCTCTCTCTCTCTCTCTCTCTCTCTCTCTCTCTCTCTCTCTCTCTCGTTGGCGTTTAACTGAACTGCCTGTGGCCAGTGAGGAGACATGAGGAATGCATAACCCCACCCCCCTCATTGCACACTGTCCTGATTACAACCAGGGGCAGCTGCTGCGGGCAGCACATTGACTGCACTCGAGGCAGCACACTTGGGACTGACGGTGCCCTGCCACTTCAGCCCCCCCCCTGCACGCACCCGCTCAGGACCGGCCCTGGGGCAGTCATTGGCAAAGATGCCAAAAGCCACCGCCATCGCTGTGGTAGCAATGTAATTTCCAGCTTCCACAGGGATCCCACAGGTATGGGCCAAGCTGGACCAATGCAAAAATTACCATACCTAAACTGCAGCTTTGGGCTGGCAACACATCTTAATGCATGACGTGTCATTTCATCATCTCATCACATTTTAAAGGGCATCGTAGGGTATAAGAATCGATATGTTGATGATTGAATTTGTTGGGTGGATGAATAGTTGACCTTGCTAGAAAAATCCAGAGCTGCATGCAGGATACAGCGGATGTGTAAATAGTTGAATTTCTGCTCTGGGTAAAGTTTATCTTTCCTTACATGTCTTCTACAACAAGGAAGTGCCTCCAGGTTGTGTTAGAGAAATGTCGTCATTGTCAGCAGCACAGACTCACTTAAGCATGCAGGTGGCAGCCTGCTGTAATACATATAGCGTGACATCTGTGAGATCACCTCTTTATTTTTCTTAAAGTTGTACAGAATAGAATCCCTTTTGTACAGGTGGTGACTCATTACACTTATAAACAAGGCCAAGGAAAAAACCAAGCTTAACTTGCCGACCAGCCTGCAGACAACCAAGTAAACCTGTCTAACAGTATCCGTTAAAAGCAGGGGTTTTGTCTGCTCACCTTTGCAAATGCATGGGCAAGCCACACAGCCTTATCAAGGAACCTTGGCATCTGTGGTACCGAACACTAACTTATAAGTGTCCCCACAGTGGAGGCACATACATTCTGATGGATAGGTGAGAGCAGGTGGACTGAAGGGGAGCCCACCCCTTGTTAAAGGTATGGGAGCACACTGAACACCCAGCATATAGCAGAATGGCTGCAAAGGTGCCAGTGCGTTGCCTGACCAAAAACCCAACAGTGATACAAAAAGGGTACGCTTATTACACCACAGTTAGGAGATTGATAAAACTGTACTGGGTACACATTGGTTGACTTTTGCTGTTTAAAGATTTCTAGAAACCTAAGACCCCTTTCACACTGGGGCACTTTGCAGTCGCTATATCGCAAAAAAATAGCACCAGCAAAGCGCTCTGAAAGAGCCACTCCTCACACTCAGCGCTTTCACACTGGATTGGTGCGCTGGCAGGACACAAAAAAAAAAGTCCTGCTAGCAGCATCTTTGGAGCGGTGTGTCTACCGCTTCTTCACCGCTCCTGCCTGTTGAATTGCATGGGGCAGCGTGGCTATAGCGTCGCTGCAGCATCGCTTTGCGGTGGCTTTAACCTTTTCTCAGCCTCTAGCGCCCGTTTTACCGCCGGCTTCCGCACCGCTCCAGTGTGAAAGGGGCCTAAGACGGTGGGGAAGGTGATTAGAGAACTATCCCACACACACCTGACCTATACTCTGACTAGACCTCCGTTTTTATGTTGGCATTTGTAAAATGGGTAATGTAGGAATGTGTTGTATTTTTTTTGTGTGAATTTTCTTTGTATGTTTGGGACTTTCCCCTTTCTTCCTGTAAGGCCCCTTTCACACTGGGGCGGTGCGGGCGTCGGCGGTAAAGCGCTGCTATTTTTAGCGGTTTTTAGGGTGGTTTTAACCCCCGCTAGCGGCCGAAAAAGGGCTAAAACCGCCCGCAAAGCGCCGTGCCGCGCTGTCCCATTGATTTCAATGGGTAGGAGCGGTGAATACACCGCTCCTTCACCGCTCCAAAGATGCGGCTGGCAGGACTTTTTTCACTGTCTTGCCAGTGCACCGCTCCAGTGTGAAAGCCCTCCGGCTTTCACACTGGAGTGAAAGGGGCCGGTTTTTTTCAGGCGCTACACAGGCGCTATTTTTAGCGCTGTAACGCCTGAATACCGCCCCAGTGTGAAAGCAGCCTTAGGAAATTATGTGGTGGTAAATATTTTTTTAAAGGCTTCCAATAAAAACGAAAACGCATTTTGGTAGCATGGGGAAGGGTTCAAATATATGACTGTTTTTTGTCATCTAACTTCCTTTCTTGGTCTGCCATATCCTGTCCTGGTGTCAGAGATAGGAAGTAACATTTTCCATGTGGTGTCACATAAATAACCTGAAAATACAGCGTAAATATCTTGTTTGGCCAAAACTTTTTTTCTTTAGTCCCTTTACTTAATTTCAGTTTACCAGGCAGGAGGTGAAGGGAATTCTCCAAAAGCAAGACAGAAATGTTTTTCTTTAGCAGAAGAAGGAAGATTAGGAGATTTCTGTGTTACCCTGTTACAGATTTTCCCTGACTTCCTTTCTAGTAAAACTATTGTAAACAGAACAGGAAGTAAGGAGAAATGTCTCCAAAGATGACTATAGATGGATCACAATTTGGTCGGACCAATTTCCATTTTGACAGAAGTCAGTCTGAAATGTTGGTAAACATTTGTTGATCAGTAGCTGCTGCTAAGTGTATTCCGACCGCTGTCTGAATACAATGTCATGTCGGAGGGGACTTCTCCATTCACCTTGTTTGTGTGGATGTAGGAATCTGTTGTTTTTTTATTTTATTTTTTTGTGTTCAGCCCACTGGATGAATGAAAATTAATGTTTTTTAGCCAGCTTAACTGAGCCCCGGATAGCAGTAAAAACAAGACCGGAGTTATAATTCTTCCCTGCTTCTGTTTGAGCTGTAACATACCATTATATATACTACATTGTCAAAAGTATTGGGACACCTGCCTTTACACATACGAACTTTAACCACGTGACATTCGCGCTATGGCCACAGTGCGAATGTGAATTCCTGGGAGGCCATCATATATGACGGCCTCCCTTGTGCACGCTCCCTGCGCGTGCCCAGGGTGCGCTGTGACCACCGAGTCACCGAGACTTGGGTGATCACCAATCTGAGTTACCATGTGATCAACTGTCAGCCAATGACAGCTGATCACATCATGTAAACAAAAGCTCGGTGATCGTTTTTGTTTTTTTCTCCTCACGCTGACAGTGGAGGAGAAAAAAAAAGCAGATCACCAGCTTATCTTAAAGGGACATTGGTCCCTAAGAGGAAGAGGCAATTATGCCTCATTTATACCATCCAACAGTGCCCACAAGTGCAGTCAATCAGTGCCACCTAGAAGTGCGGCCTATCAGTCTAATCGATCAGTGCCCATCACTGCCGCCTTATCGGCGTACATCAATGACAGACAAAAATTACCCGTTATAAAATTTTAAAACCAAACCATTTTTTTTTTTTTTTTTTTTATTCGGTCTTTTTACATTTTTATTTAAAAAAATTAATAAAAAATAAATCATACACGTGATCAAATACCACCAAAAGAAAGCTCTATTTGGGGAAAAAATGATAAAAATGTAATTTGGGTACAGTGTTATATGACCGCGCAATTGTCATTCAAAGTGCGACAGCGCTGAAAGCTCAAAATTTGGTCTGGATAGAAGGGGGGTTTAAGTGCCCAGTAAGCAAGTGGTTAATGGCATCCCAGTCTTAGTCCGTAGGGTTCAATATTAAGTTGGCCCACCCTTTGCAGCTATAACAGCTTCAACTATTCTGGGAAGGCTGTCCACAAGGTTTAGGAGTGTGTCTATGGGAATGTTTGACCATTCTTCCAGGAGTGCATTTGTGAGGTCAGGCACTGATGTGGACAAGAAGGCCTGGCTTAAACTCTCCCCTCTAATTCATCCCAAAAGTGTTCGATCAGGTTGAGGTCAGGACTCTGTGCAGGCCAGTCAAATTCCTCCACCCCCAAAATTGCTCATCTGTGTCTTTTATGGACCTTGCTTTGTGCACTGGTCCAAATCATTTTGGTGGAGGGGGATTATGGTGAGAGGTTGGTTTGTTCAGGGGTTGGGCCTTTTCCCCTTAGTTCCACTGAAGGGAACTCTTAAGGCTTCAGCATACTAACACATTTTTGACTATTTTATGCTCCCAGCTTTGTCTGAACAGTTTGGGGTTGGCTCCTTCTGGTTCCAACATGACTGCGCACCAGTGCACAAAGCAAGGTCCATGAAGACCCGGATGAGAGAGTTTGGGGTGGAGGAACTCGAGTGGCCTGCAGAGTTCTGACCTCAACCCGATAGAACACCTTTGGGAGGAATTAGAGCGGAGACTGCAAAAACAGATACATCCAAGTAGCACTATATAATTGCACTAAAAGCTGGATAAAAATGTTATTGCAGCAGTGTGAACCTACTGTGCTTTCATGTTCATGTGAGGTAAAGCCATGAGCTCACTTTACTGCCATCATCTCCAATTGTACAAACGTACCTTCCTTTCACTCCCCTGTCTCCGTGTTTGCTGGAAGTAAGGAAAGACCACGTGTAAGTTGGAAAACATGACTAGGACCTCCCCTACTCATTGTATAGAAGTGGATGCCTAATCTGCCAAGCACCAGCGCTGTAACTTGGGAGGAAGAAGTGAGTCAATTATTTAAAAAAAAAAAAAAAAAAAAGCGGTCATGTTTTTCTCCCTATGTATGCATACCATACACATAGATCCTCTTCTATGAAAACTGTAGGGATTTATAGAAAGATTTGTATGTTTTACCAATAAATTGGTAAGAACGATCACTACCTGATGTCTGAGATTTAACATGTTTTCACTAACGGAAGAATTTGTTTACTTATAACTCCCTAAGCCTACCTGGTTCTACTCACAGTGAGACTCTGTGTTCTTGACAGATCTTCTTTGCCAGATAAGCTGAACAGGCCAACCAACCCCTTACTTCCAGTTAGCAGCAGTTTTTGTTTATCAGTTCTAAAACTGTCAGATTTTAAACTATTATAACTAACACTACATCTGTTATAATCTGCTGTCTCTTGGAGGAAACGGCACTACGTCTTCTATACTCCGCCGTCAGTTGGGGTGCCTTTGAATTAGCATAATTTAGGTGCCAGTGTTTAAAGTGGAACTTTACCTATAACAACTTGATATAAAAATATTATTCTGTAGCAAGAAACATACATTAAAGCGGGAGTCCACCGGGACTCCGCGTTTTTTTTTTAAAGGCGAGCAGCTACAAATACTGCAGCTGCTGACTTTTAAAATAGTGACACTTACCTGTCCAGCGCGCCCGCGATGTCGGCACCCGAAGCCGATCGCTAGGTCGTCTGTCGGGTCCTGCCGCTGCCATCTTGGGTATGGGAATCAGGAAATGGAGCCTTTCGGCTTCATTTCCCGGTTCCCTACTGCGCATGCGCGAATTGCGCTGCGCAATAAGGACGCTCCCCGCTGCCTCTGGGAGCTGTGTGTTTCCCAGCAGGCAGCGGGGCACTTGCGGGAAGGGGCGGGCACTTGCGGAAAGGGGCGTAAGTTACGCCCCTTTCCGCAGAGAGCTGTCCCGGAAGTGGGTGCAGTTACCTGGATTATCCAGGTAACTGCACCCCCTCCCCCCTGAAAGGTGCCGATTGTGGCACCGGAGGGGGGGAGGGTTCCGATGAGCGGAAGGTCCACTTTAGGGTGGACCTCCGCTTTAATAATTATGCTACCAAAATTAGTGTGTTCTCTAAATTGATGCTCACATTGCTCCTGTTTCTTCTTGCTGGAAGCTGCTGCAGCAGTAAATCATAAAGCGGAACTATACCCATCAATTTTAAGTTTAAAAAAAAAAAGTTACGTTCCTGGAATGTCAGGATTGCTGACTGTCATATTTGTTTGTGTCCTCAACCAAACCATCAAATGGCTGGTGTCATAACTGATTACATGTGCAGCACCATGGCAACTGCAGATCAAACAGAAGCAGCTTCCTGGGCTGTAAAGACTAGGAGGGTATAATTCAGCTTTAGGACTGAAAGCAGAACAGCGTCTACAAAGTTGGCACTGCCTAAAAATGAAGAGCAACTAACTGAGCACGTGCAGAGCAGGGTGAGACAGTGTCTTACTGGTTTTTAAACAGTATAGATGCTTATATTTAATGTTTTACATAGATATACCTGCAAAGGGGTCAGCCTAAAGTTATCTAGCAGGACTTAATTTTCCGACTAAACTTCCACTTTAGTTTTATGGCTAACTGACCTTTAGGTTCCCAGAAATATCACTGTCTTCATAGACTGTGTAGCACTCAAGTGACAGTCTGTGATAGAAACATGATGGCAACAGTTGAAAGCGCTGATGATTTGTGGTGTACAAGACATTGGAGGGAATTTACTAAAACTGGAGCAGTTGTGCATAGTGACTCACTGTGGGACACAATATAGTCTTTGCCACATTTTGAGTGGTGCCCGAAATGCTTGTAAAATTGATATCTTCTAGAGCAGATGAAATAACTGGACCTATAGGTAGATGTAGCGTGTGGCTTATTGTAATGGACATCTCACGCTGGCTTGCTTCCAGGTTGATTAGTGGAAAACTGCTACTGTCTGTAACTTTACCATCAGACTTCTACTTGTATCCATGGCCACTGTCCTCATTTGGCTTAAGCTTCTATTAACACTACTCCCTGCTCACTTCTATTTCAGAGTAAACAAGTAATCGCTCCAGAGCCCAAGAAAGAGACTCCACAGGAAACCTCAAGAGAAAATGGCCTCTTCCTGGATGATGATGACCAGGATATTTTTGCAGGTACACTGTTGTGTTTTATCGCTTCTCTTCTGCATTTTGTGGTCACTGTATTAACAGTCCTTCCTATCCTGCAGAATCTACCGTCAAGCTGGCAGTGGACAGTTCTCACAGTACTCAGATGGAGGAGCCTCCACTCACAACCCCTATGCTCATTGCAGCGGCTTCTGCACCCCCAAAGCAGGAGTCATTTGAAGAGGTAAAAGGTTAAAGAGGGATTCTGCCAAAAAAAAAATATTAAAAGCCAGCAGCTATAAATACTACAGCTGTTGACTTTTAATAAATGGACACTCACCTGTCCCGGGTTCCAGCGATGCCGAGGCTGATCGACCGCTCGGGCCTCGGCTGCTGCCGCCGCCGTTCTAGGTGAGGGAATCAGGAAGTGAAGCGAATCGGCTTCACTTCCCGGTTCCCTACTGCGCATGCGCGAGCCGCGCCGCGCAATAGGAAATCTCCGCGCTGTCACTGGGACCCGTGTGTGTCCCAGCAGACAGCGCGGCAGGGCAGGAAATGGCGTAGACTCCCGTGGGAGTCTATGCCCGGAAGTGGGTGAAAATACCTGTCTTTGACAGGTATCTCCACTCCCCTCCCCCCTGAAAGGTGTCAATTGTGACACCGGAGGGGGGGGGGGGGTTCCGATCAGCAGAGGTTCCACTTTAGGGTGGAATCCCGCTTTAAAAAGGAGTCTGAAAGAGGCTAACTGTGTTCTTTCCACCTGCTTTTAAGCCATCAAGGAACACTGTGTAGTTTATTGCTTCAATTTAATAGAAACAATCAAACATGCTGGAAAATCTGTAACTAATCTTGGGACTATGTCCTTGTGCAAGAGAATCTGTCACTAAACAAAAGAAAGTGGAACCTTCAAATTAAGAGGCATCAAAAAGGAGAAACCTCTGGTTACCCACTCACTAAATAAAGTGGGGCTCTATGTCCAAAAAATAATTGTATATGGAAAAAATGTCAGAAATAAAAAAGACCATTTCTGGGAGGCTCGCAGACATGGACCTTTTGGGCAGTTTTTTTTTTTTTCTGTCATTAAGTTGTACTTTCTGTTATAAAACATATCAAAAAAAGGAATTGGAAAAAAAATCTAATCTTTTTGTTAATGTAGGCAAATCTTTATTCTGCTACATGTTTGGTTTACGCAAACTTTATAGCATCTACAACCTATGGGATATATAGTTTTTATACTATATACTGGCTTTGCGATCAGCGGATGCTGACGGACATCGTGTGCCCGGCCCCCGCAGATCGACTTCTGCTGTGAATAATCCCCGCAGAAGCTGCACGCCTCATGCGGGTGGGAGAGGGTTATCAGGTGTTACGTGATCTGGCACACAGCTGCCGCCCTGTAGCTGTGAAAGTGCTATGAGGTGGTCAGCAAGTGGTTAAAAGAAAACCTGAAAGTATAAAGCGCAGGCACCTAGAGGTTTCTCTAATATTATGCTTTTACATAACCGAACACCAGGCCATAATGACAGGCAAAGCTGCAACACTTCCAATAGAACCAAAGCTTGCTTGCCCCTTCCTGTTTCCTGCACAGTCATTTTGCCACTGAGGCCAGTCCATCATAATCAATGTGTGGGAGGAGGAGGTAGCCTGACAATTTGCCAGAAAAGCCCAGTACTAGGCCATAAAAGTAGGTTATTAGATGCTTATAAAGGTATATTCGATACTTCTAGGTGTCCACAATTTATATCTTTTTTTTTTTTTTTTTTTGTCGGGGTCTCTTTAAGTTGATCGTAAGTGCATGTAAATTAAATAATTGATTTGTTTGTGGTTGTTCTCAGTTAGAAGAGGAAGAACAAGAGGACCAGTTTGAGCTTAACATCAATATCACAGACCCTGAGAAGATTGGTGAGCGTTCTTTCAGAATGACTAATTATATTCTGTGTAACGTGGTTACCTCTTGTATCCTCCTGAGATATCAGGCAGCCTAATTTGACTCATCCAGCAGCACTTGGTAAACAGAACTGTTCAACCTTTGTCTTTCAATGTTTTGATATTTTGTTTCTGCATCCTTACCTTTTTTGCTTCAATCATTCTTCATGTAAATGTTCTGAAAAGAAAAAAACGTATAATTTGAAAATACAATATATTGCAGCATAATGACCAACAAGGCACAGCTAATAAATGGCTCTACTGATATTTTATTTTAATCAATGTTTGATACTTGAAAAGAGTATAGAGTAATAACTGCAAATTTTATCCTCAGGTGATGGAATGAATGCATATGTAGCTTATCAAGTTTCAACCCGGGTAAGCAGCAGAAATACAGGTTCTCCAATATAAATGGAGTTCTGGTTCAATCTCCTCTTTGCAAAATGAAATTTTATTTTAAATGGCGCAATTCTTTATGGTTGTGTTTTTTTCTCAAATTGAGCATATGACCTATACTCTATTTTATTTTTTACTCACTTTTATTTTTATTTTTTTTATTCAATTACCATTTGTTCAAATTATTTTAATATATAATTTTGTACCTTTCACCTTTTTTACTATGTGAACATACCTTGCACTTTTTTACGGTTTACTCGCACTGGTAGGCTGTGGTCCTCGGTTACTGTAATGCCACGTACACACGATCAGACTGTCCGGCAGACTTAGCCCAGTGGACAAACCGCCGGACTTTGAAGCGGAGGGCCGCCGAACTTTCCGAACGAGCGGACCTGCCCACACACAACCGGACTAGGTCTGCCATACTTTTGAAAATGAATGGACTTGCACACACGGAGGAAAGTCCGTTCATTTAGAACGTGGCTCCAGGTAGACGGGACTAGCCAGGGAGGTCAATGTCGCCGCCTTTGGAGGCTAGATTGGCACGTCGCTGGCCCCGTCACTTGGTATGGACTTAAAGGGGAAGCCCTACGCCGAAAAAACGGCGTGGGGGTTTCCCCCAAGAGTCCATATCAGACCCTTATCCGAGCACGCAGCTTTCGTTGCGACATTGACCTCCCTTGCTAGTCCCGTCTACCTGGAGCCGCGTTCAAAATGAACAGACTTTTTTTCCGTTTGCGGGAAAGTCCGTTCATTTCAAAAGTCCGGCAGACTAGCACACAGATGTCCGGCGGTCAATTTTTGAGTCAAAACTACTTTCTAAGTCCGCCGGACTTTTGGGAAAAAAAACGTCCGCTGGAGCCCACACACGGGCGGATTGTCCGGCGGACTCTGGTCCGCCAGATAGTTTGATCGCGTGTACACGGCATTAGGCTACTTTCACACTGCTCCATTGTCAAAATGCATATGCATTTTTGCCATGTTTTTAGAGTGTTTCCAATGCATTTTGCTCCTGTGAAAAGGAAAGTGACTCAAAACCTGCACCAAAAATGCAGCAAGCAGGGCTTTGAATAACGCAACAGACCCGCAACTGACTAATGTGAACAGCTCCATAGGATTTAACGGCCATGCATTTTTCTTCCGAAATATTTATTATTTTTTTTTTAACACACAAAGGGAAAAAAAACTGATCAGTGTGAAAGCAGCCTGAAAATTCAATTGTAAAGTGGACAGTTGAGCACTTTGTAACGTTATTAATCTGAGTAATCACAGATATTTATTTGGCTTTCCTCTCAATTATGTATTTTTTTTTTTCTTTACTATACCAGACCAATTTACCAATGTTCCGGAGCAAAAATTTCATTGTGAAGAGAAGGTTCAGTGACTTTCTGGGCCTGTATGAGAAGCTGTCAGAGAAGCATTCCCAGAGTGGGTTCATTGTCGCTCCACCTCCTGAGAAAAGCCTCATAGGTAGGTAGTGTACACTGGAGAACATTGTGTTTCCAATACCTTTTAATATGTTTTAGATAAAAAAAATTGCAATGTAATTATCTCATTCTGTCATAGTAGTGTTTTTGTAGTCAGTAGCTCTAGAATACAAAGTACTAGTAGAGAGACTTCAAAGAGTGCAGTGAAATGTGTGCATACATCTGCCTCCAAAAGGAGAAAGTCATTTATGCATGGCCAACCATCTTTGGGTAGGTGTTCTAGTTCAGCAAAGGCTATGCTATGGTTTTAAATCTTAAGTACAGCCAAAATCACAAACGGCTATCAGAACAAGGGACATACAGTCAGTAAAATGTGTCCCTTTTGTTGATTTTCTTTCTGTTAGTAAAAATCATCCTTTGTCCTTTCTATACACAAATAGAACACACATACTGCTGCTTTACCCACCTAGGGATTTTCATATTTGTTCAGACCTGTGATCTACACAACTCTGCCACACAGTACAGGTCTGTTTGGTCAGGCAGGAGTCCTGATTTTTCTGTGAAGATGTTCAGTAACACTTTTTGGTCCCCTTTGCACCCTAGCCTTTGATTGGACATTGAAAGGAAACAAATGTATAATCAAATCACTCTGTTCTCTCTTCCTATTAGTATGCTCCTTGCACTGCAGTAAAACTGATTGATTTTGTACTTGGAGCTCATCTGGCTAGGTAGGGGAAAGATGAAATAAAAATATTTTGTCTTATTCCTCACTCCTCCAGCAGGTTGTACTCTCCGTTTTGGTCAGACCCTTGCTGCCCTCCTGTACAATGCAGGACTGCTGGTCCTTCTTTGTACACAATGACGTCAGAGTAGCATTAATTTGTGGATTTTATATCTGCTTGATGATCAGTTTTAACTGCTTTTTTACTCTTCTTTTTTTTTTTTTTCTTTTTTTTTTTTTTTTTTTACACTTGCATCAATTCTTTCCTTTTATCTGGCACTGGTCTCTAAAACTGGAATAGCACACTTTCCATTTCCTGCTCCTTCTGTTTTATGTAGCTCCTGTGTTGTAAGCCTATGGGGCCATTGCTTGTAGCGATACTTATTCTATTGATAGAAATAGCAGGGACAGGAAATGGTGAAGGGGAACAGGACCATTGAGTAAAGCCCCATACACACTATCAGATTTTCTGCAGATTTTTTTTCCTTCAGATTTACCAAAACCATATAATATGAGGTCAAACCTTAGGAGTTTCAATGTGTATGCAATCAGGCAGGCCCTTGCACTACATTATTTTGGTAAATCTGAAGACAAAAACCAGCAGAAAATCTGATAGTGTATATGGGGCTTAACAGGTACTGTTTGTGATCCAGTCTGAGTTTTTAGAAAATGGATGACACAAAGGTAAGTGTATTTAACATTTTACACTTACCTCATGATATTTTGTGTGAATCTTCCTTAGTGAAGCTTCACACTAGAAATTGTCTTCAGTGAGAAATGTGTGACTAAGGTAAAGCCATAAAGTAGCAACCACCCACTGAATTTATAACTAGCAGAGAAAAATGGAATTCTCAATTCTGTTTGCCAGTCAAGAGAAAACATTAGCAAAAATATGTAAAGCTAGAATGTGACATACCTCCCAGTGAGGATAATTTCTCTCTAGCAATTTAAAGAGACTGCATTCCCTCTTTAAACAGTACCCCAAAAAGCCAAGCAAAGGGCCTGTTGCAAGTATTGCTTAAGTTCTCAAAGCTGATCTTTCCTCATTGATTTGGCAATCACTTGTTTTGCCTGTCTATATGGAGGCAGCCACTGTGGTAGAGGCAGGACTTGGCTTCTTCATGGTAGAGCCACCAACAAGAACAGTGAGTGGCAGAGTAGACATCACTAAATCTAACCTCATTAGGCTAGTAGGAAGAGGCAGCACTGCCTTAGATCTTCCACTGTAGATGCACAATAGGGCAGGAACAAGGTCATCCAGTGCCCTGGGTGAAGTTGCTCCCCTCTCCCCGATTTTATGTGTCTTTTTCAAGACAAGAAAATTAAAATCACGTTAAAATAAGTAAGAACATTGTCACTCACAGCTGCCCTTTCTGCTCCCCCCCCCTTTTCTGGTGCATAGATTTATTATGAGCAGTGAATGTAATGCTCATGTAGTATGTTGCAGTGTGTATCTGTTTATGAAAGCAGTTTCTGCGTTACATGTGTAGCATAAGTAACATGATCTTGGAAGAAGCAGTGAGTAGACCTATTATGAAATCTGTGTTTCTTACATGAGGTGTGTGACTAGAGAGATATATTAACCACTTCAGCCCTGGATGGTTTTACCCCCTTCATGACCAGAGCACTTTTTGCAATGTGGCACTGCGCTACTGTAACTGATAATTGCGTGGTCATGTAATGCAGTACACTAACAAATCCTTTTTGCCCACAAATAGAGCTTTCTTTTGGTGGTATTTGATCACCTCTGGGATTTTTATTTTTTGCGATCTTGATGAAAAAAATTGTGTAATTCTACTTTTTGTTATAGAGAAAGTTTAATAAACTCCATTTTAGTCATGCATTTAGACAAAAATTTATTCAGCCACATGTCTTGGGTAAAAAAGTCAAGTGTGTATTTTATTGGTTTACGCAAAACTTATTGTGTCTACAAAATTTGGTAAATTTTCTGTAATTTACGCAGCTTTTAGTTTGACTGTCCATCTCATTTCTTGAGTTGCTAAAATGACAGGACAGTACAACTCCCGCCCGTCTCCCCCCCAAATTACTCCTTTTTGGAAAGTAGGCATCCCAAGGAATTTGCTGAGAGGCATGTTGAGCCCATTGACTATTTTATTTTTTTGTCACAAGTGATTGAAAATTGACAAAAAATAATACCACATGTGAGACTTTTTGGGAACCTAGCCACCTACAGGACACCGAAAACCAATCGCTGCCTTCAGGATTTCTAAGGGTGTAAATTTTTGTTTTCAGGCCTTGCTACTTATCTGTTTCGGAGGTCATGAAATGCCAAGATAGCACAACCCCCCCCCCCCCCCCCCCCCCAAAAAAAATGAGTCCATGCAATATTTTATATTTTGCCACAAGTTTTGGGAATATGAGAAATATATATATATATATATATATATATATATATATATATATATATATATATATATATTCTCCATCAAATTTTTTTGATCATTCAATTTTTATTGATTTACGTCGAAGCAGAGAAATACAATGTGAACATTGCATAACAGTGTACATGTTATCGTAGCATGACATTTACATAATGTCCTCTTACGATGTCCACCTATTTTTTTTTCTTTGGGCAACATACCCTCACTGGAGGACATCATTAATTCTGAGCTGTAGTGTAGGTAGATGGTGTTCAGAAGTTGATCAATGGAGGGAATCTTGTCTGATTTCCACAACCTGGTTATGGACAATCTGGCTGCCAGGAGGATGTGGGTCGTCACATGCCTGTATGAATATGGTATGTCTTCTATTGTCAGGTTTAGGAGAGCTAAGCCTGGGGTAGGGGAAATATGGAGTTGTGTTATGTCTGCTATAATTTGAAATTCTAAATTCCAGAAAGTATGGACTAGTTTACAGTCCCAAAAAATGTGGAATAAATCTCCTCTGGTAGAGTTGCACCTCCAACAGATGTCTGACACCTTGGTATTGTATCATGCTATCCATGATGGAATTAAGTACCATCTAAGTGACAGCTTTTGGGTCAGTTCCCACAGTGTGGAACACTTCGTGGTTTTGTATATGGATCTTAAAGCACTTTCCCATTGTTGTTCCTTGAATGGCGCATTCGAGTCGTTTTCCCAATGAGTGTGAGACGTTGATTTTGTGAATTTATGTTTTTAGGTGTAAAAGTATTCTACATGAGGGATAGACCTTTTGAGTTGGGGAAGGAAGCAGTTAGATATTCCTATATTGCTGCTGTAATTGTGTATAAAGGAAGTTTGATGTTGCTAAGGCAGTGTTTTACGCGGATATACGTATAGAGGTCCGAATGGGAAAAATTAAATTTTGTTTTGGAGTATAGAGAAGGCTTTTGGGTGAGCTCCCTGGAACAGCTGGTTAATGGAAGTGATGCCTTTCCTAATCTAATGTAGTAGTTGATAGGTCAGAGGACAGATGATGTAAAGATTCAATTGGGATCGGTATTTGCTGGGTGTTTGGGTCATGGTGTATGCTGTGGGTTTTTCCATGCTTGGGCCACAGCCACCATGGTGGGGGGGTTTGGGCTTTGGGAAGTTTGAGGCCTAATGGAGTGCTCATCAACCACCCCTTCAAGCTAGGATGAATGAGCAAAGCATGTTCTATTGTGCCCCAAATTTTACTTGGAGTATGAAGGAACCATTCTTTGGTTTGATCTATTATCACTGCTGTGTGATAGTCTTCAAAGTCTATCGACCCCGAACCTCCCGCCAATTTATGTTTCTGAAGTTTGGAGTGTGTGCTCCTACGTTTGGCTCCACGCCAAATACACTTAAGTAAGCTCTGTAGTGATGGGAAGTAATATTTGGGGATGGGAATAGGAAGGGTTCTGAATAGGTACAAGATTTGGGGTAACATAATTTTGAACGCAGCCAATCTGCCAGACCATGATAATTCTAGTTTAGTGATTTTCTGAGAGTCAAGTCATAGTTTGTGCAGAAGGGGTTTAAAATTTGATGAGAAGAGCTGTTTCAGTAACACCTTCTGCAGGTATTCCCAGTGGACCCGATCAAACAACTTCTCTGCATCTAAAGAGAGAAGCAGAGAAGGCGTTCCGCTGGATTCCGCGTGGTGTATCAGATCTAACATGCGTCTTGTTGCGTCCGGGGCTTGTCTCCCCTTAATGAAGCCGGTCTGGTCTTTGTGTATCATTAAGCGTCTAGCAAGTCCAGGTTAAGTAGGCAGATAGGACAAACGTTTTGGGGGGGTGGTTGGTTCTTTCCCCGGTTTCGGTAGAGTGATGAGTGTCTTTAATGATTCTATAGGGAACATGGACAAGGATGTAGCGTCATTAAAGAGTTTTGTCAAGTGAGGAAGCAGGTATGTAGAGAATTGTTTAAAGTATTCCCCTGTGAGGCTGTCGGGTCCAGGGGCCTTGTTATGTGGTAACAACGTGATGGTTGGAAGAATTTCTGGGGCAGAGAATGATGCGTTTAAGGAGGTCAATTTGGCTTCGGTCAGTGTAGGTAGGTTAATTCGATTAAGAAACTCATCAATTTCAGCAGGGGACGGTTGGTGAGTCTTCATTTAGTTTTTATAGTTCACTGTAAAAGTCGATAAATGCATTTGCTATGTCCTGAGGGTTGGACAATTTCTCTTTGGAATGCGGGTGGACTAGGTGGTGGATTTTAGATTTGATGCGTGGCCCTTTGATTCTTTGTGCTACTTTCTTGCCAGCCTTGTTGGACGTGGAGTAGGAGATGGCATTTAGTTTACATTGCATATGTTTGTGTGTGTGTTTAGCGAAGAAGCAACCTAAGTTTGTGTCTAAGTGTCATTAGTTGGGCTAGTATATTGGGGAGCGGGTTGGATTTGTGTTACATCTCTAGCTTAGCTATTTGGGAGGTGAGGGATTCAATTTGCTGCGTCCTTTTCCTTTTACTAAACGAGCTAAGTTTCATAATAATACCACGTATAACTACTTAATGTGCGTTCCACACCACGGCAGGATCCCCCACCGTTTCAGCGTTTTATTTCAAAGTATTCTTTTAAGTGATTAGCAATTTCAGTAGAGTAGGAGGGGTGTTGCAATATGTAGTTGTTGGCTCGCCAGAGGAAATTGTCCCGCTGGGGGGAAGTGTCGTTAATGGTTACTGAAATTGGATTGTGGTCTGACTATGCCATGGTTTGGTTAGTAGATGCACTTACATTTTGTAACAACCATTTGTCAACAAGAAACATATCAAGTCTGGAATAGGGCTTGTGATGCGGGTAAAAATAGGTATAGTCCCTCTCTGATCCGTGATGACATCTCCAAACATCATAAAGATCAAACAATGTCAGGAGCTGTCCCAGGGAAGATGGTCTTTTTTGTAGCCGAGGTGGTGTCCATATGGACCTCTGCTACCAGGTTGAAGTCTCCACAGACAAGGAGATGACCTTGTCGTATATTGTTTAATTTGGATAACGTTTTCTTGATGAAATTAGCTTGATGGGAGTTGGGGGACATTGATTTGGTATCGTGTATTTGGTCCCGTTAATCGTGCAGATCAAGATTAAGAACCGGCCATTGGGGTCGTAGATTTCTTGTATTGGATTCAAGTCTGTCTTTTTTGATTGCTATGAGCACGCCTCTCTTTTTAGAGGTGTAGTTAGAGCGGTACATATGAGGGAATTTGCTGTTATAGCATAGGTATGCTGATGTCAGGTGAGTTTCCTGAACACACAGACTGTCGCCACCCAGTTTCTCCGCTGTATGCCATAGAGAATGTCTCTTTGCTGGGTGATTAAGCCCTTTGGCGTTCAGCGAGATGACTGAGAGTGGCATATTTGAGGCTGTGACCAAAGGATATTTTGATAAAAGCAGAAACCTTTACAGTTCGTAATAGGTGGTTCGCGGTGTCAGCGGTCGAGTCTTTTTGTGGAGACGGATCAGGTTATCTGGCGTCTGGATGTAGGTACACTGTGGTTGTCCCTAAAATGAATTATTAATACAGAAAACAACAAGTATTGAACTGAGTGGTTATAATAACAAACAGTATGCAGCGGCTTGTGTTACACACAGGAAAAAGCCGTAATCAGCTTTACCGCTTTAAAGGGAAACCGTTACTACCAGTGGAACGGAAAAACAGAACATCTTCCAAGAGGGTGATGCAAAAGTGGTTATTGGACCCTTAGGAGCTGGAGGTTTCCATTGGTTGGTTCCTGGACCTTTGGGTGCGCTGGGATGTCGGCGGATTCCACTGCAGGAGAGGAGGTACAGCATCCTTGGGTAGAGGCGGTATTATCCCCCATTCTTGAGCCGAATGCCCTTTTGAATATAACTGATGGCATGTGTTGTCCCATTCTTGTTGATGGTAGAATCTCCGGGTATCTCCATTTATATAGGACTTTGTGAAGGCTTTTGGATATCGGGTTAAGATCTCGTCTTAGTTGCAGTGTGTATTTAGGATCGGGAAATGTTTGTACTCCCTCGAACGGGCGTGGTAGGGGGCCTTTGGATCTGGCTTCATACATCATTTTTTCTTTGATGTGGAAGAAATAGATCCTCAGAAGTACATCTCTTGGAACCGTAGCTGGCAGGTGTGAAGGTTTGGCAATTCTATGGATCCTGTCAATCACAATGTCACAAGGTGTAGCTTCTGGTAGGATTGTGCGAATTAGGTCTTTGGCGTATTTGGGTAAGTCTGTCTAATACTTTCGGCAACCCCCCTTAATTTTACGTTACTTCGCCTGGAGCGATCTTCCAAATCGGCAAGCTTGGCCCGGACCCATCTCTGTTCTTCTTTCACTTCATCGTGGGAGTCTATGAGATCATTGACTATGTGTGAGCACTCTGACATTCCCCTCTCAATAATGGAGACTGCTGTTTAATGAGCTCACGTCAGAGTTTAGTCTATGGAACAGGGTTGATAAATATGTGATCAGGGAGGATTGTAGCGACATCAGCATGTCCTTCAATGTGGTTTCCATGACTGGTTTCCCTGATGTGGGGAAGGATGCCATGGATGAGTGCAGGGACTGGTTGGATTGCAGGGGGTTGAAAGCCTGGGCCTCAATTTCTGGATGGGATGTCCGTGGCGCCAGCTCATCCATCCTCATCCAAGCTTTTGCAGGGCTATTCAATAAAGAATCTGCAATGGGGTCTAATACAGGAGATCGTGGCCGGTCTCCAGTGTTTATTTCTCCCTGATGCTCTGCCGGGAGATCAGTGTGAGTTCCACATGGCACCGCGAGGCCGTCTGCACTATCTTGGACATGGCTGACCTGCTCTCTGGGAGGATACAGCAGCATTGTGAGCTTTTTAGGCTTGTGCTCTCCCATCCACTTGTGGGACATCGGTGTTCTGAGTGTCAGGAGGTTGGTGAGTGGGCTTGGGGAGAAAATTACGGTCTCTAGCGGTTCCTAGTCGCTCCGGTGGTTCCCCTCGCTATGGAGCCGAGTTAGAAAGCGTCCATCTTCCCTGTCGGCTGGCCACGCCCCTAATATATATATATATATATATATATATATATATATATATATATAATTTGTCATTGGATATAGATTGATCTGTGGTATGCCCACTATTAGAATATTGCCCTCCATCCACCCACTTCTATTGATGGGCATACAATAAATATAAACATTTATGCCAAAGCATAGGGGCTTGCTCTTCTTCTTTTTTTGTTTTTAAAACTGTGGTGGTGAAATCCACCTCCTCCAGCGCTGGAGTCATAGATTTATGTATCGTGAGAGCAAACCCTGTTGCTGTCAAAATAAATCTGTGCTGCAGCTGAATGGCGTACCTGCAAAGCAATGGTTAACAGTACAGTAAAACAGTAGAATGACATACCTGTAAAGCAAACCCGATAAGACAGTAACAATAAAACTTTATAGTATAGCATAAAATACAGTAAAATGAAGCAGAATTATAGACACAACATTTTCTTTGGGGTGCTCTTTTGGTAGGTTTACCAGGGAGGACATCCAGAAAATGCCTCTCGTGCAGCTGGCTCATTGCATTTGGATTGGGAATTTGGGCCACAGCCTCTGCTGGATACAGAGGGGCTGTCATCTCCTCCCGGAATTTTATGAAGGATCCAGTTCGTCCAGATGCTTTGTATAGTGCATAAGCATTGAACAGAGCTAATTGGAATAAGTATACAGATGCTTTTTTTATACAAAGCGTCTGGCCTTACGGCCCATTTTAAGGTTGCATCTGTGGACACAGAGAGGCTTATCAATGGCAGTCGATGTAGTAATTAGGACTGGAGTGTCTGCGTGAATGGAAGACAGAACGAAAGCATTCTGTCCTTCCTTCTCACGGCAAGCAATTCCTTGGATTTCAAGCAGGCTCTCTCCCACTGTTTAAGACGGGTATCTACAAGTTGAAGGAAGCCCCGGCGATTAGATCGCACAGTGCTACATGCGACAATTTGTATTTGAAAGACGTGTCTAAAAAGTGGCATGCTTGTATAAAAATTGTCCATGTATAAATAGTACCCCGTTGTGAACACAGAGTCCCAAACAATCTTGCCGCTGCTCCCTATTAATCAACTAAT
Source organism: Lithobates pipiens (assembly GCF_037356315.1). NCBI lineage: Eukaryota > Metazoa > Chordata > Amphibia > Anura > Ranidae > Lithobates > Lithobates pipiens. The sequence goes on from NW_027507903.1 coordinate 106,828,644, forward strand.
TTCCATTAATTATAATGCACATACAGATCCAACTACTTTTAGCTGATCTCCTTGCATTGCAACTCTGCATTAGTCAGTGGTAAATGTGTATATAGTGTATACCAATCGCCCAACACCTAGTTAGTTTCCACAATCCATGACTTAATGTCACAGTTCACACAAATACGTTTTAAATTCAAACTGTAGCACTGATGTAAATTATCTTTTTTTCCACAGTAGTGTGACAATCCCTCCACCTCCGGTCTAACTAATCACTCTCGCCTTATGGCATGGACCCCTGTTTAACCACTTTTCGATGGGCGCACGCCGATGTACGTCGGCAGAATGGCACGGGCAGGCAAATGGGCGTACCTGTATGTCCCTTTAAATTTGCCGCACTGCCATTGCGAGCGTGCCACCGGCGGCGTGCTCGCGTGGCGGTTGGGACCCCCGTGAGTCCGGTCGCGGGTACCGCGGACTCGATCGCCGCGGGCATACCCGTGGTCGCCTCACGGGGTGGCTGAATTAGGAGATGCCGTTGTAAACAGCGTCTCCCCGTTCTGCCTAGCAACAAGTGACGCTGATTTCTGCTCCATGTGATTGGAGCAGAGATCAGTGTTCACTAAAAGAAAGCCCAGCCCCCAACAGTAACACGCCCCTAGGAACACTTAACCCCTACACTGCCACCCACTGGTTAACCCCTTCACTGCCAGTGTCATTTACACAGGAATCGCTGCATTTATATAGCAGTGATTGCTGTATAAATGACAATGGTCCCAAAAATGTATCAAAAATGTCTGTGTCCGCCATAATGTCAGTCATAATAAAAATCGCTGATCGCCACCATTACTAGTAAAAAAAAATTAATAAAAATGCCATAAAACTATCCCCTATTTTGCAAACGCTATAACTTTTGCGCAAACCAGTAAATCGCTTGTTGCAATTTATTTTATTTTTTTTTTAAACCAAAAATATGTAGAATAATACGTATCGGCCTAAACTGAGGGAAAAATGTTATTTTTTTTAAATATATTTTTGGGGGATATTTATTATATTAAAAAAAAGTAAAAAATAATGCGTTTTTTTTTTCAAAATTGTCGCTCTATTTTTGTTTATAGCGCAAAAAATAAAAACCGCAGTGGTGATCAAATACCACCAAAAGAAAGCTCTATTTGTGGGAAAAAAAAGGACATCAATTTTGTTTGGGAGCCACGTCGCACGACCGCGCAATTATCAGTTAAAACGACGCAGTGCCGAATCGCAAAAAGTGGTCTGGTCTTAAAATGGAAGTAAACCCTTCCAAACAACTTTGACCTACAGGTAAGCCTAGATTAAGGCTTACCTGTAGGTCCAAGTAATATCTCCTAAACCTATATGGTTTAGGAGATATTTGCCCGAAAATGGGCACCGCTGTCTACGGCGCATGCGCCGTAGACAGTGGCGCGCATGCGCACTAAATGCGGCAAGTCCAAGAATGGATTTGCCAAATTTGTCGACTCCCGTGCGCATGCGCGGGAGTGACGTCATCGCGGCCTCGCCGTATGACAGCGGCGGAGCTGCGAGGCGCGACTCCCGTGCGCATGCGCGGGAGTGACGTCATCGCGGCTTCGCCGCTGTCATTGGTCGGAGCTGCGAGACGCCACCAGCAAGATGGACGCGGCGGACTACAGGGATCAGCGGCGACTTCGCTGGCTCCTGTGTCAGGTAAGTGACACATAATGAGCTACTATGCGATGCATAGTAGTCCATTATGCTTTACCTTTGCAGGGAAAAAAAGAGGAAGTAAACCCATCAGGGTTTACTTCCTCTTTAAGCCAGCAATGTCGTCCGGGGGTGAAGTGGTTAAACAGGTGGTCATTCAAGCGGGTATCAAAAGGGTTAACACTGACCATAAACTTCTTACATCTCCTTAGATCTCAGCAAGGACGCCAGGTCATGGGTAGAAAGAAAAGATCTAAGTGCTCACCGCTTAAGTTTAAGATTTCATTTTTGTGTTCAAACACAAACTACTCACATAAAGAGGATAAAAACACAGCATGTAAAGCCGACAGTCGTGTTAGTTCCGTAGAGCAGCAGCGGGTGAGGTCATGCGTAGTTCCTCCTCCGTACGTGTTATGTTCAATCAGAAGTTCGACATCACCGGATTCCAGCCCCCACCCCCCTCCCTTTGTTAGCAGACAGAGGCACTTGGCAAAGTGGGGAGGAGTCCGGAGACGTCTATGTCTGTGAGAGGTGAGTACTGATCAAAAAAATGAACGCTTAATCGAGGAATTAATCTTTAATTTCCACAGCCCTAATGTGTATGTATGTATATATATCTCTATCTCCATCTCATAAAGTGACTCTGTAATGATGATCCAAATATTAACCATGACTTCACACACGTGACTGCGCTCACCTCCAATTGTGTGACCGCAAAATTAAGTTTAATCCACAACAGCAGCTGAACCACCTCTGGGATCCAAGTAGCAGGATTTACAGGCTCCCCCAGGTGTAATCCAAAGATGGTATCCTCAATTTAAAATACAAAAGAGTGCATTGTTGTTTTAAATATAGAAATTTATTGTAGGTAAACATCAGAGTACTCGCACTTTATGGGTGCTTGCAGAGCACCAGGCTATAGAAACCATACAATATAAAAATCCTCTCCAAATGGTTTGCAGGCTTGTGTGAATCGGCAGCTAGCGACACAGGGCGATCACATGTCTTTCTCAGGGGGAGTTTGTTGAATCCATGGCCCACTGGGTGAGAACAACTGAACTAGAGTATATGTAGAATACACTCAAGTGATGTAGAAAGTGTGGTTTATCTTTCTGCCTGCTTTTGGTATCATTGTACTAAGCACCTTATTACATAAATGTACCAATTTATTATGCTAATTTGTTCTTTGGTGGAGTTTGTAGGGCTATAAAATGTTTTTTACCTTTTACAGTTTTAAATTTACTAAGGCTAGTGCCGAAACACGTCAGTTTTTTGTTTTTATTGTCACTTTTATGTATTCAATAAGCATGCTACACGGATTAATGTTGCCGGCTCCATCGATCTTTTTATCTTGGCCACAAGAAATGGCCTGGCAAGCTGGATTTGGCCCACGGCCTTGTGTTTGACACGTGCTGTAGAGAGTATACAGAGATTTATCAATTCGCCTGATTCACATATGTGAACCGTCTCCATTTATAGTGTATTATGCTTTATTCAGGTATGACTAAAGTGAAAGTTGGGAAAGAGGATTCCTCTTCAGTTGATTTTTTGGAGAGAAGACGAGCTGCTCTGGAGAGGTAAGAAACATAATAATTATAGTATAGTAACATCTATTTCTTGGTCATGTTGATGGATTATATATAAACCTTCACATGTTCTACCACAGGTACCTGCAGAGAATTGTCAGCCACCCAACACTATTACAAGACCCGGATGTTCGTGAATTTTTAGAAAAAGATGAGGTAAATGTTTTTTTTTTTTTTTTTTAGGTTAGGAGTTCTTAGAGTGAAGAATGTTTTGCAAGAGGTAAAAACAAGTGCCGTTTTCTTTCTTTTCAGCTTCCTCGTGCTGTCAGCACTCAGGCTCTGAGTGGAGCTGGACTCCTCAAGATGTTCAATAGAGCTACTGATGCTGTCAACAAAATGACCATCAAGATGAATGAATCTGACATTGTAAGTACCAAAGTGGTCCCTTTGGACATTTTTCCTGACCGCTTAGCAGTAAGTTCTAAAATAGGTTTATCCTTTGTAGAAGTTGAAACAAAAGCTAAGCACAGTTCTCCCTACCATGTCTTACCTTCACTCTTGCTATAAGGCCCCTTTCACATCGGGAGGATACGCTCAGCGTGATTCATTTATTTATTTCCCCCTTGCGATCGTGACAAAGTATTTTACTGATTTTCTTTCTATGCAGAGAATTCTCTGCTGAAGCTGACCGCCATCAAAACTAAAAAACAAAAAAATAACTCTGGCTCTGGTGCTGCCCTTGGGGTCTTCCCCCTGAACCTGAACCAGAGACATTGCGGACCATCTTGACCCTCTGGCTTTGGGGGGGGGTTGTAGGATGCAGAACGAGCCTGGTGGCACCGATAGCCCCTGAGGAGGTCCTCGCAGGTATTAAATCCTTTCCTACTGGAAAGTCTCCGGGTCCGGATGGCCTCCCTGTGGAGTTTTACAAGGCTCACAGTGGTCAGCTGGCGCCACTCCTGGCCTCCCTATACTCACACTGCCTACAGGCAGGGGCTCTACCACCTTCCATGTACCATACACATGTGGCGTTGATCTATAAACTGGCCAAGGATACCACCTCTTGCACCTCCTATAGGCCAATTTCCCTCCTTAATTTGGACTCTCTCCAAATTGATCACTTTAAGACTCCAACCTCTATTACCCATTATTGAGTCCTACCAAAACAGGTTTATAGCCAACAAATCCACTGACATTAACCTACGAGGACTGTACACCGACATAAACGTCCAGCACCTTAATCAGGGCTCCAGAGTGGTAGCATCATTGGATATAGAGAAGGCCTTTGATACAGCTGAGTGGCCTTTTCTGTGGGAGGTCCTTCGTAGGATGGGGTTCCCTCTTGTATTCATCCGATGGCTACAAATAATCTACAAGATGCCCACCTCGGCCATTTAGCTGGGGGGAGTCTCTCCTGTTCCTTCCACTATTCAGAGGTACCCGGCAGGGCTGCCCTCTCTCCTCGGCCTTGTTCGCCAAAGCAATCAAACCAGTGGTGGAAGCACTTCCCACTTCCCCTCACATTAAAGGACTTCGAATCGGCTGGCTGGAGGAGAGGGTGGCTCTGTACGCAGATGACCTCCTCCTTTTCCGTAATGATGCAGGACTATCGTTAGAAGGTGCTTTGTGGGTGTTAAGCTCGTTTGCCCCTATTACCGGACTAAAAGTAAATTAAACTAAATCCCATTGACTCGGCTACTCGCGCAGGGGTCTCTCCGGACCTTCCACTCAAGTTGGTCGACCGGTTCCAATATCCTGGTGTTGAGGTTTCTGGGAAGGCCACAGTTTACGTCTTGTGCTCCTTGAGACCCGGACAAGGCTGAAGGCGTGGGAGTCCCTGCCCCTATCACTTTTAGGCTGTATCAATTTAATTAAAATGAAGATATTGCCCAAATTTCTATATCTCTTTAGAAACTCGCCACAGTGGATTCCGCAATCTATCTTTTCACAACTCAATAAAATGTTCTCCTATGTCCTCATTTCCCAAGATATAGGTGGACAACACTAATGCGTCCTACCTCTCAAGGTGGACTTGCATTCCCTGATTTCCATAAATATTTCCTAGCCACCCAGCTGGTCACTGCGGGGTGGTGGCTGGACCCCGATGTCACTAATTCAGTGGTGTTGCAGTCCCTCGAGGCTCTTAAATTCTTAATCTTCCGTGGTCCGCGTGCCCCTTATGCATTGACCCCTTCTATGACCACTACTTTGCCGGCGTGGAGAGATGGCCTTAGACTGGAACGATACCCCCCTGGAGCCCATTCACCAAATGCTCCACTTTGGTGTAATCCCAATCTAACCCAGATATATGCAATTCCTGAACCCAATACCTGGTCTAAATTTAGTCTTAAATTACTCTCCCAGATAATACATAATTCACCGATTCCACTGCACCTGTTGCGTGCGAAATACAATATTCCAGAATCATATTTTTTCAGGTACATACAACTCTCCCACGCCGCCCCTCAACTCATACAAGCTTCTCTCGGGAGGTCCTGAGGCTGGACTACACCAACAAACCACCCTCCCGGATATACTTACAGTGCCTTGCGAAAGTATTCGGCCCCCTTGAACTTTTCAACCTTTTGCCACATTTCAGGCTTCAAACATAAAGATATAAAATTTAAATTTTTTGTGAAGAATCACCAACAAGTGGGACACAATTGTGAAGTGGAATGAAATCTATTGGATAATTTAAACTTTTTTAGCAAATAAAAAACTGAAAAGTGGTGCGTGCAAAATTATTCGGCCCCTTTACTTTCAGTGCAGCAAACTCACTCCAGAAGTTCAGCGAGGATCTCTGATCCAATGTTGTCCTAAATGACTGATGGTGATAAATAGAATCCACCTGTGTGTAATCAAGTCTCTGTATAAATGCACCTGCTTTGTGATAGTGTCAGGGTTCTGTTGAAAGCGCAGAGAGCATCATGAAGACCAAGGAACACACCAGGCAGGTCCGTAATACTGTTGGGGAGCAGTTTAAAGCCAGATTTGGATACAAAAAGATTTCCCAAGCTTTAAACATCCCAAGGAGCACTGTGCAAGCGATCATTTTGAAATGGAAGGAGTATCAGACCACTGCAAATCTACGAAGACCTGGCCGTCCCTCTAAACTTTCAGCTCAGACAAGGAGAAGACTGATCAGAGATGCAGCCAAGAGGCCCATGATCACTGGATGAACTGCAGAGAACTACAGCTGAGGTAATAGAGTCTGTCCATAGGACAACAATCAGTCGTACACTGCACAAATCTGGCCTTTATGGAAGAGTGGCAAGAAGAAAGCTATTTCTCAAAGATATCCATAAAAAGTCTCGTCTAAAGTTTTCCACAAGCCACCTGGGAGACCCACCAAACATGTGGAAGAAGGTGCTCTGGTCAGATGAAACCAAAATCGAACTTTTTGCCCACAATGCAAAACGATATGTTTGGCATAAAAGCAACACAGCTCATCACCCTCAACACACCATCCCCACTGTCAAACATGGTGGTGGCAGCATCATGGTTTGGGCCTGCTTTTCTTCAGCAGGGACAGGGAAGATGGTTAAAATTGAAGGGAAGATGGATGCAGCCAAATACAGGACCATTCTGGATGAAAACCTGTTGGAGTCTGCAAAAGACCTGAAACTGTGACAGAGATTTATCTTCCAACAAGACAATGATCCCAAACATACAGCAAAATCTACAAAGGAATGGTTCACAAATAAAGGTATCCAGGTGTTAGAATGGCCAAGTCAAAGTCCAGACCTGAATCCATTCGAGAATCTGTGGAAAGAGCTGAAAACTGCTGTTCACAAATGCTCTCTATCCAACCTCACTGAGCTCGAGCTGTTTTGCAAGGAAGAATGGGCAAGAATTTCAGTCTCTCGATGTGCAAAACTGATAGAGACATACCCCAAGCGACTTGCAGCTGTAATTGCAGCAAAAGGTGGCTCTACAAAGTATTAACGCAAGGGGGCCAAATAATTTTGCACGCCCCACTTTTCATTTTTTTATTAGTTAAAAAAATGTTTCAAAAATCCAATAGATTTCGTTCCACTTCACAATTGTGTCCCACTTGTTGGTGATTCTTCACAAAAAATAAAAATTTTATATCTTTGTTTGAAGCCTGAAATGTGGCAAAAGGTTGAAAAGTTCAAGGGGGCCGAATACTTTCACAAGTCACTGTACATCTTCTTAAAGTTTCCCTTCCTGATCTGGATAAACTTAGCTCCTGTTGGGGTCGGGACGTCCCAGAGCTGGATCAGGAAGACTGAGAGGATATCTGGGATTTCCCGTTTCGGTCCCTGGTCTCCACCAGGGACCGCTTGATCCAATTTAAAGTAGTCCACCAAGCCTACTGCACCCCCTCTAGGCTACATAAAATGGATTCTAATCTCTCTCCTGGATGTTGGAGATGTGGGGGAACCCCGGGGGAATTTTATTCACATATTCTGGACCTGTCCAGCTGTTATGGTCTTGGAAGGAGGTGATGTGTTGCATCTATTCAATTAGCGCTATCCCCTTGCAGCCATCCATATCTGTCTGTTTATTGGTTCTTGTTGAACAGTTGATCCCTACTGTGGCGGAACGTACGTTGGTGAGTCTGTTAATGTTTTACGCCAGAAAGAGCATAGCACTCCACTGGAGAACATCGGCCCCACCTACGGTCGCTTCATGGAGGCAGGTGGTGAATGAGAGCTTACCCCTATATAGGGCCACATACTTTAACAGAGGCTGCTCTCTGAAGTATCAGAAAGTTTGGTCCAAATGGTTGGAAGAACCATCCACAGCCTAGAGGAATCTGGATGGGTCTGAATTGAGAATAACCCCCCTAGCCTGAACACCAATAAGACACTATACCCTCCACGAGAGTGAACGGTGGGGAGCAAGTCCTTCCTGAGGCCTTTACACTTGCCACATATAAGTGGGAGCAGTGGGTAAATGCCCTGCCATCTTTCCAATCCACACACACAATCCAAATATGGTAATGAATGCCATATTTTCAGCTTTGACTAATATTATGAATGATGCATATAATTGCATATACAGGGAGGACGGTAAGTATTCAGACCCCCTTAAATTTTTCACTCTTTGTTATATTGCAGCCATTTGCTAAAATCATTTAAGTTTTTTTTTTTCCTTTATTAATGTACACACAGCGCCCCATATTGACAGAAAAACACAGAATTTTTGACATTTTTGCAGATTTATTAAAAAAGAAAAACTGAAATATCACATGGTCCTAAAAGCTGTGTTTGTTTGATTATGTTAATTGGACTTGATTAGGAAAGCCACACACCTCTCTATATAACACCTTATAGCTCACAGTGCATGTCAGAGAAGATGAGAATCATGAGGCCAAAGGAAATGCCTGAAGAGCTCAGAGACAGAATTGTGGCAAGGAACAGATCTGGCCAAGGTTACAAAATGAAAGGCCGCATGGAGTTTGCTAAAAAAAAAAACACCTGAAGGACTCCAGGATGGTGAGAAATAATATTCTTTGGTCTGATGAGACAAAGAGAGAACTTGTTGGCCTTAATTTTAAGCGGTATGTGTGGAGAAAACCAGGCACTGCTTATCGCGTGTCCAATACAGTCCCAACAGTGAAGCATGGTGGTGGCAGCATCATGCTGTAAGGGTGTTTTTTCAGCTGCACGGACAGGACGACTGGTTGCAATCGAGGGAAAGATGAATGCGGCCAAGTACAGGGATATCCTCAACAAAAACATTCTCCAGAGTGCTCAGAACCTCAGACTGGGCCGAAGCTTTACCTTTCAATATGACAAAGACCCTAAGCACACCGCTAAAATAACAGTGTCTGAGTGGCTTCACAACAACTCCGTGACTGTTCTTGAATGGCTCAGCCAGAGCCCTAACCTAACCTAAACCCGGAGGGCTTTCACACTGGAGCGGTGCGCCAGCAGGACGGTGAAAAGTCCTTCTAGCCACATCTTTGTAGCGGTGAAGGAACGGTGTATTTAATGCTACTAAACCGCTCCTACCCATTGAAATCATTGTGGCAACGTGGCTATACCGCCGGCAAAATGCCGCTTTGTGGTGTTTTGCGGGTGGTTTTAACCCTTTTTCGGCTGCTAGCGGGCGTTAAAACTGCCCCTCTAGCGGCCGCATACCGCCACTAAAACGAAGGTAAAGCGGCGCTAAAAATATCGCCGCTTTACCGCCGACGCCGCTCCCGCCCCAGTGTGAAAGGGGCCTAAAGTGAGGGGAACTTCCAACCTAGACAGTTGTCACCAGAATTTTTTTCATCATTTTGAAGCTTTAACCTTGCTCTGGTGACAACTTAAACATTTTGGGTTGGCCTTCACTTTCTGCCTTGGTCACAGTTGTCACCAGGACAAAAATATGGGATGAATCCCTGTGTCAAATTTAGTTTGGGAAATTCCCTGGTCCAGAGGATTATGTCCCAATATTATCAGCCGGAAATCAATTGAATTGTGTTTTATCCAAACCCACACTCAATACTCAAAAAGTAACCCATCAGGGCTGCCCTCTTTTTTTTTTTTTTTTTTTTTTCTCCCCTCTGTTATATGTTCTTGTTGTGGAACACCTGGCAGTATCCCTTAAGCTCGGTTCACACAGGGGCGGCACGACTTGCAGCGCGACTCAGACGCGACCAGCACACGACTTCAGCGGCGACTTGCAAAACGACTTCTGTATAGAAGTCAATGCAAGGCACCTGAAGTCGCCCCAAAAATAGTACAGGAACCTTTTTTCTAAGTCGGAGCGACTTGAGTCACTCCTATTAGAACGGTTCCATAGTACAGAACAGAGTGCGACTTGTCAGGCGGCTAAGTCGCCTGGACAAGTCGCCCCTGTGTGAACCGAGCCTCGGCAATAACTCCCATTAAAGGTGTCCAGGTCAGCGTAGAGCCCCATAAGTTGGCTCTTTTTGCCAACAACCTCCTCCTGTTTCTCACTCAACCCTCTGTTTACCTAAAATATTGTTTTGTCAGAATTCAGTAGAATTTGCAATCTCAGCAATTTAAAGATTAACCTCCGCATATTGGAGATGTTGAACATATCCCCCTTTAGGATTAAAAATATTTTCACTACCTTTTTTGGAACACATACCCCTTTCAATCATTCAGCTTTCTATCACCTCACCTACAATCCCAGTTCCAAAAAAGTTGGAATGGTGTGTAAAATCTACTTAAAAACAGAATACAATGATTTGTAAATCACCTAAACCCATATTTTATTCACAATGGAAAATAGAAAACATATAAAATGTATAAACTGTTGTGAAAAAATAATAAAATGTGGGTAATTTTGAAATTGATGGCAGCAATACGTCTCAAACAAGTTGGGACACTGGAACAAAAAGCTGGCAAAGTAGTACTAACAAGGAAGAGCTGAAAGAACATTGTTTGGAATAATGTTGCTCAATTTAATATTGCAAAGACTGTAAGTATATCATCATCTACAGTACATAATATCAAAAGATTCAGAGAACCTGATGAAATCTGTGCACAAGGCAATAAAGTCGAAATACAATATTGGATGCTTGTGATTTTTGGGCCCTCAAACAGCCCTGCATTAAAAACGGGCATGATTATGTTATGGACATCACTGCATGGGTTCAGGAATATTTCCAAAAAGCTGTATCACAAAAAGAAGCCACATCTGAATAAAATCCAGATATGCCACTTTCTTTGGGCCAAAGCTCATTTAAAATGGTCTGTTGCATCTTTGATGATTTGGGGGTGCATTAGTACGTATGGAATGGGCAGCTTGCATATCTGGAAATGCACCCTCGGTGCTGAAAGATATATCCAGGTTTTAACAGCATATGCTCCCATCCAGATGTCTTTTTCAGGGAAGGCCTTGCAGCAGAACAATGCTAAACTGCATTCTGAATCTTTGTAGTAGAAGAGTCCGTGTGCTTGTATGTGCAAGTGATTGTAAAGTCTTGTGTTTGTTGTTTTTATTGGGGGGGGGGGGGGACATGTTCTACTTACCTCCTCTATGCAGTGGTTTTGCACAGAACAGCCCGGATCTTCCTCTTCTCGGGTCCCTCTTCTGTGCTCCTTGCCCCGCCCCCCTGTCACGTGCCCCCGCAGCAAGCAGCTAGCTATGGGGGCACCTGAGTCACAGCTCCATGTGTCCATTCAGACATAGAGCCCCCCCCCCCCTCGATTGGCTGACTGACTTTGACATCAGCGGGAGCCGCTTCTGTGTGTCAGCCAGTCGGGAGAGAGAGTCTGAGATGGCCGAGACACTCGTGGACAGAGATGGGGGCTCAGTTAAGTATTAAGGGGTGCTGAATAGATGGCATTAAGATAAAAAAAACCTTTACAGAGTGTTAAAAGAAGAGGGGATACTAAACATGACCCTGTTGCAACTTTTTTGAGGTCTGTTGCTGCCATCAATTTCAAAATGTATCTATAAATGTAAGGGCCTAAAAATTAAAAAAAAAAAAAAAGTAGTTTTGCCTTTACATATGCTTTAACCACTTGCCGCCCACCCACAGTCAAACGATGGAGGAGCGGTGCGGCTCTCGTGGTGGGTGGATGGCATATGACCTCACCCCAGAATGGCCGTTCTCGTGCGCCCGTAGAGTTGGGCAGTGATCACGGCCGCGCAACCCCGATGTCCATAAAGAGCCGATGATGTGCTTTTTGTTTTTGTTTTGTAACCATGTGATCGGCTGTGTCCAATCACAGCTGCTCACATGTAAATGCAGAAGTGAAGATAATTGGCTCCCATCGCCTCACACAGATAGTGTGTGTCAAGGAAAGCTGATCAGCGGCATCTCCTCGCAGGGGACACCTTGACAGGTAATCGGGGCACTGATAATCAGTGCCCTTATTACACTAAAGCCCCCCAGTGATACCAGTCAGTGCCACCTTTCGGTGCAGCCTCATCAGCACACATGAGTGAAGGGGAAAAAAATACTTATCTACAAAATGTACCTGCAGAAACTAAGAGAAACTTTTTTTTTTTTCAGAATTTTTTTTTATTTTTTTAATTAAAAAAAAAACCCAGCAGTGAATAAATACCACCAAAAGAACGCTCTGTTTGTGTGAAGAAAATAAAAATGAATTTGGGTACAGTGTTGCATGACTGAGCAATTGTCAAAGTGTGACAGCACTGAAAGCACCCAGTAAGGGGTTGAAAGTGCCCAGTGTTGAAGTGGTTAAGGCACTGTGACGCACTTGCTGTGCATATAAATACTAATTTGGGTATATCTCACAGAATTAATCAAACCCCTTTGAAGCACGCCACGTTTGATTGTGCCTTTTTTTATAAGTAGCTGTCAGTACAAACTTATACAGAGACTAAAACCATTCACTTGGCTTAAAACAAATATAGAAATAAAAAAAGTACTTTCACAGTTATGATGTGTATGAACTCAGTATTCAAACAGCCACGTATATTATTGCTTTGCTAAGGTTCCTTCACAACATCGATGTAAGCAAGAGCTTATTTGTTTCTTGTTAAAAAAAAAAAAAAAAAAAAAACCAAGACCTTATTTACAGTACCTATTCCATTTCCCAGGTACTAAACATGGAGATCTTGTAGAGGCTCGGGTTTGTAACACTCGGGATGCTGTATAATATGTTCGTAGTAGTGAAATTTTTTAGTTCTGACTATTCTTTAAGGCATTTACTAAAAAATGTTTTTTTTCTTTAGTGGTTTGAGGACAAATTGCAAGAGGTGGAATGTGAGGAGCAGCATCTGCGGAAACTACATGCAGTGGTGGAGACTCTGGTAAATCACAGAAAAGGTAATTTTATATTTAAAAGTAGTGTTTTTTCATTTGAACATGAAGGTGTTTTTTAAGCCTTTGATCTCTAAGGAAATTCAAACTGCACAAATAGGCTAGGGTGTGAACTTTTTTCTGCAGCTCACTAGCAGGGTTCTGACCAAAGTAAAAGGATTTTATATGTCTCAATCTTATGGCATTTTGAAGCCACTAGGTTTAACAAGATAGCAGAAATTTTAATTTTACCATGTCCTCCAGAATCCAGATATGTGGTTTATACAGAGGGATTATAATTTCTTTACCTGATATGTTTACCAAAAAATGCCATCATGAATATTTTTAACCACCAGAAGGTTTTACCTCTTTCATGACCAGAGCATTTTTTGCTAGTTAGTTTATTAAGCTATTTATTGGGACTGTGATAGTGCGGCGGGAAATTTCACACTGACTGACACTGGCTGGGAGACAGATTAATTCACACTGACATCACCAGTGACACTAATACAGTGATCAGTGATAATACCATACACTGCCACTGTACTAATGACACTGGCTGGGAAGGCATTGTGCCCAACAAGTGTTAATGTGTGTATTATGTGCTGCTTTTTCCTAAATATATGTTTGTTCCTTCTCTCTGCCTTGCAGGGAGAGACTATGAAAATGAAAATATAGCCAATTTATCTATCTTAAAGCGGGGTTCCACCCTAAAGTGGAACTTCCGCTAATCGGAACCCCCCCCCCCCCCTCCGGTGTCACAATTGGCACCTTTCAGGGGGGAGGGGGGTGCAGATACCTGTCAAAGACAGGTATTTACACCCACTTCCTGGCATAGACTCCCACGGGTGTCTATGCCTCTTCCTGTCCCTGCGCGTTGTCTGCTGGGACACACATGGGTCCCAGAGACAGCGCGGACAATTCCTATTGCGCTGCGCGACTCGCGCATGCGCAGTAGGGAACCGGGAAGTGAAGCCGCAGCGCTTCACTTCCTGATTCCCTCACCTAGAATGGTGGCGGCAGCAGCCAAGAGCCGAGCGATTGATCGGGCCTCGGCTGCTGGCATCGCTGGACCCCGGGACAGGTGAGTGTCCATTTATTAAGTCAGCAGCTGCAGTATTTGTAGCTGCTGGCTTTTAATATTTTTTTCCACAGTGCAGTCCCGCTTTAAGTTTTAACCATTCAAATTCTTTAATTGGGCATCAGCTGAAATAACATTATTTGCCAATCAAGCTGCATAAACAGACTGAAAAGCCTTGTAACAGCTATACAAACCCAAAAAAGTCCTTCTTGTCATTTCGCTGGTTCTTGACATTCAGTAAATAGAGCAGCAAAATGACTATCAACTGAAGGACAAAAGGCTCCTAAAGTGTGTAGGGTATCACTGGCAACCTGACTTTTCCCATATAACATGCAGCAAGATGACAGCAACTTAAGGTAAACTGAATACTTACTGGGGATAAACAGCAGAAAAGTTTTGCTACCTTGACGATTCTCAACTTAGCTGAACATAGGGATGTTTTAAACCCAAAACCAAAAATGTAATATATTACAGTTTACCAGTCATTAGATATGATGGCTGCATGAGTTTTTATTTTTCTTAGGATTTTCCCTCTGTTTTCACCTGGTGATCTGGTTAGTAACACACCTCCTGTATTACAGTGCCCCATTCTGAATGAACCTTTGGAAAGAAGCATTGTCAGCCCCTGGGGTGAGGGGTGTTTTAGATGAACTAGCAGATTTAGTTACACTAACAAATTGAAGCCAAACTCTAGCTCACACTATGAGCTGTTACAGCAAACTGTGTTTGTTCCTTTTTGGGATAAAGGTTTTTCATAAATAGAAGCAGATCTTTGTAAACACTCCTGCTAGTGGTAAATGGTTTGTCTCATCTCTGTAACTGATGTATTCTGCTGGAGAGCAATTTCTTTTTAATTACAACGGACTTACCAGCTGGATCACCAGGTTGAAATAGAAGAAAGAATTTGTAAGCTGCAACATAAATGTTTGCTTTTGGGTTTATTACCACTTTAAGGCTATAATGTGGTACAGTGGAAGCATTTCTAAATTAAAGGCTAACTTCTGTAAGATAATCTCCCAAATTCCCCGCCTTTAGCTCCAGGGTCTGACTATGCAGATGCCTCATGGGAACCTGAAAATGTACCCTCCCCAGAGAACAGATGTCTGCTGTGATTGATGTACTAAGCCTTTATGGGGCAATATTATTTTAATAGGATTATTTTGTCTAGTCTACTGCAGTATAGGAGTAGCCCCAAATCTATTCCTAGAGGAAGAAATTCAAAACGGAAATGCCATACTCCTCTGTGTACCTTTCCTGACCTTCACTCAGTTTGGTCCATGAACATCCTTGAGGAGTTGGAATCTTCTTTATTTCTGGTACTGCAGCTGCTTCTATATGGCATGTCTTGTGCTTGGCGTAAGGATGGCTGCTCTGCAGCTGCTGGTGATCTGCCTAACTGGACCTAATTTGTACTCTGTGCAGAGTTGAATCAGGTATAGGAAAGGTTTAGTTTTCTGTGCCTCCTACAGACCCAGCTAGAATTATCTGCATCAGTGACCATTTTCAAGTTTCCTCTTTTGTTATCTGATGCTTATTCTGCTTCCTGCCTCAGTGGAAGTATCATCTTTTGTTATGACTCAGTGCAACTTGTTGCTTCCCCTAACCACAAGGGCTTTAAAGCGGAGCTCCACCCTAAAGTGGAGCTTCCGCTCATTGGTACCCTCCCCCCCCTCCGGCGCCACAATTGGCACCTTTCAAGGGGGAGGGGGGTGCAGGTACCTGTACAGTACAGGTATCTGCACCCACTTCCGGCATAGATATCTGCAGAATCTACGCCCCTTTCCGCAGGTCCCCCACTGTCTGCTGGGAAACACACGGATCCCAGAGACAGCGGGGACCATCCTTATTGCGCAGTGCGACTCACGCATGCACAGTAGGGAACCGGGAAATGAAGCCGCAAGGGTCCACTTCCTGATTCCCACACCCAAGATGGCGGCGGCAGCACCCGAGAGACGATCGAGAGATCGGCTTCGGGTGCCGACATCGCAGGCGCGCTGGGCGGGTAAGTGTCCTTATTTTAAAAGTCAGCAGCTGCAGTATTTGTAGCTGCTGGCTTTTTAAAAAAAAAAAAAAAAAACGGCGGAACTCCCGCTTTAAATTCTCTTCTTCAGTGGAATCTGACTTGGTGATCCCTAATATTTCTATTCCTGTTAAGGATCGTCCAGAGAACTCAGATGTTAAGACTCTCTTCCTTAGAGACCCCACTAACTGAATTTCAGCAAGTAGTTGATTCACCAAAAGGGAATTGTCTCTTTGGCAATAAAGATTCTCCCTGCTCCTATCTATCTATCAAAATAAGTATTGAACACGTCACTATTTTTCTAGGTAAATATATTTCTAAAAGGTACTATTGACATAAAATTTTGAGCACCTGTCAGTACCAATCCGTACATACAAAGAAACCAAAACAAATTTCAGAAATGAAATTGTGTATAATTTCAAAATAAATTTTTGAAATGTGTAGGAAAACCATTAATATATTCTCAAATAGAGATAACTCAATGGGAACTTTTTGATTTGAGAACTCCATGTTTTTCTTGTTTTTTGTGCACAGATTCATTATCAATGTGAACATATTTATTTAATGGTTTTTCTACACATTTCAAAAATTCTAAACATTTTTGGCAAATCAATGTATCAGAACTTGTGCATAAATCCACCTCTATAGGATGGTCTCAACTCCATCTGAGGTGGTGTGTCTAACTTTTGCAGAGATTTGGAAAGCTTATGTAGCATCAGAACATCAAATAGTCAACTTTGATTCTGTCTCTTCACTTGGATTGCTTGAGCCCTCTCCAGGATTTCTTTTCGGGCCAAGGCCTTACCTTGAGAGACGTTGACAAAAGTGCTACTTCAAGACATTGATCTTTCTTGTGAAACTGTATGCGATTGCTGGTATCCATCTTTGGGGCAGTCCCATTTGTTCAATTCCACTACAGAATATTTCCACTGTGACATGAATACAGTCTTTCTCTTGACAATATGATCCTTTACATCTTCAAATCAAGATGTCTGCCATAGTGGTTTCTCTCCCAGGCATTTATCAGAGGCCAGATTTTTTTTCTCCCCTTACAGTGGAAGGTTGGCTTGATGGGCACCATTGTTCTTGGGGTAAAGTTCGGCATCACATCTGCTCAGGGTTGCTAGTTTCCAGTAGAATCGTTTTGTTTTTTTCCAGTTCAGCCTGGAGTTACAAGCAGTCTGTTGGGACCCTTCCCTTACAAGCCATCTGGGTCAATTAGAACTGCCACAGCTGTGGCCTACATTAGGCTTTATGGGGCATCAAGAGTGTTACAGTGGAAATGGAGGTTCTTGTAATGCTTGTGGTGCACATTCCCATGGTGTAGAACTGACAGGCAGATTTTTTTTCAGCAGACATCTGGACCCAGGGAAATGTTCTCTGGGTCTTTTTTGTAGGTGTTCCAGATCATATGTCCACATTGTGGAACAGTTGTGGATTTTCTAGATTCTTGGTTCATTTAGAAGATTGACACTGATTTGTCTCCAGAACATGAGATCCAACAGTGAATGCAGTGTATGCCCTGAACTGTTCTGTTCCCTCACTGGAACTTTTATCTTGTAGTCTTTGAAGGATCATGCCTGAGAGCATTGCAGTCATTCTCATAATTCTGGACTGGGTTTGGAGAGTTTTGGTACTTGACCACGTTCATTTGTTGACATTTCATGGCCTCTGTCAGATTGGCCAGATTAGTTCTCTTAAGGTCTGATCTTTCACCCTGCTCCTTGGTTGCTGGCTTTGGCAGGTGGTAAGGCTGTTTAAACCCAGATTCCGTAAGCCTGACCATGTTAAAAGCTTGTTAATTTTATTTCTGCTAAAATTGGCATCAAAGGTGGAAGACTTATTTTCACGAGTGTGTCTGAGCGTTTTCTGATATGTTATTTGTGTAGAGCCTAGGTGCCCAGGCCCCAGAACCTACCTCATCCTTTCTTTGTTTTGAGATCAGGCAGAATGATACTTTTCAGGGGCCTCAACAGCCCAGCCTATACTTGGTAATAGTCCTGAGTGAAGACGGTAAGGTTTGTCCTCATCTTAACATACTGGCTAGGTAAGCCCTAAAATCTTTCAAAGGGGAAACCCTGTGACTCCCCAAGGAACCCAGAAATAGAATTAAAAATCATGGGCAACGTCCATAATCTCACTTTCTATTTTGACAGGAAAAGGAAAACCAGAGGAGGTGACAGCAGGGATTTTAAAGTATAACTAAAGGCCAAACTTTTTTTAGTTTTGTGTGGAGTGGGATTAGAATGGCTGTCCGTTTTTGCAATTGTCTGTGCCCCTGTTGGGGAGATGAGATTTACCTTCTCTATTCGTCCTGTTTATCATTACTGAAAGTGAAATTTTTGTGTTGCCCCCGGAAAATAATTGGGGGGGGGGGGGCGTGGTTATATTCCAATGGGGACACTAGTTCTGGTGACCTGGGTGGTCCCCAAGGAATTCCCTTAATTTTACAGGGGTTTCCTCTCTCTTCTTGTTTGGCTATGGGACAGGAAGCGAAGGGAAATTTCCAACAATAGATGGCAAAAAAATTTAAAATCTGACAGGGATTATAACCCTCCCTTACTCTATCCAAAATGAAAAGAAAACGTTTTGCCTATAGTTCTTCATCAGATGGGAGGAGAGGAGTCTTTGGGTTGGTTGTTGTGGTGGAGTAGGGGGCAAAAAAGCTATACAGGTTCTAATCCAACCACACTTTATCCAACTGTAAAATTAATATGGACTTGAGCGACGCCTTAAATGTACTGTTTCTGATTACAGAGCTGGCTGTAAATACTGCTCAGTTTGCCAAAAGCTTGGCCATGTTGGGGAGCTCAGAGGATAATACGGCTCTCTCCAGAGCTCTGTCCCAGTTAGCAGAGGTGGAAGAGAAGATCGAGCAGCTACATCAGGAACAAGCAAATAGTGACTTCTACCTGCTAGCTGAGCTGCTAGCAGATTACATCCGCTTACTGTCGGCAGTGCGGGTGAGTGGCTTGGCTTTAGATATTATTCTTTCTTGCCTTCCTAGTTTTCATATAGCTTGTGATTTCAATTTTTAATGTAGTGATTAACTGCTCTATTTTATGTACTGAAGGGTGCTTTTGACCAGCGAATGAAGGCCTGGCAGCGCTGGCAGGATGCCCAGTCAACATTACAAAAAAAAAGGGAGAATGAGGCCAGGCTGTTGTGGGCCAACAAACCAGATAAACTACAGCAAGCCAAGGATGAAATCTCAGAGGTAAGAAATTAAAAGGAATGGTGCATACAGAAGACTGTTTTACAAATTTGAGCTTTATTTGAAGAACCTCCTTCTCCGACAATCTGTCTTTAATCATAAACAAGCCAACAACTATAATTTGAGGAATACAGTACTGTGCAAAAGTTTTTAGGCAGGTGTGAAGAAATCCTGTAAAGTATGAATGCTTTCAAAAATTATATTTTAATTTATTTATTTTGATCAACTTACAAAAAGCAAAGTGTGAGCGAACAGAAGAAAAAATCTAAATCAAATCAATATTTGGTGTGACTACCCTCAAACCAGCATCAATTCTTTTAGGTACGCTTGCACACAGTTTTTGAAGCAACTCGACAGGTAGGTTGTTCCAAACATTGCGGAGAACTATACACAATCTTCTGTGGATTTAGGCTGCCTCGAATCCTTCTGTCTCTCCATATAAACGCAGACAGTCTCTATGTTGATCAGGGTTCTGTGGGGCCAAACCATCACTTCTAAGACTCCTTGCTTTTCTTTAAGCCGATAATGGTTCCTGATGACAATGGCTGTATGTTTGGGGTCCTGCTGCAGAATAAAGTTGATGGTATGTCATGATAAATATCTGGCTGTATTTCTCTGCATTGAGGAGCACCATTGATCGGGCAACGTTGAGGACTGTAGACGCAGTGGTCAGCCAAGGAAATTGAATGCAGCAGATGAAAGACACATCGTGCTTGCCTTTGTCATCAGATGTCCAACAGTGCCATTAGCACAAGTGGGGGAAACCGGTGGGTCCATGTACACCCATCTACTGTCCAGATATGTCTGCCCATAAGTGCTGGTCTTGGAAGAATCCGGCCTCCAAAAAGCCATACCTCTGACGTGGAAACAAAGCTAAGCAATTCACGAAAACATAGGAACTGGGGTGCAGAAAAAGCAGCAGGTGCTCTGGACAAAATGTTGAGCAAAATACTTAGCTGTAGGAGGAAGGAAGGTCATTCATTGAAGGGCTGGAGAGCGGTACAATGAGTGTCTGCAGGCAACATTGAAGCATGGTGGAGGTTCCTTGCACGTTTTGGGCTGCACTTCTGCAAATGGAGTTGGAGATTTGGTCAGTATCAATGGGGGTTCTCATTGCTGAGAAATACAGACAGATACTTATCCATCATGCCATGCTATCAGGGAGGCATGTGATTGGCCCCATATTTATTCTTCAGCAGGAAAATGATCCCAAACATTCAGCTAATGTCATTAAGTACTATCTTCAGTGTAAAGAACAAGAAGAGGCCCTGGAAGTGATGGTTTGGCTCCCACAGTGCCCTAATCTCAACATCATCCAGTCTGCCTGGGATTACATGAAAAGAGAAGGATTTGAGGCAGCTTGCATCCACAGAAAATCTTTGGTTAGTTCTCGAAGATGTTTGGAACAACCTGCCTTCTGAGTTCCTTCGAAAACTCTGTGCAAGTGTACATAGAAGAGTTGAAGCTGTTTTGAAGGCAAAAGAGGGTCACACCAAATATTGATTTGATTTTGTTGTCATTTCTGCTTCTTTACTTTCTATTTTGTTAATTGGTTAACCACTTCCCATTTGCCCTATTAAAGTTTACTGCTACTCCGGCAGCTTGTTTCCACTGCAATTACACACAGCGGAAGCCCATCAGTTTATGTCCCTGCAAAGCAGGGAATAAGTTCCCTCCTCTTTCCCTAGTAAAAGCACCTCACACAGTATAGGCACACAGTTAACCCTTTGATCGCCCCTAATGTTAACTCCTTCCCAGACAGTGTCATCATTACAGTGACCGTGCATAATTTTAGCACTGATCACTGTATTGGTGTCACTGGTTCCCAAAAAGTGTCAGAATTGAGGAGGATCCTCAACATCACAGTCCCACTATAAGTTGCTGATCGCTGTCATTACTAGTAAGAAGAAGAAAACAAATCCCATAGTTTGTAGAAATCAAAACTTTTGCGCAAACCAATCAATATATGCTTATTGGAATTTTTGTTACATGCAGGCTTTCATGTGTCTTGCAATGAGGAGAGGTTTCCGTTGGGCCACTCTGCCATAAAGCCCCGACTAGTGGAGGGCTGCAGTGATGGTTGACTTTCTACAACTTTCTCCCATCTCCCGACTGCATCTCTGGGCCTCAGCTACAGTGATCTTTTGGGTTCTATACCTCTCTCACCATGGCTCTTCTAATCAAACACAGCTGGAGTCAAATGAAGGTGTAGAACCACCTCAAGGGTGATCAGAAGAAATGGACAGCACCTAAGTTAAATATGATGTCACAGCAAAAGGTCTGAATACTTAGGCCCTTGTGATATTTCAGTTTTTCTTTTTTAATAAATCTGCAAAAATGTCAACAATTCTGTGGTTTTTCTGTCAGTATGGGGTGCTGTGTGTACATTGAGGAAAAAAAATGAACTTAAATTATTTTAGCAAATGGCTACAATATAAGTGAAAAATTTAAGGGGGCCTGAATACTTTCCGTCCCCTGTGTGTGTGTGTGTGTGTGTGTATATGTGTGTATATATATATATATATATATATATATATGTATACACATATACATAAAAAATAATAAAAAGACCGACAATTTTGGAAAAAAATTTTTTTTTTTTTTGCTGTAATATCCTATTTTTTTTTTTTTTTTAAGTTTCTTCATCAGTTTAGGCCAATGTATATTCTTATACATATTTTTGGTAAAAAAAATAGAAATAAGCGTATATTGATTGGTTTGCACAAAAGTTATAGCGTCTACAAACTGGGAAAAATCGATGGAATTTGTATGGCATTTTTTTTGTACTAGTGATGGCAGTGATCTGCGATTTTGTTTTTATTTTTTTAGTAGTATTGTGACAGACAGATCGGACACTTTTGACACATTTTTGGAACCATTGATATTTATATAGCAATCAGTGCTATAAATATTTATTGATTACTGTGTAAATGTCACTGGCAGGGAAGGGGTTAACACTAGGGCACGATCAAGGGGTTAAATGTTAGATGTGTTCTAACTGCATGGGGGTAGGAGACATATCGTTGTTCCTACTTAGTTGGAACAAACTATGTCTCTTCTCCCCTGACAGAACAGGGGTTTGTGTGTTTACACGCACGCATTCACGCATGGCTGGCGGCAATCATCTGGTCCCCCGCTGTGCAGTGGGCGTGCGCACGCTCTGGCGTCTCTTAAAGGAAAAGCCATACCCGTACATGGTTTAGCCCAGGAGAGCCATTCTGCAACAGTATATCTATGGGAGGCGGTCAGGAACCGGTTAAAGTAATGCAGTGCCATATAGCAAAACAATGGCATGGTCATGAAGGTCCAGTGGTTAAAATAAACTATTAACACTTCTATTTATGAAATTTTAACTGAATTAATCCTTCCTATCCAGGATAGATTGTGTCTGGCCCAGGAATCAAGGTTCTCTCCGAGTTTTTATTTGTACAGGGGAGGATAATTTGCCCTATACAACTGATCGATGTTGAGGGTCAGGTGTACACCTAAGTATAAGATGGAGTCAGTGTTCAAGAGAAATGAGTCCGTATTCAGTCAACTAAAGAGGGTTCTCCCAAAAGTTCAGTGTTTAGACATATTAACTTGGAGTACAGAGGCTGACCCAAAGTCCTTAAGCAGTTTAAAAATGTTGGGGACTGAGATAAGGGGTGAGGAGACAAACGGGAGAAGGTTATCAGTGAATAGTGCGCATTTATGTTCTGTAGGTCTGCAAAATACTCCCCGGATGTCAGGGTGGATTCTAATTGCTATGGCCAGTGTCTCGAATGCTATAGCAAAGATGAGCAGCGAGAGAGGCAACCTTGATGTGTGCCTTTCTCTATGTTAAAGAGATCGGAGTAGTGTCCTAGGAGGCACACTTGTGCACTAGGATGAGTACAGAGCTTGGATTGTTCCTAGAAAGTGCGGACGGAAGCCCCATCTCTCCAGGGGTATGGCCATGCCACCGTATCAACCGCTTTCTGTAGATCAATTGATAACAGGAAACCTTCTTGCGGAGGTCTCCCATCCCACTGTTAGCGGAGTAAAGAAAGAAATTGCATCACTTGCTCTCCATATCTGGTCAGTGCTCTGTCTTCCAGGGATGAAGCTCGCTGGATCCTTGAACATATTTAGCTATAAAGGCTGTAAGTCTGTTGGAAAGAATTTTAGTTAAGATTTTTAAATTATTAGCGAGATCGGCCTATAATTGCTAACATCACTGAAGTCTTTCCCTGGTTTAGGGATGAACGTCACATAGGCTATATTCAAGGCTTTACTGATAGAGTTGCCACCATGGAGAGAGTTAAAGAATCTGGGCAGATATGGGGCTAGGCTTGAGGCGAAGGGGTGGCACAGTGGTGTAGTGGTTAGCACTCTCACCTAGCAGTAAGAAGGGTCGCTGGTTCGAATCCCAGCCATCACCCTACCTGCCTGGAGTTTGCATGTTCTCCCTGTGCCTGCATGGGTTTCCTCCGGGTACTCTGGTTTCTTCCCACATGCCAAAAGACATGCAGGTAGGTTTATTGGCTTCTGTCTAAAATTGGCCCTAGTATATGAATGGGGACCTTGGATTCTGGGCTCCTTGAGGGTAGGGACTGATGTAAGTGTGCAATGTACAGGGATAGGGACAATTGTAGACACTCAGGTTGAACTGGATGGACTGGTGTCTTTATGTAACTATATAATAACTGACTGAAATTAATCGGGGGCCTGGGGTGGAACCCCTTTTAAGAAATTTGATCGCCTCCCAATACTTCCAGCTCTGAAATTGGTTTCTCTAGGTTAGAACAATGTTGAAGTCAATTTCTTAAGACTGGGAGGAAGTACTTTGGGCGATCAGGAGGAGCAGAGTTGTCTGCCTTTATAAAGTTTTTAGTAGTCCTGGAAAGATTGCATGAAATTCTGGGGTTTCGGAGATGGGACTCCTGAAGTGGTGCAAATTTTAGGGAAGGTGAAGGAGCGGTGTCTGGGGTACAGTTTAGAAGCTAATTTGGGACCAATTCTGTCTTTTTGGGAGTAGAATCGGGCGACACACCACCGGAGACTCTTTTCAGCGAGACGAGCCGCTTCTAATTGGGCAAGGGAGGTATTTGTGGGGATTTGTGTATGTGATTTACTCACTATTTGGAAATCCTTCTCCAGTTTGTCTATTTCAGACTACCTCTCCCTCTCGAGTTTAGAAGAAATCTGAATAATTTTAACCATGATCACAGCCTTGTGGGCAACCCACTGGGTTTCTGGAGAAATTTCTCCACAGTCTTTTGTGTGAAAATAGTCCTTAAGTTCCCCCTCTGATGGTGCGTTGAACAGGGTCGCCAAGTATGAAGTTGCCTCTGGAAGGAGCCTTTGATGCCCGGTGGCTGTGCGAGCATAAGGAGGACTATAGCGTGCTCCAAAAGGGCCGTGTCTCTGATGAGGGATTTAGTGGAGAACGGGATGACTGATGCAGGGACATAAATGTGATCTATCCCGACATAGGTTTGATGGGGAGTCGAGTAATGAATCTACTAGGCCTAGCAATCCGCAGACTTCCTTTTGGGGGCTGTTTGAGGCTGCGTTTACCCCTCCCCCAATTTGTTGAGGCAGTGGTCTAGGGCTACGTTGGAGTCGCCTCCGTGGACCACTTTACTTTCCGCGTGTGACTAGATGATCAGGACTAGGGAGAAGGTGGCTGCCTGTCTGTGATTAGGGGCGTAGTAGGGGACAAAAGTGTACATTTTGCCGTCTATCAAACCAGTTAGCAGAATACGTTTCCCATTAGGGTCCCTTCGCAGATTGGGGAGAAATTCAAACGTTTGGAGAAAAAGATAGCTACCCCTCTTGTTTTTGTCCTCTGCATTTTCTAGATAGAATTATGGGTATTTCTTGTGGATAAAGGAAGGACTGTGTCGTGCTAGGAAGTGTGTTTCTTGAAGTAGATGCATATCATTTTTTTGGGAGTGATGAAGTTCAAATAACTTGTGCCTCTTAACTGGAGAGTTCAGACCTTGAACATTGTGGGAGGCTATAAGTAGCAGGAAGGAGTCTGGATCAAACGGACATGGACCAGAGGGGGTCAGGTCAACGCTGTAGGATAAGGGAAATTGCCTCAGCCATGTCCGACTTGTTGGAGTAGGACAGGAGATGGAAACTGGGATCTTCTGCCACATGCAAACGTTGGGGTGACTGCGGGGAGAGAAGAAAAAGGAGGAGATGGAAGGAAGACCAGGGGAAATGAAGATGGGAACAGATCAATATAAACACCACAACATTAGTAAATTCCTAAATCCAGATAGAGGGGAAGAGATCAGCCCATTCCTCTCTACCATACAATCCAGAAGAATGTCCACCAATACTGTGGACGATAGTCTGCCCCGGCAAGAGGGCCTGTGCGTCTTGCAGAGGTGGACGGAGGAGCGTGTATCCCGCTATGGCCTTGATCCTGCTATTAGATAATAGCCCTCAGAGAGCGGCTTTTCTCATAACCAATTCTTAAGACTTACAACATGAAAGTATATTCTGGAGTCCCAGTCGGTGACAGCCCCCAACCTCAACCCCCCCACATCGTCCGTGGTCAGTGAGAGGGCAGGAGCAGTGGGTCCCAGAGGAACTGGCTCATTCTTGGGTGACCACGGGCTCCAGTTCCTCTTTTCGAATAGTGAACATCCTATCCAAAAATTGTGCTAGAGAGAACAGAAAAAACCCCTCCCCCTTGAGGGATTTCAACAGCCCCGTAACAGCTAGAGGGGCGCAAGGGAGGAACAAAATTAAGTTAACATAACAGTTCTTTCCATGTTAAACACGGGCCAGCTGAAAAGCGGAAAAAGCCCTTATATGAAGGGACAGCAGCCTGGATGTAAACACTCCAGCGTTAGTGTCCTTGTCCATGGTGGAAGAGAGTCCTTGGATTTCTTGTTTTGATGTTTTTGCTGCCACGGGGTGAGTGGGCTTGGTGGAGAGGGAATCTTTGCAGAACCGGTATTCCTGGGGGAAAACGCTGTGAGGGGACCTGACAAATTGGCCCAGTTGGTGCAGGAGATGTGCACCATCATGAAAAGAGGAGAATCCGTAGGGTTTTTTTTGTTTTTGTTTTTTGAAAAGTGAAGCTCAGGGGGAAGGGTCACCAGTATTTGGTCATTTGTGTAAGTGCCTGAAGTATTGGTTTTAGGGTGCCCTGCTTCTGAATGGTGGTAGGTGATAGGTCAGCGAAGACTTGGATGGGATCACCTTGAATATTTTCCTGGTGGTTTTCGTGACCTCTTCCTTCACCCGGTAATGTGGCTCGACAACAATGTCCCTCGGGAGACCATTGGGGCACTATTGGCTTTGTTCAGTTCCAAGTGGTGATTAGGGATATCTGGAAACGGCTCCTTGATGAAGGTGCAGACCGCAGAGTGTACATCTTGAACAGATTCAGGGAGCCCCTTTATCCTGAAATTGTATCGCCGGGATCTATTTTCTAGCTTGTCGGTTTTAGACAGGGCAGTGTCCAGTTGGTCTTGGAGATTCCAAATTCTTGCAGTATTTGGATTAGCCCATGCAACAGTGTGATCTGTTTGGATTTTTGAGGTAATTTATGTGGTTGTTTGTACTAGGCCTCTGGCAAGCAATTTAGAGAAGGTGAGCATTAGAGAAGTTGGGTCAGCTGGGTTGAGAGGGGCAGTGTATTGGAAGTCCCCTTGTGGAGTCTAGCCTGGCAGATATGTCCCCTGTGGGGGTTTGGAGCAGTTTGTCCAGGGTTCTCTCCAGCAAGGACTGGTGGAAGCTGGTGAGAGGAAGGCAGGGGCAAAGGTGCCCATAGCAGGGCTAGATGGGACTGACCTGTCCAGAGGTGCGGAATCCACGTCCGCAATGTTGTCCTCTCCCTCGACTGCCTCGTCATGCTGTGTTGCGACCGCCATCTTGGAGGCCTGGATGGTCAGAGATGCGGGTTCCAATTGCAGGGAAAGGTCCTGTCTCACTTTCCCCATGCGCATAGAAAAAGTCCCTGGGCTCTCCGGAGTCGCAGGCAGGTGTAGCGGTGCGGGCTACGATGGGGTTCGTTGAGACGGAGCTCCCTGGTGAAGCGCCATTCAGGGAGCTGCCACTCATGTGCTGCCTACTACCTGTATATTTCAACTTCCTGGATTATGAACGCCTTCTTCCAATTTTAGAGATAATGGGGGGGGGGGTGTTCTGTGGTTCAGATAAGGAGAGCCGTTTTGGGTGAAAATGCTGCTGCTTCATGGACGCGGTACAGTGAGTAAGCATCATCTGCCTGTGACAGGAAGTGTCAGAATCACACGGTAAAAATGAAGGTGAAAAATTATGCAGCCACCATATGTAAGGCCTTGTAAATATATTTCTGGTTTAGATATGTTTTAAGTTGATTTTAACATAGAATGGGATACTACCGATCTGTATCCGGATAGCAGCCAAGTGTACACAGACTGGTTGCTGTGTGAATGTTCTGCCTGTTGTATGCTATAGGCTGTTATCAGATTATAGATTTATGAATATGGTGACCAGAACTTGGCAAGTAGCAGGCACAGACCCACTAAAAAGAAGGTAATTCATTTGCCACCTACATACATAGGGGGTTATTTACTAAAGGCAAATTCACCGTGTACTTGGAAGTGCAGTCACTGTAGATCTGAGGGGGACATGCAAGGACCAAAAAACTGCATTTTTGCATGCACATGATTGGATGATAGAGATCAGCAGAGCTTTCCCTCATTTCAGATCTGCCCCTTAAATCTGCAGCTACTGCACTTCCAAGTGCACTAGTAGTGCACAGTGGATTTGCCTTTAGTAAATCAACCCCATAGTCTGCTTACAATGACCTAATAGCTTTCTTATCGAACATTGCTCAAACAGACATCCGTATAATCCTCCAGTGTTTGCATCTACAAGCCACTCACCATATGTGTATAGTTTACAGTCAAGAAAAACAATTCTTGTTGCCCATAGCAACTATGCATCTTCCAACCTTCATTGTATATTGTGCAATTGAAAATAAAACAAGGATTCTGACTGCCATGGAAAAATAAA
This sequence comes from Lithobates pipiens, assembly GCF_037356315.1. NCBI lineage: Eukaryota > Metazoa > Chordata > Amphibia > Anura > Ranidae > Lithobates > Lithobates pipiens. Next base: position 106,856,853 of record NW_027507903.1, read on the forward strand.
ATTTTTATATTTTTTTGGGCAAACTTTTCATACGTAAACTCCTAAACTGTAATTTAGCTTTGTTGCTGCTTACATTAGATTTACATTCTAAACCTTGGTCATGTGTTTTGTTAGTGGGAGTCCAGAGTCACCCAGTATGAGAGGGATTTTGAAAGAATTTCTATCACTGTTCGGAAAGAGGTCACAAGGTTTGAGGTAAGGTCACTTTGTTGCTGAACATTTTGATATTGATCATGAATAACCACGATTACCTACGTTTTACAGTTTACCATAAGAATTCAGTGTAAAGTGAATAACCTGCTGTTTTTACAATTTGCATGATGTGCTATATCTAAATACAGTGCATCCGGAAAAGTATCCAGTGCTTCACTTTTTCCTCATTTTATGTTACAGCCTTATTCCAAAATGGATTAAATAATTTTCTTAAATTCTACAAACAATATCCCATAATGACAGCGTGAAAGAAGTTTCTTTGAATAATCTTTGCAAATTTCTAAAAAATGTAAAAAATCCCATGTACATAATTTATTTACAGCCTTTGACATGATGCACAACTGAGCTCAGGTTCATCATGTTTCCATTGATCATACTTGAGATATTTCTGCAATTTGTTTGGAGTCCACCTGTGGTAATATCAGTTGATTGGACATGATTTGGAAAGGCACACACCTGTCTATACAAGGTCCCACAGTTAACAGTGCATATCGAAGCACAAACCAAGCCATGAAGTCCAAGGAATTGTCTGTAGACCTCTGAGACAGAATTGTATCGAGGCACAGATCTGGGGAAGGGTACAGAATTTTTTTTTGCAGCATTGAATGTCCCAATGAGCACAATGGCCTCAATCATCTGTGATCGGAAGAAGTTTGGAACCACCAGGACTCTTCCTAGAGTGGGCCGCCCGGCCAAACAGAGGGATTAGAGGAGAAACGATTTAGTCGGGGAGGTGACCAGGAACCCAATGATCACTCTGACAGTGATCCAGCATTTCTCTGTGGAGAGGAGAACCATCTCTACAGCATTCCACCAATCAGGCCTGTATAGTAGAGTGACCAGACGGAAGCCACTCCTCAGTAAAAGGCACATGACCGCCCGCCTGGAGTTTGGCAAAAGACATCTGAAGGACTCTGACCATGAAAAACAAAAATCCCTGGTCTGATGAAACAAAGATTGAACTCTTTGGCTTGAATGGCAAGCCTCATGTCTGGAGGAATCCAGGCACCGCTCATCACTTGACCAATACCATCCCTACAGTGAAGCATGGTGTTGGCAGCATCATGCTGTGGGGATGTTTTTCAGTGGAACTGGAAGACTAGTCAGGATCAAGGGGAAAAATTACTGTAGTAATGTACAGAGACATCCTTGATGAAAACCTGATCCAGAGTGCTCTGGACCTCCGACTGAGAAAAAGGTTAATCTTCCAACAGGAAAATTACCCTAAGCACACAGCCAGCAAGAAAGCAAAGGAGTATGTGACAACTCTGTGAATGTCCTTGAGTGGCCCAGACTTGAACCCGATTGAACATGTCTGGAGAGATATGAAAATGGCTGTGCCCTGATGCTCCCCATCCAACCTGATGGAGATTGAGAGGTCCTGCAAAGAAGAATCTTAGAAATTGTCCAAAAATAGGTGTGCCAAGCTTGTAGTATCATACTAAAAAAGACTTGAGGCTGTAATTGGTGCCAAAGGTGCTTAAAAAAAGGCTGTGAATACTTATGTACGTGTGATTTTATTTATTTTTTTATCAAATTTGCAAAGATTTCAAACTTCTTTCATGTTGTTGTTATGGGATATTAAATGATAGTGTTTTATTCCTGCGCTACCACTGGTGATCTATCAAATGTCAGGGGCTGCTGCTACTACTAGAATGGATCACACCGTATCCACTTAATATGCATACAGTGCATCCAGAAAGTATTCACAGCGCTTCACTTTTTTTTCCACATTTTGTTATGTTACAGCCTTATTCCAAAATTGATTAAATTCATTATTTTCCTGTAAATTGTACAATCAATATCCCATAACGAAAGAAAACTAAAGATATGTTCGTATTGCGCTGCCCCTATATTAACTAACCCTCCGAGGGTGATAAGTATAATGCCTAGTTAATATAAAAATATATATTTAAATGTCTACTGAATAATATCAAAAAGTGCAAAGTGCTACATTAAATAAAATCAAATAAACACACCACATTCGGTAAATCCGGTCACCTTCTCCTTTAAATTGTATTCTTATTGCTCCATAGGACCCAATAGATTAATAGAGAGGGAATACCATAGTGTAGTATTTCACAAATAGCATTTATTAAAAATTTTCATACACAGGGTACTCGCACATTAATAGATAGAAAAAAGCCTTTTTCTAGTAATCAGCAGAAAGTGCATCCACAGTCAGCTTCCTTCCCGTCCCTACGTGTGACATCACACCACATGACTTCATCAGGGGACTTTATCAAAATAGTAATTTTTTAAGAGACTGTTTTTAGTTACCTTTGTTCACTTGATTTTCATTTATTTGGATTCTATCGCCTCTGTGGTGTGTTTATTTTATTTTATGTAGCACTTTGCACTTTTTGATATTATTCAGTAGACATTTATATATATATATTTTTATATTACACTATTGATTTATGTAACTAGGCATTATACGTATCACCCTCGGAGGGTTATTTAATATAGGGGCAGCGCAATACCAACATATCTTTAGTTTTCTTTCGTTATGGGATATTGTTTGTAGAATTTACAGGAAAATAATGAATTTAATCAATTTTGGAATAAGGCTGTAACATAACAAAATGTGGAAAAAAAGTGAAGCGCTGTGAATACTTTCTGGATGCACTGTATGCTTAACTGTCATTTTGCAGTGCGAGTGCTGCCAAAACTTTTTTTCTTAGCTTTGGATAATGTGGAAAAGGATTCGAATTCTGTTCATGGGTTTTTTTTGTTGTTTTTTTTGGTACCCCAAGATTTTTATTCACACTTCTTGCTCAGCTGACATTTTTACCAAAGTGGAATTGAGCGGAACTGCAGCACAGATGGAAAATTACTTTCTTTAGTAGAGTAGGGAAAGGCTAGAACCCCTGTGAGCTTTTTATTTGTCTGTTTCCCAGTTGCAAATGATCACTCACTTCTGTCTGGTGATATCATTGTCTTCAGGACAGTAAGTGACGATAAATCTCTCCAACAGTGTCCTAGATTGCAGAAAAAAAAACGGCAGTCCTTCCCCCCACACTGTCAAAACTAGGAAAAAAAAGTTTTTGGCTTGACACATACACTTGACCTTTTAAAAGTTGAAGAGTTCTTTTTGGGCTCCTATCCAATCTGCTCATGTAAGTACTATGCCCTCAGACACAAACTGGCTGCACAGCTTAAAAGCTGCTCCATATTCTTTTGGAAAGATTATTTTATTGTCCTTAGAGATGATTAAACAATGTGATCATATAGAATTTTTTTATTCTATATAGAGCTCAGCATTTCTAAATGAATTGGTAGAACAAGCTGAATCCTGAACAGTAATCAAGATAAACCTAGTCATTTCCTAAGGGACAGTCCGTAATAACTGTGTTTAAACCACTTCTGGGAACTGCATAACAACTTAAGCTGCTATTATCATGGTTGAATTGCTGCTAGTATTGTAAAAATATCTGCATAGTTGCATGCACGTTGAAAAGTGCAAAGTGCAGCCAACCACATATCCCAGTGGCCCCAATCTTTGGAAACCCGCATTTCCCGCCAGGACAGCACCCGATACAGTTTGCTTGGTGGACCAACAAAGGACTACTTAGGATAGCACATTTTATAGACCATAAAGGCATCAGAAAACTCTACTTTCGAGACACCTTCGAAATGCCCTTGACAGAGACATTTCGATTCTCTCAAATTATCCACTATATTCAGTCACTTGGTCAAGGCAAGGGAGATATCAACTCTAGAACACTTTATGAAAATAAGTGCTTCAAAGCGCCTGGGACGCGGGGAAGCATCTCAGAGTTGTATGCTTTGCTATCAGTCTGGGGCTCTAAGCTCTCTTACCAATTAGCTTGGTAAGCGGACTTGGGGGAGACGATTGAAGAAGATGTTTGGTCCAGATGGTCGACCGTGGTGCACAGGGGAATTTTGAACACCTCCCTCGTGGAGGCCAATTACAAGGTACTGTCACGATGGTACCTGGTCCCGACACGGATAGCTAAAATGCACCTGGATGCTTCGCCCCTCTGTTTTAGAGGGTGCGGTCAAGTGGGCACAGTGTTCCACACCTGGTGGACATGTCCAAAAGTTAACAGATTCTGGATAAGAATTTTTAATTTGATATACTCGGTGACCGGAGTGAATATATCTAAAAATGTTAAAACAGCCCTATTCTCTGACCTTTCGAATGACCTGCCTAAGCATCTCAGGTCCCTCATTTCTTTTATTTTGGTGGCAGCTAAAATTTCCATAGCACGAGCGTGGAAAACCCCGTTAAACCTGGCGCTAGTTAAAAACAACAAAATTTCCTGGATCATGATAAATGAAAAACTAACCAGTATTCTCCGAGACCAACAGAACCGATTTGAAAAGATATGGAACCCCTGGGTTAGATATCTTCAGTTGCCGTGGGGGGGGGTTAGTAGTCTGGAGCATGGAGATCGTCTATACACTTTTTTTCTTTTCTCCCCTTTTGTCTTGCCTTCCTTCCCTCTTTTCTCATGCCTTATTTTCTCCCTTTTTACCTTTCATCTCTTTTCTTCTTTCACCCCCCTTTCTGTTTCCCCCTTTTTTTTTTTTTTTTTTTTTTTTTTACACAAAGGGTTATATTTTTTTCCCATGGTTGGGTTCCCATTAATGTGATAGTGGGCTCCACGGATTACCTAAACCAGCATGCATTAACCATTAAAGATCTGCTACGATTCCAGGCTGGATAACCAGATTCTACCTCACGACGGTTTCTCTATAGTGTGATGTAAAGGTCATTGATAGTGTTGTCAGATATATAATGAACAGTCTTGGAAAGGGAAGGTGGGTTATTCTATGATTCACTAGTTTGTTGATAAGTGTTTTAATATAAGTACATATGGTTTCTTTCGCACTAATTTGTGATCCACAAATGTAACATGATTGTGAACGAAATATGTATCACAGTGAACCCTGTTATTGATAAAACTTAATTTCAATAAAAATCATTGAAAGAGAAAAGTGCAGCCAACCATGTCGACATGTCTACCCCAGAAGATGTACCTGTGCTATTTTCTGTATGATGTATGTAACTTCTATTCTATATTGGTAGCAAACATTTCAAAGCATGATAAAATATCTACAGCTTTAGCAACATTTTAAAGTGTTCTATGCATCATTAAAAGCTGTAGCAATTGTACTTCTAAGATTGCAGTTTTGTGAGTTAGGCTAGCCATACACAGTTCACGATTTGAACCGTTAACGGCCAGACTGAAATTACCAAGTTGATCATCTTGGGTACAAGCAGCCTGCCAGATTCTCTTGCAATCATTGCTAGTGGCTGCTATAGCCGCTTGCAATAATCAGTATCTTCTCCCAGCTTCCCTCACCCGCCTCCACCTCCCTGCCAGGTGAAGACAATTGCTGATTCCCCTGTCAACACTGCATTGATTGGGGAATCGTGAAAAATTCTTTCCCGCAACCCTTGGTTGTACGAAAGAAATTCACAGTGCATGGCCAGCCTTAGGCATTTGCCATACCCAATTTGTGAATGTTTAGCTTATGTTAATCATGTACCTTTTTTGTTACTGAAAAATGTTAGCTCTTTTCACTTTTTAATTTTATATCTTTTTTAATACATTGATGGAGTAGTCTATATACATTATATGCATTTTTTCCCCTCGTGCTGTTTTCACTTTTCTTAGATTAACCACTTGCTTACTGGGCACTTAAACCCCCCTCAGCCCCAGACCAATTTTCAGCTTTCAGCGCTGATGCACTTTGAATGACAATTGTGCGGGCATACAACACTGTACCCAAATGAAATGACATGCTGTCCATTTTCATCCGATCTCTCAAAAGAGACCAGCAGCGCTGGACAAGCCCCTCCCCGCTCAGTGAGCAGAGAGGGACCTGTCATCCGCTGGCTCAGCGGAGATAAACGGAGAATCTCCCGTTGAGCCGGCGTACCGCCTTGTGTGAAAGGGCATAAGTCTTATTAAGAGAGCATTATTTGCGATTGGCATCCTTCATTAATCTGTCTAGCTGGGCTGCAGCCACTGTCTTCCTTTCATTAATCTAAATCTGAACCTAGTCTGTGAGAATATCTTGACGTTTAGTAAGTCTTCAGTGCTCAGCTACAAGAGGAATTTTGCCGCCGTCTCTTGGTGGAGGTGGTTTAGGCAGCATCACTTTATTGGCACACTTTAGCCACCTTGGTATCTTTTTATCTTCAGAAGCTGCTCCTTTTTTTGCTAGGCTTGGAATTTTGGGTAAAGTTAACGGTGACCTGGAGGATTTTTCAGACTGTTCCCTCTTTACTCTGCAAAGGTTCATACTTTTCTTTCCTGTACCCTGTGACTTTCTGCACCAAATGCACTGGCTTAGGTTTTGTGTCTTCTGTGGCTTTTAAATCTCTACGAAGTGGCTTTTTATTTTCAGAATTTTACGACTTTTGTTGCCAAGCTTGGGTCCAGTTGATGGTTTCATAGGGTGTCTTTGGAACTATTCTCTCTTTACTCTGCATAACTCCTGCAAATGTTCATACTTTGCTTTGCTGTACCCTGTGAAGGCTTTCTGCACAACATCCACTGGTTTGGACTTTGTGCCCTCCATGGCTTTTACGTCTCTATGCAGTGGCTGATTACTATATTGCTCTCTTTTGCTTAACAGCCTTGGCTGTCTATGATTTTGTCCTGGCTGAGTCCCAATTTGAGGCCGACGAGTGGTCTCCTTTGTCACTTGCCCTCTGGTTCTGTGTTTTTCTTATATTTCTCTACAATTCCTTTAATGCCTTTTAGATCTTCATCATTTAGCATGGAAGCATAAAGATCGAATTCTTTAGGGATTGGCGATCCAAATAATCTGCTTGGTTAACCAGGTGGGGTTAGAACTCCTGAGTTTAGAATATGTTGGTGTTTCTCACACTCACTGCAGCAGTACTCTTCTTCTGAGTGCTGCGTAGGCGGAACTACAACATAACGGTGTATATTGCGGGCTAAAACATTCTCCGGCTTGTAGGGGGATTTGCGGACAGATGGGAAACGGCCTTTGATAAACTCAATGTCGTATTCTCTCTCTTCTTTGATCCTTTTTTTTCATTGCTGAGTCTTCCGTCTTTTTTACAAGCTTTTTCATGTAAGCTCGTTCCTCTGGGGTTTTCAGCCATTGCTTATTTTGCCTATAGGGGGAAAATCGATGTAATAACATCTTGGGGAAAAAAGCAAAAAGCTATCAAACGCAAGCTTACACACGCAATTGAAAGCACAAGAAAACGTGCAATTAAATATACAAATAAACGTATAAGAACTAATGTGAGATGATGCACACTATGTAGTGCACACAAAACAGGTCTTCCCTGCACAGAAGCAACTCACTCTGAGCTCTCTGCTCTTACATTCCTATTTGTATCCTGCTGGTCACATGATATTATGATATCACAGTGGTCTTGGCACCTGGCCAGAAAAGCAACTACTTCTACCTTGAATGGTTACCCCAGATTCTATTGCTATGGCGTTACAGGCTTGATGCAAGAGTGCACAGAAAACAACCATTATCTATGTACATTGAGATTCCTTCAATAAATATTCAGCATTTCTGCATTTTTTTTGCAGCACAACAGACCTCAGTGTGTCACAGTACAGCTCATCGCACCACCTTAACAAAACACACACAAGCACACATGCTTTATAGTGTAAACATGTCCCAAATGCAGTTGTGATTAAATATATTTTCATATTTTTTAGTATTGTACCTGACTATGCACTATACAATCTGATTGTGCAATCTCCATTAGATCTACTAACAACTGTAAAATATAAAGGCCTGTGTGATTGTATAGAAGTTGATTGGATTGTATAGGTTTGTCATCACATAATTTTGTAAAATGGGTTTATATAATCAGATTGTATTGTGTATGGCCACCCTTAGTAAAACACAGTGCTAGATGGGCTCTTCATAGAGGGTTGTATTCATAGGCTTGTTTACCACATGGAGAGCAAATGTAGAATGGTTGCAATAGCAACAATAGAGTACACCTAGCTGGCTGCTAAAGGGAGTTCCAGTAGCAGTGTCTGTAATTTTTTATTTTTTTTTAATTGGCTGTATTTTCCAATATATTATGTGAAAAAAAAAAAATCCAATATATTGTATTCAGTGGATTGATGGGTGATCATTGGTGCCACGTTCATTACCAATTCAACCAAAATCGTTCTCTTTTTTGTTTTTTATAATAAAATGTAACTAAAGCAATTTTTTTTTTCATCTTTGAGTAGAGTGGGGAGGGATTAGAACTCCTGTCAGTCATTATTGCTGTCTGTGCCCCGTTAGGGAGATTTTCCCTCACTATTTGTACTGTTTACCATTATCATCATGAGTGAAAGTGAAAGAAAGTCCTAAATTTTGGGTTGTCACCAGAACAGGAATATAGGGTTAGCCTTTCTAAGGAGACACTAGTTCTGATGCCCCCGGTAACCCTCCAGAGTTCCCACACTCTGGAGTGATTTCCTCACACTTCCTGTTTTGGCTATGGGACAGGAAGTGAAGGGAAATCTCCCCTATGGGGACGCCGATGGCAAAAAAAGTGACTGGGGATTATAACCCTTGCTCTATCTAAAATTAAATAAAAACGTTTTGCCTTAAGTTACTCTGTAAACATACACCTGTGTAAGGTTAGTGTTTTTTCTGCACAGGTGTTTCATGCATTTGCGTGTATGCAGTCCTATTCATGTCAATTGGGATGCAGCGGCTGCACAGGGGAAAAATGCCAAATTGGCACTGAAAAGGAATGCATTGCTATATTATGGGAAAATGCACAAAACTGTTCATACCTTCCAACCACCCTGGATTCCACGGGACCGCCCCAAGATTTAAAGTATAACTAAATACATTACATTTTTGGATAGTGTGGAGAGGAATTGGAACACCTATTAGGTTTTGCTGTCTGTGCCCTCATTAGGGAGATTCACCCTCTAGATTTGTCCTGTTTACCATTTTTATTGAAAGTGAAGAGAAATCCCAAATTCTGGGTTGTCCCCAGAAATTTAATAGGGTTACATCTGGGGCTGAAACAACAAACCAATTAATCATCAACTAATTGATTATGAAATTAAGTGATTTACTATTTTCATAATAGATTAATCAGCCTGTAACTTAATGGGGTTAAAAAAAAACTAAAATTTGCCATTTATAGTACAAAAAGGGAAAATCGCTACTGTAAATATTACTTTCACAGATCTACAGTAAAAAAAAAACCTTACAGTAGCAATTATTTGCTTTTTTTTTTTTTTTGTTCTATAAAGGGCTAATTTCATTTTTTTTAACCCCATTATGTTACTAAACGTGTTAGGCCTGGTTCACATCTATGTGTGTTTGGTGCTTTTTTCAGAAATGCACTACAGTTCATTGGCATGGTTTACTATGGGACACGTTCGTTCACATCTATGCTTTTGGAAAGGGTCAAGGACTTTTGTGTTTAAAAAAAAAAAAAAAAAAACAGCGTTTTTGTGCTTCAATATACTTCAATGGAGAAGCTGCAGATAAGCATGTAATGGGTTTTTGCAGCAATTTGTGTTTTTTAATCTGCCCAACAACAAAGTGGCCAAAAAAAGAATGCAAAAACGCAAATCGCGTGCGCAAAAATCAAAGCGCACTGCAGAAACAGCTCAAAAGCAAACTGCATAGGTGTGCATCAAGCCTTATGCTGACCACACGGATCAATTTTCAGACTAGAATATTCAGACTGAAAATCTTTGTACATTCGCTGAATGAAAGAATGTTTGAAATTTTCGCTTAACATTCTGTTTTTAAAATGAATGTAATTTCTGAACGAAAACCCTATACACTGTCCTTTGACCGAGACGTTTTCTATTTCCAAATTTTTCCATCACTGTGGTTGAAAATGAACGTCTATTTGACCCCACTAACGATTAGGAAATTGAAAGGAACGTTCTTAAAATGATATTTATTTTCATTTTTTTTGAAGGAAGACATTTAAATAAAAATAAATTGATTCTATTAAGAAAATTATTCATACAAAAATACACAGCTTTCAACTACATCTTACATTTATACCTCTTCTTATTTCTAATCCCCTTATCCACCCCCCAAAAAAAATTTGATTCTCTAATAGTATATACAGTATATCTCTCCTCTAATAGTACCGTATTTATCGGTGTATAACACACTTTTTTCCCCTTAAAATCAGGAGAAAATCGAGGATGTGTGTTATACGCCGATCCTCCGCGATTTCTGACCGATTTTTGGGCTCTGGGCGGCTTTTAGCCGCCTTCGGCCATTCTCTGCGGCTTTCGGCCGCCTTCAGCCCTTCTCGGCAGCCGAAGACCCGCAAGAAGGGCAGAGAGCGGTCGAAAGCCATTTTTAAAAATAAAAGCTGACATTTATCACAAAAAGATGACAACGATGCACAAGGCTGCAATGACGGACAGGCTGCATGACAAGGCTGCAAATGGACACTGATAAGGCTGCATTGATAGGCATTTAAATGTAAGGTTTTTTTTGTTTTTATTTTTTATTTTTCCTTAAATTTCCCTCCTAAACTTGGGATGCATGGTATACGCCGGCGTGTTATACGCCGATAAATATGGTATATACAGTATATCTCTCCTCTAAGAGGGATTTCACACCAAGCTGTCCATATTGTCGGCGGTAAAATGCCGCTTTTTTTTAGCTGCGTTTTACTGTTGGATTTGCGGAGCATTTCGGCTGCTAGCGGGGAGCTTTTACCTCGCTAGTGGCTGAGAAAGGGTTAAAACCACCCTCAATGTGCCGCAATAGCAGCTTTTTGCTGACGGTATAGCCGCGCTGCTCCATTGATGTTAATGGGGAGCAGCGGTGGAGGAGCGGTAAACACACCGCTCCTTCACCGCTCCAAAGAAGCTGCTGGCAGGACTTTTCCTGACGTACTGCCAGCGCACCGCTCCAGTGTGCAGCTGTTTGAGGGCGGGTTGCAGGAGCTATTTTTAATGCTATAGTGCCTGCAAAACACCCTCAGTGTGAAAGGGGTTACATAGTATATACAGTATATCTCTCCTCTAATATTATATACAGTATATAATCTCTTCTGTCTGTCATTCTCAGAGTGGATTAGATATTTTGCTCCCTAACCATATAGTTGGTTATATTTTTACCACTTCTTTTTTTTTTTTTTTCTTAAAGGTTATTAACCGATTAATCGAAACAAGAATCAGCCAACTAATCGATTATGAAAATAATCACCAGTTGCAGCCCTACATCTTTCCAAAACAATTATTTTAAATCATGATTTTTCTTTCTATTTATGGTTCATGATTTACACATTAACCAGTTCAAGACTTGCATATTGACTACTTTTGACTATTGACTACTTTTGAAATGTATGCAATTATTAGTTGGATTTTACTAAATGCGTTACAATGTGACATGAAATTGGTCCATGATTTTACCTACGCATATAATCTGTTTTTATGATAATTTGAGTATTCCATACATATGAATGCCTCAGGTGGGAGGTCCTTTGAAGGGCTGCAGTGTGTGCACATGTTTATTGATAGGATTTTGTGTACTTGTGTATAATTAAAGTAATAGTAATACAATTTTTGCCTTTACAAAAAAATAACGTCATACTTGCGCTATTACTCCCTCAGGGCTCTGGACCCCTCCCCCCACCAGGCTGCTTGCTGTGGGGGCACTTGTGCTGCTCACTCCCTAGCCCGCTCTCTGCGTCCATAAGACAGAGAGCACAGCTCAGCCCCACCCCCGCCGAACATGCTGTGATTGACAGCAGCGGGAGCCAATAGCTCCTGCATCTCAGCCAATCAGGAGGGAGAGAGCTGTGAGAGACTCGGGTCTTGTGGCCATTGCTGGATCGAGATCGGGCTTAGGTAGGTATTAGGGGGGCTGAGAGGGGAGTTGCACACTGAAGGTTTTTTTTACCTTTTTTGGTTAAAAAAAAAAAAAAACAAAAAACCTTCAGCCTTTAAACCACTTTAATTACTGTCATGTATTTTCAATGAAAACTCATAGTTCTACCTAAAAAAAAAAAAAAAAAAAAAAAAAAATGTTCATATGACAAATATTACAAGAAAGTAGTAACATTCAGCTGGACTTGTTCTGTAATGTTGGAGACACTCATTAGAACTGAGGAAGCTTGGAATGGTGAAATATCCTACACCTATGTGACTACTGCTATGCCATGACCTGTATAAATTAACTTTCAGGAACATCCTGAGTATGTGCTAGGGTCCTCCTTTTTTCATACTTTTTATTAGTGGCTGGGATCTCACTTTAGTCTTTTTTGCTTATAGCAAAATGCCCACCCGTATCCTCCTCCTCCACCGTAAAGAACTCTCCAGACTTTTCCACCCCATAACATTTACATCATGTTCGGTGGCAAATTCTTGTAGAGCAAATTGGTTTTCTTAATCAGAACTTTTTGCTTCAGTGCGGTGTTGTGGAGGATGAGTTATGGGATGATCTCTCCATTTTTGTGTTCGGAGTGCTAAGAGCCATCACTGAGATTGTAGCTCCCTCTGCTGTTACTATTGTCAGTGCAGTTGATTTGCTCTTAGTTGGAACTTTCCAATTTGTGACTGATTCAGAATAATTAGTTCTAATGACTAATGGCCCTTATGTCTGTGCTGCCTAAAATCTTCCTTTCATTGTTACAGTATTGGTTGGGAAATGGTAGTCACACTGGCTGCTATGGGGAAAAATAGATGACTCTTCTTTTAAACACTTTCTTACCCGAGGTCTTTCTTTTATTATGTAAAATGTTTAGATTTAAGAAAATTGAATTAGGATATTAGGAGGTGGTATGTTTGCTATTGGATTTACTGTTTTTTATATTCCTCTTACAGAAAGAAAAATCGAAGGACTTTAAAAGTCATATTGTGAAATACCTAGAAACACTCTTGAATTCACAGCACAAAGTAAGACCCTGACCTGTAGTCTCGTAGTTATTAACTATACTTGAAAATAGTTAAGTGTGCACTGGAAAAGTTTAAGCGCAACACAAAAAACTCCATCTTGTGTGTCATTGTAAATCTGCAGCTGGTGAAGATGACAAAATCCATCCTGTGAATGTTTAGTATGAGGCTAATGCCATTTTGGGATATTCTTCAACTCCTTTACTTTAAAACTCCTATTTCAATTGGGTTGGTTGCAAACAAATGAAGGACTCGCTGGCTTCTTTATCTGTCAGCAATTCCTGAGCTCTGCCTACAAACTCACACTAGTGTAAGGGGTCTTGCATTTCTCATTGGATTGAAATTGCATCAAGAGGTATTAGGACTACCTTGCTTGGCATTGTAATGGTACATTGTGGTGGCAAGGTTAAGATTTTTTTTTTTTCCCGTTTGAGTCTCCAGCGAAAAGGAACCTGTGAATGATTCATAGTTGCGGTGGTAAAAACAAAATTAAAATTTCTTCATTGCATTCATATACTTTAATCAAAATAATTTATTGGGGGTCTGTGTAATATCAAGTGACCACAGTACTGCCAATTTTAAAGTGGGGCTCCAATGAAATGACTAAATGCATAGTTGAAATACATTCATGTTTACCATTATTACTGATTTGTCATTTTGCTCAGCCAGTCTTGTGATTTACCTGCAAGTCCCACCCCTGTTCCCTGGTTCTGCTTCTTATCTCTCCTTCACTAGCCTGCTCCTTGAATAGTAAATCAGGATAATCGGCTCTGTTCAATCAGGGAAGCGAACTCAAAAGGCACTAGAGCTGAGGCAGAAAGGAACAGTGATCTTTCCTGGCTTTGCAGTATGGTATAGCTGTGTGAATCAAGACTGGCTGAATGCAGGTAAATCAGTAAATAACTATGTACTTCGGTGATTTTTTTAAGCTGTTTAAAAAGGTAGAGCTCCGCACAGCTCTACCTTTTTAAATGTTACATTTTATTGCATCTGTTAGTGGTAGTTATGTTTTAAACAGGGTGTACCCGTATGTCCTCTGGTTTAACCCTTTCTCCAGAGCCATGTTTGCATTTTTTGCACAAGTTTAAAAAATCATTTTAGGACTGAAGTTTACACAAAACCCACAAATATATATATTTTCTGAAAGCAGACACCCTAGAGAATAAAATAGTGGTAGTTCCAATTTTTTATGCCACACAATATTGCCGCAAAGGTCTAGGAAACGCAAAATTTCTGTAAAAACACACTAATGTGGATTTTAGGGCAAATGCAAAAAATTACCCAAATTACCCAAATTTTTGCACCGAGTAAATGGATACCCAAAATGCCAAATCTTTGTGCGCCCATAAAATGGCATCAAACTTTAGTACCCTAAATTTTCTATAGCCGATGCTTCAAAAGACCCCTATAGGTATTAGTTTAGTGTTATGGAGGAGGTCTTGTGTTATAATTATTGCTCTCACTCCAACGTGCATAACGATCTGTAAACGCAGTCAACATTTTCATGCGTAGGTGCCCCAATGCATGCGTTTACTTTCGTGGGGGGACTCATAGATTTGTGGGGGGGGGATTTTATGTGCTTGGTGTAACTTTATTTTTTTGCAAAAAAAAATAAAAATTTCCCATCACATAGGGGACAGAGTCCCCTATATGATGTTTTTAGTAGTCTGCCTGTCAATTTCTACTGCAGCCACCGGATTTTGTGTATGATCCTCCGCTGTTCGGTCCGTACGATGTACGGACCTTGCGGGTGAAAGGGTTAAATTGTTCTACCAGGGTCATGGCTGCAGTCATCAGACAATGCTGAATAATATAAAAGTGATTGGAACAGCTAAATGGCCACTTGATCGCTTTTACATATAAAGGTCGCCCCTTTATTGGGCTCTCCAAGTCTGAAGTTTGTGGTTCCACCAGCTTACCATAGAGATGAGAGAGGAACAGAAGTTCCCCCGATCATCTCTATGGTCTATGAAACCATAAGCGCCAAGCATTGTGTCACTTTCAGTTTCGGTTTGTTTAGCATCTGATTAAACCAATCTCGGTTTGAGGCCTAGGGTCTACCAGACCTCTAATAGATCTCTACAAAAAGAGTACCTGTCATGCATATTGCTATCACAAGGGATGTGCTTTCACACAAATGCGTATGTCCTGCACACATATGTAAACTGGGATCACGCCACACATGTGAGTGGGTGAGTTATCACCATGAACGTCCGAACAAGAGCAATAATTCTAGCATGGGACCCCCTGTGTAACTCTAAACTGGTAACCTTTAAAGGCTTTTAGAGCGAGCGTTACCTATGGAGATTTTTAAGTTCTGTGGTTTGTCGCAATTCCAAGGCCGCACACAATTTTAAAGCATGACGTGCTGAGTGTCTATTTACTTAAAGAAATATACTTTCTTCTATTATACCAAACAATAGGGAATTTAATTTTGTTTATGTGCACTAAAATTAAAGAGGATGTTTTCCAAAAAAATAGTGTTTGAAAAACCTCTGTACAATTGAGGTGTTGCATAAAGAAATTGCAACAACCAACCTTTTTTCCCCCTCAGGCAGGGCCATGTCATGTTTGTAAGTAAGTAATCTAGTTAAAAAAAAAGATTTTTACATGTATATGAGAAAAGTGTCAGAATAGGTTTGGGAGGCAAATGTTTAAAATGGTGATCAGTATTTATAAAACCTAAAACAAATGCCCCCCTGTAAAACAAGGTGTTAATTGCCATCTGTACCTCTGCTGTACAGGGAACTGTGTTAGGCAGGAGAAAACAAAGAGGCTGCAGGGACAGCCAACCCCTCCCACTCCTTGCTAGCTTCCTTTTTCTTTTTTTTGCTGTTGACCTTAGGTTGTTGGCCTCTTCTTCCCACTGATAGAAGCCTACCTTCTCCTATGGAGGTCTTATGGAGGTCTCTCCCTGTGTCTCTCTCATATATTCTGTCGGATGAACCACAAACCAGGCTGCATGAAGAGCAACGGCTCTTCATGCAGCTTCTGCAGCAGGTAACTCCTTAGCAAGATTCTGTTGCAAGACCTAGGGCTGGCCAATCTTGTTAATTTCTGGTAGTGTGATAGGAACCAGCAAAGGCCAGGTGTAAAAAATGTGAACTTGGCACCATTTTTGATTGTGGAACGCCCCTGGTGGGGTGCTAAATAGCCTGTGTGCACTTCCTCTGAGTGGCCCCTGTTTTCTTTATGGTCCTTCAGCCAGGCCATTGGCCATACCAGCCACCTTCCTTTTTTTTTTTTTAGGGAGAAATTTTCTGCCACAATGTAAGCGTTCATGGGTAGAATTTCTGTGCTTACTGAGGCCATGGACAGCAGGGGTCACAGCCATGTCCCTTCGACTACCCCTCCTGATTAGGTCTGGGTACTAGAGGTCAGCTGAGGAGAAATTTATCCTAGGCTAAAGCAGATTATTGCCACACTTATTGAAGCTGTATACTCTTGTTTAGTATTCTGGCAGCCAGAGTCTGCTCACCCAAATGTATCCGGTATGGTGTCTCTAAAATTCCCAAAAACAGCTAAGACCTTCTCAATTCATGCGTTGGTTGAGCCTCTCCTGTATGGAGTCTAGCCTCAACCAGAGAAGACTTTTCTCTTCCTTAACATTTTGCCCGATCCTATTTGAGAGTTTCCTTAGTAAATGGGTGCTTCCTGTGGTGGATCCAGCCATTTCTTTAACAAGATCTCTCAGCCTCCATGGAGGATAGTCCTGTAGTCAAGGACCCAGTAGATAACATTAAGGAGGGCCTCTAGCTTATCTTTGTGCCCATGTAATGTAACCTGCAGTTGTGTCTATGGCTGTCTGTCAGACCATTGCTGTTTGGACTAAATGCATTGCTCAGAATGCCAGGTTTATTGTTATGGATCCGTCTGTCCATTGTCAGTTGGACCGTTTGTCCACAGCTTTGTGCTACTGCTTGAGTAGCTTGGCAGATGCTTTTCACCAAATTTCCAGGATGTGCTCCTCTTTGTATACATAAGCAGGATTCTCTGGCTTAAAGCCCAAATGTAGTTCTAAAAAAAAACATAAATCAGTGCGTGAGGACACGAGTTACTGTTATTGAACTGTGTTCCTTGTGCTGCTGGCTCCTGGTTTCCTTGACATTTTCCTCCATTGACCAATTGATTGCCCTTCATTTTGCCCTATCTATGGTCCCCCAGATTTTCACTAAGGTGCTTCCTCTGGTTTTGGCTCTGCTCCTTGCTCAATAGAATGTACAGGCTCTGTAGAGCTTCAGTTGTATCGTCAACTATGAAAAGTCATCGCTGGACCTCAAAGATTGAACTACGTGTGTCCAACACGGGGCATGTTCTATCCAGGGTCATTCTGGCACAGGAAAAACTTGTTGTCATGTACACCCAGTTTCACTCTAAATCATTGCAACTCAACATTTTAGCCTTGTGGTACAAAAAAGACTTGGCCCTTGGACCACACTGGAGTTAGGGAAGCTATTTCCACCACAGTACTGGAAAGTTCTCATGCCAGATGTCAGCCTATTGCTCTGGAGAGCAGTCATGAACATCCCTGGGCAGAGGACTTGGCTGCCAAAAGAAGTTCACCTTTCCATCAACAGGGGCACCTTGGTTGTCCCTTCAATGATATGCAACCCTGGCAAAAAGTTTTGAGAATAACTTGCATTTTCACAAAGTCTGCTGCCTTAGTTTTAATGGTGGCAATTTGCATATACTCCAGAATGTTATGAAGAGTATAAAACAAACAATTTATTGCAAAGTTCCAATTTGCCATGAAAATTAACTTAATCCCCCCCCCCCCCCCCCCCCCCCCCCAAAAAAAATTTACACTGCATTTCAGCCAGGCCACAAAAGGACCAGCTGACGACATGTCAGTGTTGATGAGGACAAGGCTGTAAATCACTCTAATGCTGATTGAGTTAAAATAACACACTGGAAGCTTTAACCACTTCAGCCCCGAGAGGATTTGCCCCCTGAATGACCAGGACATTTTTCCCCAATCGTCTTTCAGGACAGCCACCTTAGAGAGACACTGGCTCCTCCCCTCTTAGGAAACACCGCCTTCATTTTCAGGATTTAAGCCTCCTCCTCCCTTCGTTCCTCAGTTATGGTGTTTCCTCCGGTGGGGAGACACCGCTAAGGAACCTTAGCTGAATTCGGTTGGTGAAACTGAAGCTATCCGAGCGGAGCTCCGGCCCCACTCGGCTATCCGACCGTTTATCGGTCGGCCCGGGACAGTCTGATCAGCGGGGAGCTGAAGTGTTCGTACTGTCCGTATACCCTAAACTTCGCTTGGGGAAAGCAGGAAGTTTTACAGGGTCGTCCGTTCGTTCACCCGCGGGTGTTTCAACGGAACTGGCAGTCCGGTCGGCTGGGGAAGCTGAACTCTTGACTGACCTTTTCTACACGCACTCCAATATTCGCTTGGGGAAAGCAGGAAGTTTTTGGGGAGGTTCATCCCTGCGTTTCGCCCAGTGGGGCGCTGCAACGAAGGCGTCCAGGGCCCCCCTGTGTATACAGCCGGCTGGGAGCTGGAAGCCGGGCCGGTTGGCGGGCGACGTCAGTTCCGGTGGGGGCGGACCCCTTCGTTCAATCCGCGTCTTCCGGTTCCGGACGCGGCACGTGAAGGGTAACCTAGCGTTCGGCTGGTGCAGCCTCTCTTTCTTCAGTTGCACAGGTAGCTGTTAGAGGCACGTTCGTACCACGCTTCCTCAACGGGAGAATGTCCGAAGCAGAGGCTTCAAGAACTCCTGGAGATAACAGCACCAGCCACTCAAAGGTAAGAGGAACCCTGGGGAGGTGTTCCCTTACTTATATCCAGTAGCTCCACTGGTGTTTCCTCCTTGGTGGTCGGGGGGAAGGGTAGTGCGTCTGGGATCCTGGTGATGGTTGATCCTAGGGGGGGGGGGCACTCCCGGTGGTCCTCTATGTAGCGCTGGTGTTTCTTTTCCTTTAGGCTTATGCTGTTCCCTCCTTTACTTTGTGTCTTTCAGAAAGCCACGAGCAAGTCCCCCCATGGTTCTAAGAAAAAGTGCCCTTCATGTAGAACTTCTATGGGCGACTCCTGGTCTAAAGCAATTTGTAAACAATGTATTGAAGACTTACTTAGGGAACAGGCAGCAGAGCAGGGTGCAGATCTGGTAGCTTCTATGAAGGAACTCTCTGGTACCTTTCAGTCCTTCAAGACCTTTTTCTCCAGTTTCCAGTGGCCTCAGCCCCAGAGCACTCCTACACCAGCGCAGCAGTGTGTACCATCTATCCCAGTGGATGTTCCTCCGGCAGGGGAGAATCCAGGGGGTCCCAGGGCGGAAGCTGAGGAAGAAATTGACAGTGTCGTCTCAGACTCCCAGGGGCAATCTGACGCTGAGGAGTTGGATGGGGAATCCAGTAGAATCTCACGGTATAAGCTTTCCCTGGAGGAAGTGGATGAGCTCTTGGGAGCTATTCATACCACTTTAGGCATTCAAGAAGAAACTAAGACATTGTCACTCCATGATCAGATGTATAAAGGCATGGGGGAACAAAAAAAGCGGGTGTTCCCAGTGCATGACGTCTTGATCGATACCATCAAGAAGGAATGGCGGGATCCCGAAAGGAAACCTTTCTTTTCCGGGGCATTAAGACGAAGGTTTCCTTTTTCGGAAGAAGAGACTCTCGTCTTGAATAAATCTCCCAGATTAGACGCTGCTTTTTCCCAGGTGTCCAGACACACGGATCTGTCCTTTGAGGACATGGGGGTACTTTCTAACCCTATGGATCGAAGGATGGATTGCCTTCTTAAAAAGGCCTGGGATTCATCACAGGGGAATCTTAAACCAGCCATGGCAGCCACAGTGGTGGCCCGCAACATGGAGTATTGGCTTACCCAGATTAGTGCACACATTGAAGCAGGGACAGCGAAGGAGACTATTCTATCCTCCTTTCCCATGCTTCTCAAGGGGATAGCATACATTGCGGACGCTTCTGCTGAATCAGTGAGAATATCGGCAAGGTCCTTGGCTCTGACCAACTCTGCTAGGAGAGCCTTATGGCTGAAGACCTGGCACGGAGATAATGCGTCAAAGCTCAAACTCTGTGGGATCCCCTTTACAGGAGATTTGCTGTTTGGGCCAGGTCTCGAAGCAGTGCTAGATCGCACAGCAGACAAGAGAAAGGCCTTTCCTGTTAAAAGGAAACTTGGGGAACAGGCCAAAAGAAGGACTCGTCCCCAGAAGAGGGTTGTAGCCCCCCGTACTGTTCAGCAGAAGAAGAGTTGGGGACCCAAAAGCAAGGGCCCCGGGGGAGCAATTTTTCGCCCTCCTGAACAACCCAAAAAATCTCAGTGACAGGGTCACGGTGGGAGGAAGGTTGGGGGCCTTCCTCCCACAGTGGGAGACGGTTTCCTCCAATCAGTTTATTTTGGGGATCATCAGAAGTGGTTACCATTTGGAGTTTTCAGAACTCCCTCTTCTGAGGCTCCTTGTCACCGAGCTGCCAAAATGCACAGAGAAATCAGCTGCCCTTCTTTCCTCTCTAAAGGAGTTAGAAGAACAGGAAGTGGTAGTACGGGTCCCAGTAGGGGAGACAGGCAGAGGCTTCTATTCCCACGTTTTTGTGGTTCGCAAGCCCTCGGGAAAGTTCAGGCTCATCCTGAACCTGAAGCCTCTGAATGTCTCAGTCACCTACAAACGGTTTCGGATGGATTCGATTTACTCGGTAAAAGCACTCCTTCCACCGAACTGTTTCATGGCATCAATAGATTTAAAAGATGCATACCTGCATATTCCCATCGCAGAGACCCACCAGCGTTTTCTCAGACTAGCAGTGAGAACTCCAATGGAAGTGCTGCACCTTCAATTCAAAGCACTTCCCTTCGGGCTATCCTCTTCCCCCCGGATCTTCACCAAAGTGATGGCAGAAGTTCTGGCATTTCTGCGTCTCAGGGGAATCTCGGTGATCGCATATCTCGACGATCTTCTCCTGTTTGCTCCTTCCCCAGCACAGTTAAATCAGGATTTACAGGTCACAAGAAACTTGTTAGTAAGCCTGGGTTGGCTCCTGAACCTGGAGAAATCCAACTTAATTCCTTCCCAGAGGGTCACCTTCCTGGGGTACGTGTTGGACTCAACAGAACAAAGAGTCTTTCTTCCTTTGGAGAAGATTCAAAAGGTAGACAATGCACTGTTGTTTCTTCAGGGCAACCACCAAGTCTCCATAAGGAAGATCATGTCGGCGCTAGGGTTGCTGACATCCGCTCTTCCAGCGGTTCAGTGGGCGGGATTACATTACCGCCCTCTGCAACTATTTGTTCTGAAAGTTTGGGATCACAGCCAGGAGTCTCTGGATTCTCTGGTTCTGATCCCAAACCAGGTGAAGAGGTCCCTCTGGTGGTGGAGAAAGGGAGCAAATTTGTCCCAAGGCCTAGAGTGGGTTTTGCCAACCTCCAGGGTGGTTACAACCGATGCGAGCAGCTCAGGTTGGGGGGCGCACCTAGACTCCCGATTAATACAGGGTACTTGGGAGAAGAGGGACTCGAGGAGATCCTCGAATTGGAGGGAGCTGAGGGCAGTAGATCTAGCTCTCAGGACCTTTCAGAAAGAGCTCCGGGGGAATCATGTAAAAATAAGGTCGGACAATTCCTTGGTGGTAGCTTACATCAACAGGCAGGGGGGCACCAGGAGCGAATCCTTATGGGCCCTTGCGGAGGCCATCCTCAGATGGGCCGAAGCAAATATCCTGTCCCTTTCAGCAATCCACTTGAAAGGAGAACAAAATCAGGTGGCAGATTTCCTCAGCAGGAAAACACTGAGAGAAGGCAATTGGGTTCTCAAACAGGAAATATTCGAAATGATCACCCAGAGGTGGGGGATTCCTTCAATAGATCTTTTTGCAGCGAGGGAAAATGCCAAAGTAGCCACTTTCTTCTCCATAAACAGAAGAGACGGGGCTTTGGGGGTGGACGCACTAGCACAGAGTTGGGGTTTCTCCAGGTGCTATGCCTTCCCCCCTCCCGTGCTGATTCCAGCAGTAATAAGGAAGTTTCAAGTGGAGAATACTACCCTTATTCTAATTGCACCTCACTGGCCCAGGAGGCCGTGGTTCTCCATCTTGAAGGGCCTGTCTGTAGAACCCCCCTGGATTCTCCCAGCGCAGGAGGATCTCCTGTCTCAGGGCCCGGTCTTCTGTCCCCAGGTAGGACGGCGTAACCTGGCAGCGTGGCTTCTGAAGAAGAATTGCTGAAGGCCAAAGGCTTCTCAGACCGGTTGGTAGCCACTCTTCTAAACTGTAGGAAAAAGGAAACCCAGTCCATTTACTTAAAAGTATGGAGGCGGTTTAACAGCTGGTGTTCAGAGGGTTCCTTCAACGTGCACAGCCATGTAGCTGTTCTAGAGTTCTTACAGGCAGGGGCGGATAAAGGGTTAGCACTTGGAACACTGAAGGGTCAGGTTTCCGCTTTAAGCGTGTTTTTGGAGAAACATCTAGCATCAGACCCTTGGATAGTAAGGTTCTTCAGGGCCCTAGGTAGGCAGAGACCGGTTTCAAGCTCCCCCTTCCCAGTTTGGGATCTTTCCTTAGTTTTACAGGTTCTCACAGGGGAACCCTTTGAGCCGTTAGAATCTTGCTCATTAAAACTGATCACTCTCAAAACTGTGTTTTTGGTGGCGATCACTACAGCAAGGAGAGTAAGTGAACTCGAAGCCCTTTCTGTTAGGGCTCCTTTTTTTCAAGTTTTTCCGGATCGTTTGGTTTTTAAGATGGATCCGGCGTTTTTACCTAAGGTAGCCTCCAGTTTCCATAGAATACAGGAGATTGTGCTACCTACGTTTTGTTCAAATCCAGTTAGAGAACAGGAACACATATTTCACAGACTAGATGTTAGAAGATGTGTTCTTTATTATTTAGACTGCACAAGTCAGTTCAGAAAGACTGATTCACTTTTTGTTTTGTTTTCAGGGTCCAGGAAGGGTTCCAAAGCCTCTAGACGTACGATAGCTAGATGGTTAAGGTTAGCCATTGAGCAGGCGTACGTGGCAGGGGGGGTTAGACCCTCCAGCCGGGATTAGAGCACACTCAACCAGGGCAGTGGCAACTTCTCAGGCAGAGTGGGCTGGTGCATCTCCGGAACAAATCTGTAGAGCTGCAACGTGGTCCAGTTTTTCTACGTTTGTGAGACATTATAGACTGGATCTTCTGTCAGCCAAAGACCAAGCCTTTGGTCGCAAAGTGCTGCAGGCAGTAGTCCCACCCTAAGGTAATATACTCGCTTATCCTCTCTAAGGTGGCTGTCCTGAAAGACGATTGGGGAAAAATGGAATTACGTACGGTAATGTCCTTTTCCAGGAGTCTTTCAGGACAGCACCGGTTCCCACCCAAGTTTTTTTGCAGATCATCGGGAACTCATTACATGAGACCGTCAGGTAAGACTTAAAAGTTTGTTTGTTTGACGTGTTCTTGTGTCTCCCCAGTTGACCGGAGGTACTCTGGAAGAACTGAGGAACGAAGGGAGGAGGAGGCTTAAATCCTGAAAATGAAGGCGGTGTTTCCTAAGAGGGGAGGAGCCAGTGTCTCTCTAAGGTGGCTGTCCTGAAAGACTCCTGGAAAAGGACATTACCGTACGTAATTCCATTTTTTGCGATGCAGCACCGCGTCGCTTTAACTGACAATTCTACGGTCATACAACGTTGTACCCAAACAAAATTGTTGTCCTTTTTTCCCACAAATAGAACTTTCTTTTGTGTGGTATTTGGTCACCTCTGCAGTTGAATTTTTTGCGCTATAAACAAAGCGCTACAATTTTGGAAAAAAATAAACTTTTTTTTTACTTTTTGCTATACATATCCAAAAAATATATATATATATATATATATATATATATATATATATATATATATATATATATATATATATATATATATATATATAAAAAAGATGTATATTCTGCTACATATTTTTAGTAAAAAAATAAATAAAAAAACGCAATAGGCTTATACTAGTTTGCGCAAAAGTTATAGCATCTACAAAATAATGGATGGACTTATGGCATTTTTTTTTCTTTTTTTTTTTACTAGTAATGGCAGCGATCTGTGATTTTTTTTACGGGACAGAGGAGGGCAGAGCAGACACTTTTAAAATTTTTTGGGGTTTAGTGACATTTATGCAGTGATCAGAGCTAAAAATAGCCACTGATTACTGTATAAATGTCACTGGCAGGGAATGGGTTAACACTAGGGGGCGATCAAGGGGTTAGCTGTGTTCCTTAGGTGTGTTCTAACTGTAGGGTAAATGGGCTGCCAGGGACATGAGAGATCACGGTTTCCAGTCACCATGAACAATGGATCTCTGACATGTCCCCTGTCAGAACGGGGAATCGCCTTGTTTACAAAGACAGTTTCCCCGTTCTGCTTCAGTAATAGGCAATTGCAGGCGGACATGGAGTCCGCCCGCCCGAGCTGCCGTACAGGTACGGTGATTTGCGCATTGTTCTTCCATGGTTACCTGCAAGGAAACATGCAGTCATCAGTGCTTTGCACAAAAAAGAAGGCTATTGCTGCTATTAAGATTGCACCTAAATCAACCATTTATCAGATCATCAAGAACTTCAAGGAGAAATGTTCAATTGTTGTGACGAAAGCTTCAGGGCGTCCAAGAAAGTCCAGCAAGCGCCTGGACCATCTCCATACAGTTGATTCAGCTGCGGGATCAGTTCACTACCAATGCAGAGCTTGCTCAGGAAATGCAGCAGTCAAGTGTGAGTGCATCTGCATGTACAGTGAAGCAAAGACTTTTGGAAGATGGCCTGGTGTCAAGAAGGGCAGCAAAGAAGTCACTTCTCTCCAGGAAAAACATCAGGGACAGACTGATATGCTGCATAAGGTACAGGGATGGAATGCTGAGGACTGGGGTAAAGTCATTTTCTCCAATGAAATCCCCTTTGCGATTGTTTGGGGCATGCGTAAAAAAACCTTGTCTGGAGAAGAAATGGTGACTTGGGGGACAAAACATTAAAATTTGGGTGCATGACCAGGAAACTCCCCAGACCTTATTCCTATTGAGAACTTGTGATCAATCCTCGAGGCGAGTGAAAAAACCCCACAAATGCTGACAAACTCAAACATTGAATATGCAAGAATGGACTGCCATCAGTCAGGATTTGGCACAGAAGTTGATTGACAGCATGCCAGGTCAGATTGCAGCGGTCTTGAAAAAGAAGGGTCAACACTGCAAATATTGACTCTGCTAAACTTAATGTAATTGTCAATAAAAGCCTTTGATGCTTATAAAATGATTGTAATTATACTTCAGTATATCATAATAACATCTGACAAAATGATTTAAAAACACTGAAGCAGCAGACTTTGTAAAAATGTATATTTGTCATTCACAAAACTAGAATCTAGTTGGACACTTCCATGGCCTACATCAATTATCAGTAAGCCATCAGAAGATGCAGTGCAATAAGGGAAGCAGACTTCATCCTCTCATAGGCAGACCTTCATGTTCCACAGTCCACATTCCAGGCATGGAAAATTGGCAGGGGTTCTGGATCTGTGGGAATTGGCTCTCCATTTAGAACTTTTTGCCACAAGTGCAGGACACCAGTTGTGGACCTGCTGGAGTCCAGATTCAGCGAAGACACTTGATGGTTTTTTATATTGCCTGGTCCAGGGATCCTTAGGCCCTCCTTAGAGTGGATGCTCTGACGCCATGGGATCAGTTCAACTTGATTTGCGCCTTTCCTCCCCTCCACATTCTCCCTCTCCTATCCTGCAAGATCCAAAAGGAGGACTTTCCAGCAATTCTAATCATGCCAGATTGGCCCAGGAGGGTATGGTACTCAAGACATACTGAACGTTCCTGGAAGACACTGGGTTCTTCTGGATTGTCTGGACTTCCTATCTTTAAAGTAGTTGTAAACCCTTACATTTATCTAGTAAAGTGACTGGCTTCAGGTGATACAGAGATTAAACAAATCCTCCTCCATAAGTTGTACCAATCTGTGTCTATCTGCAGTCTTCTCTTCTCTTTACATTTGCTCAATGCTGAATTTACAAAGCTTTTCTGAGAGCTCAGAAAAAAGAGGGTGGAGAGCTGCAATTACACACTGCAGAGCTCAGCGAGGAGAGCTCTGTGAGCTGATTGAAGGGAAGGTTTACACCCCCTTCACACAGGAACAGAGCTGAGGCTGTCAATTTGCTGGGAGTCCCTCCCCAGTCTACTTTTTTTTCCTCTCGTGGTGTTAGGAAAACCTTTCAGAAGTGATTAATGAAATTAAAACTTGGTACTCTTAAGTACACACTATAGAGGGATATGCTTGTTCATATTTCATGTCTGAGGTTTACAACCTCCATCCTGCTCTTCAGTCACTGGCTTTAATGGCATGGTTGCTTAAGCCACTATGCTAAGGGACAGGGAACTTTCAGGTTCCACCATCTCTTTTTGAAGGCTAGGAAATATACTTTTTTACAAAGTCTACCATTGCACCAAGAAGGTCACATTTACTTTGTGCAATTTGTGGAATTTTCACCCTAGACAAATCTCATCCTTGGCCATTTTGTTTTAGAGACCTTTGGCCTTTGCTCTGATTTCTCCTCCTGTTTACCTGGTGTCTCCATCGGGTCTCACTTTGGTCTTCTACATTAACAAGGATGCTGTCTGTCTGTCCTTCCTTATGGTTGCCTCAACAAAACCATAGGGAAGTTTCTCTACTATCTGGACATGGTGTGCACTGTGGGAGTTTTTACATTTCAGATATTTCTGCTCTAAGGAAATCTGATTACCTGTTGTGCTCCCTAAAGGTTCTGGTAAGGGTCTTCCAGCCCCTCGTGTCACCTTTGCTAGATGGATCAAATGAGTTATAATTAGATTCTATAGTCTGAAGGATATGGTTCCTCCCTTCCCCATCAGGCTTCTGTTTCTCAGATTTCCAGTGCTGCTTTCTAGCTTCTGTTCACATGTTTAACCACTTTCAGCCCCGGACCATTTTACTGGTCAAAGACCAGACCACTTTTTGTGAATCGGCACTGCGCCGCTTTAACTGACAATTGCGCGGTCATGCGACATGGCTCCCAAACAAAATTGGCGTCCTTTTTCTCCCACAAATAGAGCTTTCTTTTGGTGATTTGATCACCCCTGCGTTTTTGTTTTTTTTTGCCCTATAAACAAAAATAGAGCGATCAATTTTGAAAAAAACGCATTATTTTTTACTTTTTGTTCTAATAAGTATCCCCCAAAAATATATATATAAAAAAAACTTTTTTTCCCTCAGTTTAGGCCGATACGTATTCTTCTACATATTTTTGGTAAATAAAAATCGCGATTGGTTTACGCAAAAGTTATAGCGTTTACAAAATAGGGGATAGTTTTATGGTATTTTTATTAATAATTTTTTTTTTACTAGTAATGGCGGCGATCAGCGATTTTTATTGTGACTGCGACGTTATGGCGGACACATCGGACATTTTTGACACATTTTTGGGACCATTGTCATTTATACAGCAATCACTGCTATATAAATGCAGTGATTCCTGTGTAAATGACACTGGCAGTGAAGGGGTTAACCAGTGGGTGGCAGTGTAGGGGGTAAGTGTTCCTAGGGGTGTGTTACTAACTGTGGGGGGCTGGGCTTTCATTTAGTGAACACTGATCTCCGCTCCAATCACATGGAGCAGAGATCAGCGTCACTAGTTGCTAGGCAGAACGGGGAAATGCTGTTTACAACGGCATTTCTCCGTTCAGCCGCCCCGTCTTCTTACTCCCTTTTGCCTCCAAACTCCTTGGATTTTTAGTCTTCAACCAACTGATGGACGGACTATCTCACTCCACAGAAACTGCTCTCCTAAAACTCACAAATGACTTACTAACAGCTAAAACCAATGGTCATTATTCCATACTCTTACTCTTGGATCTCTCCTCTGCCTTTGGTATAGTTGATCACCCCCTTCTCCTCAAACTCAATTTTTGGAACCCCCAAACATGTATATTTTTTTAGTAGACACCCTTGAGAATAAAATGGTGGTTGTTGCAATATTTTGTCGCACTGTATTTGCGCAGTGGTCTTTCTAATGCAATTTTTTTTGGAAAAAATTACTTTAATGAATTTTAAAAAAAACGAACCCGTAAAGTTATCCCCTTTTTTTTTTTGTATAATGTGAAAGGTTTTACGTTGCGAGAATCGTGATCTTTTTATTCTAAGCAAAATCATGATTCTCATTTTGGCCAGAATCGTGCAGCTCTAATATTGTAGTGAAGAGCTCACTGTATTTTAAGCAAAATCAAAATCTTTTTAACTGTATATTTTTATCATACCAAAGTTGAGAAAATAAACCCATATTTTTAAAATAAGGATTTAATGACAGCATTATATGGAAGGTTATTGCTGGCCTCATTCATCCTCTAGAACTTCTAGCTCTTGTGCTGATATTTTCCTTTAATGTGTTGCGTCACTAGCCAGTAACCTGTATAGCGGGGGTAGTCTACCTCGGCCCTCCAGCTTTGGTGAAACTACAAATCCCATCATGCCTCTGCCTCTAGGATTCATGCCTGTGATTGTCATGGGACTTTCACCACAGCTGGAGGGCCAAGGTTGCCTACCCCTGATGTATAGTGTAATACAGAATTCTGATTTTTCTTCCAGGTCTGTGACTCATAAGTGTGGAATTCAGGCACAGCTAGGCAGCGGTCATTTTCAGAAGGAGGTTGGCAGTGGCAGGCATATTCTTTTCTTCTGATGGCTGTACTTTTAAAGTGAACATGTGTTCAGACTATGTACATATTTACATGTTTTGAATAGACACGTTAAAACAAGTCTTCATTTACTTCTACCTATACATACACAATATTGTCAAAAGTACTGGCACACCTACCGTTACGAACTTTAATTGGTGTCTTGGTCTGTGTAGGGTTCAATATGGAGTTGGCCCATCCTTTGCAGCTATAACAGCTTCTTCTCTTCTGGGAAGGCTGTCCACAAGGTTTAGGGGTGTCTATGGGAATGTTTGACCGGTCTCCCAGAAGTGCATTTGTAAAGGTCAGCCACTGATGTTGGATTAGAAGGCCTGGCTCAGTCTCCGCCCCCTAATTCATCCCAAAGGTGTTCTATCGGGTTGAGGTCAGGACTCTGTGCAGGCCACTCAAGTTCCTCCACCCCAAACTCGCACATCTATATCTTTAATGGACCTTGCTTTGTGCACTCATCCAAATCCTTTGGAGGGGATACTGCCTGGGGGTTGCTTTTCAGGGGTTGGGCCTGGCCCCTTAATTCTAGTGAAGAGAACTTTTAAGGCGTCAGCATACCAAGACGCCACCAAAACATTTTGGACAATTTTCATACTCCCAACTTTGTGGGAACAGTTTGGGGATGTCCCATTCTGGTTCCAACAGGACTGCGCACCAGTGCACAAAGCAAGGTCCACAAAGACATGGATGAGTAAGTTTGGGGTGGAGTCCTGACCTTGACACTATATAGAACACCTTGGGCATGAATTAGAGAGGAGACTGCGAGCCAGGCCTTCTTGTGCCTGGCCTCACAAATGCGCTTATGGAAAAATGGTCAAACATTCCCATAGACGCACTCTTAAACCTTATGGACAGCCCTCCCAGAAGAGTTGAAGCTGTTATAGCTGCAAAGGGTGTGCCAACTCAATATTGAACCCTACGGACTAAGATTGGGATGCCATTAAAGTTTGTGTAAAGGCAGGTGTCCAAATACTTTTGACACTATAGTGTATGTGTAGGCATTGTGAGAAATTTGTCCTCAAAAGTTCAAAAAAAATAAAATAAAAAAAAAATAAAAAATAAAACAGAGGCACTGAAATCTTAACTATTATGGCAACCTGCCAGCCCTTTATATGTAACTACACAGCAAATGTTTCTAAGCTGTCAGAAAAAACAAATTTACTGTCTTTTTTGTTGTAAACGTTTGAGAATGAATTACTTAAAGTTACAAATAATAAATATGTTAATGTTCATTATCTGGGCACAGGTAAATTAAAAACCTTCCTTACAGGAAATGTAACCATTCTGTGCTCTGTCCACAACTAAACAAAAAAAACTTTGGCTGTAAATAAACGCATTTTATTTGGCGGACATTAGCACATATGATCTGTGTACAAGTATTATTAACCAATAACCTGTTAACCCTTTCAGATACTGACTTTCATTTTTTTTTGTTTCAGCTGGCTAAGTATTGGGAAGCATTTTTACCAGAAGCAAAAGTTATATCCTAACTGCCAAGGGACACAGTTACAGTTTTTTTTTTTTTTTTTTTTAATATATAAATATTATACCTCTTGCCTTTTAGAGACTATAGAATCACACTCTTCTGCTTCTACATCTGCCTGATGTTGTCCGACTCTTTTTACTCCTTCAGTGCTGAATGAAGTCTGTTGCGCATTGCTGTGCAGCGCATTTTCGGATCTTTATCTCAGAGCTGATTGATCAGGATTATCGACTGTTTCCTGTTTCTGGAACCCCTTCCACATTTCCTTTCTCACTGCCAGATCAGCCTACAAACATTTTACAACAATGGCAGACTGGTTTGACAGGCAAGAGTTAACTATAAAAAAGGACAGTTCTGTCCCAGCACTTAGACACATCGTTTTCTGTTAACATTTCTTGTGTATATTTTTCATTTAACTTCCACATATATTTTCTTATTAACTCTATAAAGTGATAATTAGGGCTTTTGGGGCTTTCTGCGAGAAAACTACAACAACAAATTAAATGAATGGGAGTTTCTTGGGGTGGGTTTATTAATATAAATATATAATGTATATTTTTTGGCTGTGACACAGACACAGAGAATGGAGCCTTTCTATTCTGCAAGAAGTACACAGTTATTCAATAAAACTTTGAAAAGCCCTCTGATGTATTTAGTATGTTTGTGGTGTATGTTTACCTTTTTTGTGTGTATGAATTAGGTTGACAATCCTTCCTGTTCCTAGGAAGTATAACCAAGGTTGACACTGCAATAGGATAGTTGCATTTGTTGCCTTCTTCACTATTTGCTGGTATGTTGAGAGAGCATCTCCAAAGAGTAAGAGAGGTGTGGGTCAGGACTCGATAATCCTGTCAGTGTCCTGTCTGTCTTGGCAAGCATCCGCCAATCCCCAAAGCTCTGTCTCTGCCATAATAGTGCAGCCCCCTGTTCCCAAAATGGGACTATAAGGTACCTTTTTCTTTTTGGCTGAGCTGTAACCAGCTCAGATTGATTGTACATAGTTTATTTGATTCTGTTCTAATCTTGACTGTGCTGTGCATTTCCCACTGTTGCCAGTAGGTGTCACTGGTAACACAGGACAGTGTGAGAATAGCAACTAAGTTAAGCTGTAATGAATATTCTTTTTCCAGAAACAGCCCAGTAGGAGGTTTCTGCCGCTGTGCATTCTGGGAAGGGGTATTTATTGGACAGATGGGGTAGGGTAGTCTTCATCCCATGGCCTTTCAGGCTTGAGGCTACGCTGCTGCAAGCTGTGCCAGTAGGCCCAGAAGCCTGTCTGGGGCCTACTATTTCGGAGGTGGTCCTTAGTCTGTCTTGGCTGTTTGGAAGAAGCCAAGCTGAGCTGAGGAGATCCAGGGGAGGCCCCTTGCTGGAGAGAGCTAGGATGAAAGCTGGTCTCTCAGAAGGGCCTGATGACTTGTTTGGAGTATGCATCTACCTACCCTCACAGTACTGCTGGGTCGGCTTAAAGGTTCTGGTACTATGAGGCTGTTCTACAATCCACTCAAGGTAACAAACTACTGGCTGCTAAGTTTGTGAGAGAGACTAATCCAGGCATTTACAGATTGCTAGGTCTGTGTGAGAGACCTACCCAGATATTCAAAATTTGCTAGAAAGAAAGCTGTGTTTGTGTCCTTTAACCTAAGGAGTTTGTAAGTGATCTGCTGCAAAAGGGTATCTGCAACCTCCCCTCAACCTCTTTACTACTACTTTAAAGTTCTTTATTAAAGCATTGAAAACTACCTAAAGTGACTGGCACCCATATTTGTTCTAACTTCCCATTATTGCCATGGACTCAACCCTGGGGTGAATGCAAGCTCACTCCCTGGTATCTGGAGATACCTTTCTGCTCCCAGGAGATCCAGGGGGGCACTACAATAGTATATAATGACATTGGCTGTATGTCTGGGTTCATTGTCCTGCTGCAGAATAATTTTGGGGCCAATCGTGCTCTTCTCGGATGGTATGATGGATCAGTATCTGCCTGTATTTCTCAGCATTGAGGACACCATTGATCCTGATCAAATCTCCAATTCCAATTCAAATCTCCAATTCTGTTTGTAGAAATTTAGACCCAAACTTGCAAAGAACCTCCACCATGCTTCATTGTTGCCTGCAGACACTCATTATTGTACAGCTCTCCAGCCCTTCGGCAAGTAAACTGCCTCCTGCTAAAGCCAATATACAATAATATATAAAATATAGTTACCTTTGCAATACATGCACATTTACATATGTTTATCCCTTTAGGGCTCATGTATTGCAAATATTTTTACACATGCAAATAAGACTTTTTTATTTATTTTTGCAATTTATTTTATTTAAGACTAAGTCCTCTTGCACATGAGAGTAGTATTAGATTATTGAGAATTTGTTTTGTTCTTCCTTTTGAGAGCCTCTTTCACTTTGATATACAGCATGGTTCAGACTCTAGTGAGAAGTACCACAAAGGGCCAGTTAATTGTAATGTTGTGCAATGAGCTTACTGAAGGAGGAAAGCACACAGAGATAAGCTTATCACTGTACTACTTTTCCTTTCACTGTGCAGTCACAGACTGGGTGTGGGGAGAAGACCGTAAAGTGTTTATATGCTACAGCCGATAAAAATCAGGTCTCCTGCCCTGCCAGGCAGTTCTGTGACACGTAGAACTGTATATGTCTCATGAATCGATGGACACAAGTACAAATTCTTTGGCAGGTAAAACAACTCCCTTATGTTTATTTATTTTCAATTTTTTATTGTAAAAGACAAAGGCAACCTGTAAGTCACACAAATATCCACACACAAAGTAATAAAAATACAAAGCAGAACTCATAAAGTCCAAATTCCAGTGCAGTAATCTATGTTAGAGGAATGTAATGCAAAGGCAGGGCTGTTCTGTCCAAGAACATAAGAGCTTTAAAAGAAAGGTATAGAAGGCCTACTATAGTACCTTCCCAGCTCCTGAAAGGGCAATGGAAACCTAAGCAATCATGTATCAGTCTGACCCATTGGAGGGAGATCCCAGGTAGGGAACCCACCGAGGGGCCACCTGCAAGGGAATATGTCTGGAGCGAGCCCAGTGTGCATCATAAATCGTCTCAATTTTAACTATTCAACAGAAGGGGTAGAGAAAAGGAAGAGAAACATAAGAGAGGGGGCATTAGGGAATAACTCGCCACAGGGAAGGAGGAAAGTCCATATCATCAACCAGGGGGATCCACATCCAGGAGAGCCTTACCCTCCCCTGAATAAACACATTTCATTGAGACCATGCTTTTGTATATACCTGTCGTTTTTGCTGCGCCGTCAACGCCAAATTCTCCATCTTGTTTAACTCCTCCACCTTCCTAAGCAACAACCGACTCGTTGGAGGCTGTGTTTGTTTCCAGTTAAGAGGGATGCAGAATTTAGCAGTGTTGAGAAGGTGGAGATAGATTTCTTATACACTTTACTGGGGATTTTAGAGGCATGAAGCAGAAAAATTGTCGGGTCATCTGGGACATTGTAACCAGTAAATTTTTGCGATATGTACCGGACACTTATATATTTTTTTTATTCATTTGTTTCAGATACTTCTATAGCGCCGTCAAGTTTAAAAGCACTTTGCATATGTATTATACATTCACATCAGTCCGTGCCCTCAAGGAGCTTACAATCTAATGTTCCTAACTCACATTCATATATACACTTTCTAGGGGCAATTTAGACAGGAGCCCAGAGGCTCTAATAGACTTCAATATAGGATGGGCTCGGGTTGCAGAGAATGCACTCTCTGCCCACCCAGGTGTGTTACAACATCGAATGTATATTTGCTGTTGTAACACTGATCCTCCTCCTGGCCAATCAGGAAGCAGGTTTTGACACCAGTGACCAGATTGGCTAAAAGGACAGACAATTCTTTTGGACGCCTAGGAGGAGGAAGGGAGGAGCTGGAAGCTGCCATGGAGGAGAGAATTCCAAGCAGAGCTGCCTCTACCACGCTACCTGCCACCCGCCACGATGGGGTAAGTGCCGGAACAACCCCCCCCAAAAAAAACAGCTGCCACTGCTAACAGCATGTCTTTAGAGTATGGGAGGGTACCTATGCAAGCACAAGGAGAACATGCAAACTCTATGCAGATAGTGTCGTGGTTGGGATTCGAACCAACGACCCTAGTGCAGCGTGTGTTTAACTGTTTTGCCTGGAGTTCAGTCTTAAGAGATTTTACCATCAAGATGCTGGAGAATACTGAAAACCGGGCTTTGCAGTCACATGCAAGTAATAAATTATAAATACTAATTTACAACATTAGTTATGAATTGACTATATTTTGAATCTCTCTCAATCTCTTATATAGATTTATGTATTTACGATTCATATTTTTCCTCCTAAAATTAGATTTATCCACAGTCAGCACATATATTTTTATTACATCTGAGGGGACTAATGTGAAGAGGAGGAGAAGGCGGCAATGACAGGAAACAGCTACTTTCTGTTCCCTCTTAGAGAATAGAGCATTTCCTCTTAGAAGGTCTCATATTTTTGTCATTCTACAAAGGAGGCAAAAGAAAATCTGTGCAATGGATTAATTTTACAGGTTTTTGAATATATCATACATTGTACACTTTACCTAGTGCTGGGCTGGCCTGAGAATCTCTCATGTCGTGTTCCTGGATCTTCAATCAATAGGCGCCCTATATTCACATTACTAAGCTGTCAAACAATTACGTAAACATAGCTCGGCAAACAATTTTTTTTCAGCATGCTTGTATGGCTGTCCACACCACAAAGCTTACATGGGTTACAAACCCTTACCTTAGAGCAATATTTATTAGTATTACTTATGCACAGCCAGAACATAATGACTGCTGGGGAAAGGAATGATGTGTGTGATAAAATATTTGGATGTATTTTTAATAGCCTTGGTGCAAGCTGTTGGGATATTATGAGGATGAAATAGTGCGGGACATGGAGTTATGTGTGAATGAGAAGCAGGAATAAGTGCCTGCATGTGGGAACTTACTGCTTGTGCCTTGGGATGTCATGCCATAAAATCCCTCCATGATTATAGAGATGGAGAATG
This sequence comes from Lithobates pipiens, assembly GCF_037356315.1. NCBI lineage: Eukaryota > Metazoa > Chordata > Amphibia > Anura > Ranidae > Lithobates > Lithobates pipiens. Next base: position 106,892,151 of record NW_027507903.1, read on the forward strand.
GGGGAGAAACATAAAAGGCTAGGATAAGAAGGGGTTCCCCATATAGTTTGGTAGATAAAAACACGTACCAGCACTGTGGGTCAGTGCAAGACTCACAGAGTTCATAGTGTACTCATTTTGCGATGAGTACAGATACTCCCCTAGAGTGGGATGTATGGACCGAGTGAAACGCCCATCCAACCCATGGGTGGCGGAGGGCCATCTGGAGCCTTCCCTCCACATGTGTCTCCACCAGCACCACTACATCAGCTCTCTGTTTCTTAAGGAATGTGAAGGCTGCTGAGCGCTTAATTTTCTCGCGTAGGCCCCTCACATTCCAGGTAAGACATTTTATGGACGCCATGTGTAGTTTTCCATAGAATGATGTGTCGCAGTCATACCAGACCTCTGGTTTACTTTGAACCGGTCCTCAGAGATCCTCTATCACGAACAATTGTGAACATAACATAGCATAAATGTACCTATTCAAAATGAAGCATTTTTGTTTTACCTGTACTTGGATTGAGTCATACACTTTTGAATTCAACAACCGTATTGTTCGCCCTCCCCGCCCTGCACCCTGTCCAACTGGTGCGGGCATGATCCCTGAAAAAAAACTGAATTGCAGTCTAAGAAAAAACAATTACTTTAAACTTGCAAAGAAGGTAAATCAAATGGAGCCACTGAAGCCTTAAAACATAGCAGGGTGTCATCCAAAAAAGGAGGAATTTGCGGAACATATGATGTGATGTAGCCCCTGGAATATGCATGTAAAACAGCGGGCATGTTACTGTATTGGCTTCAGGCATCTGAACTGCTTTTCCTAGAGGTGCATGGGGCAAAGTCACGCTGCACTTTACATGTAACTGGTAGGACTGTTGCAGTCCCGAGGCTCATGCTACCGATGTAGAATATGAGGAGTATAGAGGACCCCAAAATGGGTATCAAGTATTGTCTCAGTTCAATTTGTGAGGTTACTGTGCCAGAGTCCCTGATGTGCACATGTCCTATCGTGGGTTAGCAGATATGGCAGAATGTTCAGCTAGAGTGGTATGCCCAGTCAGTTCCACAACAAGAACAGGTGGGTAGCTGGGCTCCTTTAAGTATAGTACAAAAGGGGACTAGATTGGCCATATTGCCCTGTAAAGTATACTGTGGAACATCTTGTGCAAAAATAGGATAATGAGCATTATACTCAGAACATCATCATTCCGCCCTTTCAGGGGTTGCTCGGCTTTCCATCCAGGTGATTACTTCTTCAGGGTCTTCAAAGAAGGATGCTCTGCCTTCGTGTTCTACCCTGAGCCTGGCTGGGAACAGCATGGTGTATTTGATGTGGTGGTTCCTGCCTTTGGCCTCCATAAAGTCCTGGCGGCGACGCTGGACCTCCACAGAGAAGTCGGGGGAAAACGGCGACTTTGACATTCCCAAAAGGGATGTTACCTCTTTCTCGGGCCATTCACAGAGCTGTGTTACTGTCTTTGTAATTTAGGAGCTTAGCTATGAATGTGCGTGGGTGGGGGGAACTCCCTGCGGAGGTGGTCTGGCTGGCATGCGGTGTGCTCTCTCAACTGCTAGAATGGGGGAGAAGGCCTCTCTGCCATAGGATGTGATTAGCAGTTGTTCCAGGAATGTGGTGAGGTCTTTACCTCCTGCCCCCTCCAGGAGGCCGATTAAGTGCAGATAACACCTCCTGAGCCTGTTCTCCATATCGTCTTGTTTTGAGAAGAGCTGGTGTATTTGTTGCTGCATGCGGTCTGATCCCGTGTGTAATTGCGAAATAACACCCTCCACGGTGCTCAGACGGGCCTCTGTGGTTTTGACCCGATCGCAGAGCTGTTGTAGGTCTTGCCTTATTAATGAGATGTCCAGTTTGACTTCTTCAATCTCAGAAGCGAGTGAAGTTCGGCAGAATGTAATCGCTTCCAGGAGCTTGTCTGTGTCTCCCGCACAGTGTTAATTTTGTCGACTAAAACATTTTAGTCGACTAACTTAATACCATTTTAGTTGACTAAAATATGACTAAAACTAAAACAATTAAGATGACTAAAATACGACTAAAACTAAAAATGCCATTTTAGTGAAAAGACTAAATTGGGACTAAAACTAAAATGCCATTTTAGTCAAAAGACTAAGACTAAAACTAAATTTAAATTTGACGTCAAAATTAACACTGGTCTGTAGTGCATGTTCATACCTCAATAACATAAATAATGACACATTCAAATTTTCACCTCCGCAGTATATGAGTTTGGAAATTGAGAAATGCTTAAATAATACATTACAATTTAACTACACCCATTAGATTTTAGATGACTAAAAGGTAGGGCATTTTAGTAGACTAAAATGTCCTGGAGATTTAGTCGACTAAATCAACTTTAAAACAATCGCAGAAGACTAAAATGGGACTAAAACTAAAATGCTATTTTAGTCCTAAGACTAAAACTAAATCGAGATTCGCTGCCAAAATTAACACTGCTCCTGGTGTCTGCGCCTCCCCTGCCTTTGCAGCACCACCATCTTCCTCTTCTTGATCCAGCTTCGCCACAGCGGATTTCTGTGTTTTTGATGGATGGACATGATTGAGGTCTGGGGTACCCAGTGAGGTAGATCTGGTGTGGGCATATTATCTGTGGGTCGTAGGATGCTTTGGATTCAGGATCAATGAACGGAACTCCTCCATGTAATGTCAGGCCATGCCCCCATTTGGGTGTATTTTAAAAAAATTTGCACACATGTTGGTTGATTGAAATTGCATGTAAATTCATTCTGCAAAATCAAATGTTCTTGGGCTATATTCTTTGCCGATTGAATGTCATTTAGTGGGGAAAAAAAAAAATCAGCGTGAAATGAGAAAATATTGCATTATGGCCACTCGATGGCACTGGGGATCATAGGAAATAAGTATGCTCCTCAGCTCCAACTAACAGCCATAATGCTGTATTTTCCTCATTCACACTGTTTTTGTTTAGAATAAATAACAGTTGATCTGCACAAAAGCAAGCTGTTTTTTTTTTGTTTTTTTTTTTTTAGTTCACAACAGTTACATTGTACGTATCTGTGGTTTTGAATAGAAAATACAATAAAGAACCAGTACTCAACAATTTTTACAAAGAATTTTGAAATGTATATATATTTTTTGGATATTTCCCTAATTGTTGTAAAAATTAAAGTATGTGTATAGACACCACACCAAAGGTTTAAAAAAAAAAAAAAAAAAAAAAGTATGCTTGTTGGAGGAGGCAATGCAACCAGCAGTGATGACAAAGTGCAGTAGCAAAGAGTCAAAGAGATATAGGATTCATCGGTTTAGAACAGTCAGTAAAAAAGATATAGATGTGGATTAGTTGCTGTGGATTACTGCACTTTACACATTCCTTAATGCCTCACTGATTGGCCCCAAGCTTTGACCCTTGAAATGACACCACTTAGAACTGTGTTCTGGCGCTGTTACCCTTTGATGTTTTTACTATGAATATGTGCTGATGCAGAAAAAAGAGCTTATGGTGATTGTGTCTCGCTGAGTCAGGAGCTCTGAAGCAACCAACCCTGTGACTGCACTGTAGTCTGAAATCTGAGTCATAGGTATTTGCTGGACATTTCACTGTCCAGTTGTGCAAGTCAGACTAGACACACATATGCACCTACTAACAAGAAGGGATGTGTCTGCATATTGCTATGCAGATAATTCGTTAACCTAATTCATCTACAAAAAGAAAAAAACATTACACTAAAGAGTTGCATGCATGTGCAGAAGTCATTTATATAGAGGAAACAATTCTACACGTAGCAGTGACAGATCACCAACTATAGCAATTGGATAGCAAGCTACAAATTGCGTGTAATCACTGGCATTAGCAATTTGCAGTAATAGACAATAATCACTGGTACAAAATCGCAACTGTTATATGGCCTTTGTCTTCATGGGGTGGGGGGTCTGGATCTGGTCTTGCACTTCTGCTTCAAAAATCATAAATAATAATGGCCTACAGTGAGGGGGGGGGAGTATTTGATCCCCTTCTGATTTGATATGTTTGTCCACTGACAAAGAAATTATCAGTCTATAATTTGAATGGTAGAAAAATTGTGAAAAAAGTATTTGACCCCTTCGCAAAACATGACTTAGTACTTGCTGGCAAAACTCTTGTTGGCAATCACAGAGGTCAGACGTTTCTTGCAGTTGGTCACCAGGTTTGCACACATCTCAGGAGGGATTTTGCCCTACTCCTCTTTGCGGATCCTCACTAAGTCATTAAGGTTTTCGAGACTTACTTTTGGTTACCTGAACCTTCAGCTCCCTCCACATATTTTCGATGGGATTAAGGTCTGGAGACTGGCTAGGCCACTCCAGGACCTTAATGTGCTTTTTCTTAAGCCACTCCTTTGTTGCCTTGGCCATGTATTTTGGGTCATTGTTATGCTGGAATACCCATTCATGACCCATTTTCAATGCCTTGGCTGAGGGAAGGAGGTTCTCACCCAAGATTTGATGGTATATGACCCTGTCCATCGTCCATTTGATGCAGTGAAGTTGTCCTGTCCCCTTAGCAGAAAGACACCCCAAAAGCATAATGTTTACACCTCCATGTTTGACGGTGGGAGATAGTGTTCTTGGGGTCATAGGCAACATTCCTCCTCCTGCTAAACACGGCAAGCTGAGTTGCTGCCAAAGAGCTTGATTCTGGTCTCATCTGACCACAACCTTTTCACCCAGTTCTCCTCTGAATCATTTAGATGTCCATTAGCAAAGACGGGCCTATATCTGTGTTTTCTTGAGCAAAGGGACCTTGCAGGCACTGCAGGATTTCAGTCCTTCGCGGCGTAGTGTGTTACCAATTGTTTTCTTGGTTACTATGGTCCCAGCTGCCTTGAGATTATTATGAAAAAATGTATATGTGGAACAAAGCGCCAAAGGATTAGTGATAAAAGTAAATAAATATAAATTACCTCATGTATGTATTAATATCATGGATAAGAAATTTAACACATGATTAGATCACCTCCAGTGTAAAATTGATGTGAACAATTGACAAATTATAAAAAATATATACCGCGCTAAATGCTACATGAAATAAAATGCTACATACAATAAAATAAGTATATGTAAAACACTGAAAACAGTCAATGAAACAGTCCCCAGTGAAAAAGTGCTTGTGGAACAGTATTAGAGATCTCATATACAGTACTGTGACTTAAATTATAGAAGAGTAGTTCTGTGCTCCTTATGTGCTTAAAAATGGTGCCCCCCTAGTAGATGTGTGCTCACCCTTGGGATTGGACCAACTATCGCTAGTTAGGTCAAGTGCATATGTGGCGTGACCCCTGTGGATATCATCTGGACCGCTGGCTGGCTATGATGAATGTTCCTCATATAGTTAACTTACTGAAGATGGCCAATCTGATAGGCCAAAATGCATCGAGGTTGAGTCACATCATCGTGATACACTTCCGCCCATACGTCCAAACCCAGAAATCGAGTATCCGCCGGCCAAATTTCAGTCACTTTACTGAGAATGCTAAAGCTGGATCACATGTCTAGGAGCTGATCAACTCACATGCTAAACCCAGCTGAGTCTGTGAGAGGGACCAGAAGGTATTTTAAAAAGTCTGTGCTGGCTGTAGCGCCACCACCAGGCTGAAGTCTAAATGACGGATGTTCCAATAGGAGAGATACAGCCAGCACTGAAGCCATCTTCTTTTTTCATTCTGTGGCCCCCATCTAAATGTTTGGGAGTCTAATGTAGTAACTGTTGGCTTGTTTTATCAATAATCTTTCTAGAGAGCAGTGCCGTCATTCCCAAAAAATACCAGTCCAAAATGACAAACGCAAGCTAACTACTCTAGACTCTCTCCCCAGAATAGCAGGTGAGTAGGTTTGGGCTCAGTTGTCAGACTAATGTAGTAGCTGATATATGTTATGCGTTTGTGTTTTTGAGAATGATGGCACTCCTCTCCAGTATGGTCATTCACAACACCGCAAGTAGTCACTACTGTAGTCTCTCTCCTCTGAACCAGCAGGCAACTGGTGGGAAGGTCTGGTACAAAGTTCAATACAAAGACGGCACATATTTGAACAGGACCAAGTGCTATGTGTCCTGGGTCCCCTGGGGGATTCAACAGAGGCTTTTAACTTCTGGTGATTATTCTTTAAGGCAACCTTCCACTGATGTTTCTACTGAAAGAATCCAAACAATTATTGTTGGGTTGCATTAATTTCATGATCAATCAGATGTTTTTGCGATCAAATGCTATTTTAAATTTGCCTGAAAATCTCTGGATATGCCAGCAGTAACGATACACCTGACGCCTGAGATAATAAAGAATACAGAAAGCTAAAGTTCAGGAACTATATTATACATATACAGCATGAAACACGTCCACTTCTCCATTTCTCCTACTTTAATTTCCTAATTTGTTGACATATGTTAAAAACCATGAGAAAACTACTAGCTAATGCTGGTTTTCCTATTTTTCACAGATTGTTGAAAATATATTTTTTCTCAACGCAGATTCTCAACTAGAAATCTGGACCTATGAAATGTGCTAGACAGCATTCAGTTGTGCACATGGACACACACCTGCAGACAAGTGTCCAGTGTTTCTTTGCCAGTAACAGCAATTCCCTTCCTGACCCACTCTACTGCCGGACATAAGTAAACAGTAAGCGCCTTATTCCTTGGCGTCACACTCCGCTCACACACAGAGAGGATAGTGTATGTGTGGCTCACCCCCAATTACCAGCTCTGGCACAGACATGGATGGGCATCGTAGAAAGCTGCCTGCTTTACGACTGTCTTATAATGCATATAGTTCTTCCTTACAATACTGAATTTTTATTTGGCAAGGTTAGAAAGCCATGTATGTAGCTATTCATGGATGCACAGTATGCCTAGCTTCTTCAATGCAATTTGTAAGAACGTGAATGTAGGTTAATTAGCTATATGCAGGTCTCCTCCTTCCTGTTTCCACCTATGTCAGATGCAAAAACTAGCTTAGGCAAACTACCCAGAGAAAACATTTCAGGTGGGGAGGGGGTGTATGGGCTGGAGGTACCCTCCCAATTACAAGTACAGCAGAGAGCAACAACTTGTATACTTTTCAGGAAGCCCCCTACACGTTCACAGCTCTAAATCTTGTGAATTTCCCTTCAACATTACATTGGCTGTGGTACATATTTATCAAAAGATCAAATCATAGGTTGTACCTATGTTTTAAATGGTTGTAAACCCTACATATACCCATTGAAGTGACTGGCTTCGGGTGATACACAGAGATGAAACAAATGCTCCTACATAAGTTGAACCTGCTAATCTGCAGTCTTCTTTTCTGTACATCTGTTCACAGTCCAGTATTTATAAAGCTTGTCTGAGATGACAGAAAAAAGGGAGTGGAGAGCTGAAATGACACTCTGCAGAGCTCAGTGATGGGAGCTCTGATAGCTGATTGGAGGGAAGGGATGCTGAGCTGAGTCTGTTAATCAGCTGGAGCTCCCTCCACTTTTTTAATTTGCTTTCAGGAAAACTTGTGAAAAGTGACTCAGAGGAATGAAGCAACAGAAATTACAGTTAGTGCTCTCAATGCATTCAAGTACACACTACACTATACAAGGATATTCTTTATTTATATTTCATGTCTGAGGTTTACAACCACTTTAAAACAAAATAAAGCTGCGCTAAGGATTGATTACACATGGCGCTAAACTGTTTGGAGTAAGCCAATGCGCTGACCAATGGCAAACGGGTAAATGCAAACTATCAATGCAAAAGCAAGTGAAAACAAATGCATAAAAATGTCATTTGAAAATATAAAAAACACACCAAGTGTATAACTAGATGGATTAATAAACCCAATCTCAAATTAGTGCAGTGATGATGAAAAAAATATATGACAAAAAAGTATATATAATTTTTTTTAATAATCAACAAATAAGTCCTGATTTGCAAAAAAACAAAGCATAAAGTGAGTCCATGAACATATAGTATCTGAAAATTAAAAATAGACCCGATCCAAAATAAGTCCGTGCACAAATGAGTGAAGAAAACTTGAGCTTGGTGACATATATCCAAACCACTTGGAAAACGTGCAAGGAGTGAAGAAAATGCCTCCACCTAAAGACACACTGCCGCTTACCAGAACGATGTGGTCCCTTATGACAGGGGACCCAGGAGCATGGTTGGCTAATAACCCAGCCTAGGGTCTCTGTGGCAAGCACCAAGCTAATCAATCCCAGTATCAGTGATCCTTGTCTCAGTAAATCGGATGGTTAAATCCCCATAGAAATAGACAGAAAAGGGGCTCGCATAGTATAAAACCTTATGTGATTTATTAATCAAGAAAAGACAAATACGCACTTACAGAAAGCTGATTAAAATTGGCAACAACAAACAATCGAGCCGGCTGACTCTCGACAGCTGGCCATAACTTCCAGGACTGGCATAGCACGCGGTGGCGTCGGCATGCCGCTCCTCCCTACGCATTTTGTCACTATAACGGACGTCGTCACAGGGAACCCCTATGTGGACAGCTTTGCCCCGGATGCCTGCATACTTAGATGTGACTCTTTTAATCATCAACCCTTTGAGTTGCTAAATGTTGTACCTTCATTAAATGTAACCATATTGCTACACTTATGCCGCGTACACACGATCAAACAAGCTGGTGGAAAAGTCCGGCAAACTCAAGTCCGCCAGACAATCCCCCCGTGTGTAGCCTCCGGCATATTTTTTGACCCGAAAGTACGGCGGACTTAGAAAGAAGTTTTGCACTCCAATCCTCCCGCCGGACTCCCATTTCGGCGGACATTCCGGCCGTGTGTATGCCAGTCCGCCGTACTTTTGAAATGAGCGGACTTTTCCCGCCCGGAGAAAAGTCCGCTCATTTCGAGCGGGTCTGCAGGTAGGCGGGGCCCACGAAGGAGATGCCGCTGGCCCCGCCACCTGGTATGGACTTAAAGGGGAACCCCAACGCCGAAAAAAACGGCATGGGATCCCCCCAAAGTCCACAACAGACCCTTGTCCGAGCACGCTACCCGGCCTGCCAGGAAAGGAGGGGTGAGCGAGCGCCCCCCCCCCCCTCCTGAGCCGTACCAGGCCACGTCCCCTCAACATGGGTGCCTTGGGGAAGGGGGGGCCGTGCGGCCCCCCCACCCCAAAGCACCTTGTCCCCATGTTGATGAGGACAAGGGCCTCTTCCTGACAACCCTGGCCGTTGGTTGTTGGGGTCTGCGGGCGGGGGGCTTATCGGAATCCGGGAGCCCCCTTTAATAAGGGGGCCCCCGGATACCGGCCCCCCACCCTATGTGAATGAGTATGGGGTACAATGTACCCCTACCCATTCACCTGTCAAATAAAGTACAAAAAAAACACAACACACAAGATAAAATAATTTATTGCACAGCTCCGGGGGTCTTCCGTCTTCGGGGGTCTTCTCGCCGGACTCCGCTATCTTCTTGTAGCTCTTTTACTAGCGGAGGAGCCCGGCATTCTTCTTCGTCGCCGCGGCCTCTTCTTCCGACTTCGGGGGTCTTGTCCCCCTCTTCGGTTCTTCTGCCGGGCCACCGCGCCTTCTTCTAGCTCTTTTACAGGCGGTGGCCCGGTCTTTTGTCGCCGCCTTCCGTTCTTCAATTCTTGTCTTCTTCTTCTTCTTCAGATGTTGCCTCGCCGAGTCCTCCGCTCACAATGACGGGGAGCGGGCACGCGGCGACTTATATAGGGACAAGGGGCGGGGTCTTCGGTGGATGTCACATGGGTGGATGTCACATGGTGACCCCGCCCCCTTACGATGTCACAGTCCCGGAGGATGCTGGGACTGTCGCCATGTGACATCAACCCATGTGACATCAACCCATGTGACATCCAACAAAGACCCCGCCCCTTGTCCCTATATAAGTCGCCGCGTGCCCGCTCCCCATCATTGTGAGCGGAGGACTCAGCGAGGCAACATCTGAAGAAGAAGAAGACAAGAACAGAAGAACGGAAGGCGGCGGTGGCGACAGAAGACCGGGCCACCGCCTGTAAAAGAGCTATAAGAAGGCGCGGTGGCCCGGCAGAAGAACCGAAGAGGGGGACAAGACCCCCGAAGTCGGAAGAAGAGGCCGCGGCGATGAAGAAGAATGCTGGGCTCCTCCGCTAGCAAAAGAGCTACAAGAAGATAGCGGAGGAGTCCGGCGAGAAGACCCCCGAAGACGGAAGACCCCCAGAGCTGTGCAATAAATTATTTTATCTCGTGTGTTGTGTTTTTTTTTTGTACTTTATTTGACAGGTGAATGGGTAGGGGTACATTGTACCCCATACTCATTCACATAGGGTGGGGGGCCGGTATCTGGGGGCCCCCTTATTAAAGGGGGCTCCCGGATTCCGATAAGCCCCCCGCCCGCAGACCCCGACAATCAACGGCCAGGGTTGTCGGGAAGAGGCCCTTGTCCTCATCAACATGGGGACAAGGTGCTTTGGGGTGGGGGGGCCGCGCGGCCCCCCCTTCCCCAAGGCACCCCCCATGTTGAGGGCACGCGGCCTGGTACGGCTCAGGAGGGGGGGGGGGCGCTTGCTCGCCCCTCCTTTCCTGGCCGGCCGGGTAGCGTGCTCGGACAAGGGTCTGTTGTGGACTTTGGGGGGGACCCAAAGATTTTTTTCGGCGTTGGGGTTCCCTTTAAGTCCATACCAGGCGGCGGGGCCAGCGGCATCTCCTTCGCGGACCCCGCCTACCTGGAGACGCGCTCGAAATGAGCGGACTTTCCTCCGCGTGTGTGGGCGAGTCCGTTCATTTCAAAAGTAGGGCGGATAGTACGGCGGATTTAGTATGCCGTATTAGTCCGCTGAAAAAGTGCCGTGTGTGGGCAAGTAGCCCGTTCGGTAAGTCCGACGGACAGTCTGGCGGGAAGTCCGCCAGACTAAGTACGTCGGACAAACGGCTACGTGTGTACGCGGCTTTAGAGGCACATCTCTTCTCTTTTATACTCTGTAGCTCCTGCTTGATTTTGCTTCTAATCCCCTTGTAGAGGCTTCCATTTGTTGATAAACATTTTATGGTTACACAACCTATCACATGGCTATAATCTTTTTATATGGACTATAAACTGATTATTGGCAGCAGTTATAAACACTGCCTACACATACTGTGTGTGAACAGCAGCACTCTGTACATATAAGGTCCAACACCACTGCTGCTGTCTGCATGTAACCACTCCTCTGCTGCATCCAGAGTCAGCATTTCTGCAGAGTTCTAGCTGCACACAACCTGGCTGCAGCTGATTGGTCAGTTTGGAGGTAGTAGTAGCACAGAATTTTACTGTGTCTAGAAGTGCCATTTTCTGCCTCTAAATGCAGCAAACTATTTGCCTCTGGCTGCTTGTGTGAATGTAGCCTTAGGGCTCTTACTTATGGGCCGGCTGAGCCTGTTCAGCATAACTGCTGGCGTACACCGGTCAGCCATAAGATTATGACTACTGACGGTTTAGGTGAATAATATTGGTTATCTCTTACAATGGCATCTGAAAGTCAGTGGGATATATTGGCCAGCAAGAAAACATGTTGTCCCTGAAGTTGCTGTGTTGAAAAGATAAAAAAATTGGAATCACAGTTTGTTGCGTATGGTGTTGCGTAGCTGCAGACAAGCCAGGGTGCCCATGCCCACAGCCAAAAGCACTTACATTGGGCACGTGAGCATCCGAACTTGATCATGGAGCAATGGAAGAAGGTGACCTGTTCTGATGAATCACATTTTCTTTAATCATGTGGATGGCCGGGAGCGTGTGTCTCTCTTACCTGGGGAAAAGATGGCACCGGGACACTGTGGGAAGAAGACAAGGCGGTGGAGGCAGTTTGTTGCTTTGGACAATGCTACACCTACCGAAACATTGTTGCTGACCAAGTACACCCCTTCATGGAAACGGTAGTCCCTGATGGCAGTGGTGTCTTACAGCAGGATAATGTGCCCTGTCACACTGAAAATTTTTTTATGGTTTGAGGAATACAAATTTGAGATGTTGACTTGGCTTCCAAAGTCTCCCGATCTCAATCCAATGGATCATCTGTGGGATGTGCTGTAAAAACAAGTCTAATCCATGGAGGCCCCACCTTGCAATTTACAGAGATTAAAGGATCTGCTATGGATGGCTTGCTGCCAAATACCACAGCATACCTTCAGATGTCTAGTGGCATCCAACAGATCAGGGCTGCTTTGGCAGCAAAAAAGGGACCTACTCAATATTAGGTGAGTGATCATAAAACTATAGTCGTTTGTAGTGGCGTAACTAGAACCTTCAGGGCCCCAGCACAAAAAAACATGAAGGGCTTCCCTGGCCCCCAGCCAGGGCCCTTTGCTCTGAGCCCGGTGGTGGAACACCGGGGCCCGGTTGCAAGTGTGACCCTGGTAGTTCTGCCACTGGTGTCAATCGTTTTTCATTCTTATTTATTTATTTTTATATATTTGTTTTATATTTATTTTTTACAATATTTATTTATTTTGTTAAATTTAAGAGCCTTAGGTGAGATGTCAGTGGTCAAAATAGACCTCTGATGTTTCACCTTTGAGACAGAGAAAGGGGATTGAAGACGCAGCCCTCAATATACTTCTCTGCAGCCTCAGCTGCACTGAATGAATGAACAGGAATAGCTCTGTAGAGAGTTTCACATTCATTCATAAACTGAAGCATAGTAAACACAGTTTACTATGGTCCAGTTATGAATGGACACAGTCAGTGACTCTTCATTCAGAAAAGGAAGGGGCTGATAAATGACACATTTACTGGCCCCTTCCTCGCTTTCTATCCTGACGCATTCCCCCGCAGATGGTAGGTGAGTTGAGGAGGGAACCCGGCAAGCTGCAGGGGATGAGGCGGGAGCCAGGAGAGGGCACGGAGGGGCAGGAAAGAGCACAGGAGGGCTGCAGAGCATATGGGGGCAGCAGAAAGAAGCTGGATAGGAGGAGCAGCAGAAAGCCTGCTTCTCCTCTTCCTTCCGAAGGGCATTCAGTGGCTGCAAGAGGAAAATGGAGAGATTGGTTTCTCTATATGCATCTGCCCCCCGTCGATTTTCCTATCTAGGTGTACAGGGGGGCCATGTGGGGCCGGGTCGCAATTGCAACCCCTGTAAGTATGCCCCTGGTTGATTGGTGTATTTCTTGTGTCCAGGTAGCTCAGGTGCAGCGGTACTGTCTGTCGTTGACATGAAGGGCTCATTCAGATGGGCGTTTAAGCCCATTCTCTGTGCAGGGCTGCTGTCAAATGTGTGTGCATTCACCTTGGAGCTGCGTTCAGGCAGCCCATAGAAGTGGATGCACATGCAGCAGCTGCACAGACGCAATCACACGTTAAAGGTTTAAGGTGGGGAGAAATGGGTGTATGGGTCCGAAAATAGAGGCTCCCATACATGTATTTACTCTGTGTATAAATAAATAAATAACATGTAATTGCGCTCCCCTCTTCCTGGAATAAACTGTTAAAGAAGTTCTTTGGTAGCACCAGCACCCTCATCTAAGTGATTACACAGGGTCACCAACTGAAAACCCTAGTGTTGAAGGCAGCTATACAATGAATGATGTTTTTACATGACACAATCTATTTCACAGCAATTATGCAACAATCCCAAAATAGCCAATGGGGATAAACATAGCAGATGAACTTGTGTCATAGTATTAGCATCACAGAGCAGTGGTAAGCTGGCATGTCTTGTCCAATTAAAAAAAATAATCATCATCGCGTCCCATGTTGGACTGTGTAGTGGAGGTAAGATCACCCAATATTGCATTAATAGATGTACTGTATATGTATGGTGAAACTGGGTAGCAATTCCAAGACAACTGGTAATTTTGGTTTAAAAAAAAAAACTACCTTCGTTTAATTTTTATTTCCATTAGCTTAAACAAAGACAAAAGAGCCTATATACAGTATATGCTTAGGGTACACAACAGAAATTCATTGTATAGCATTTGTAACTGATGTCTAAAAAGAAAAAACGAAATAAGCAGAATAGACTTAATTTGTGATTGAAGTAAATAAAACTTGTTGATCTTCATTTAGCAAGAATCAGCAATCATTGTGTCATGTCAGTGTTCACATACTCATTTTTTAGTTATATTTGGAAGGTAAACATCATTGTGACATTTAGTCACCCTGTATGTGTCTTGTAAATGCAGCCACTGCTCAGCAGACCAAAAATTCTTCTAGACAGATAGATACTGTCTAACCTTCGTACATGGAGCGGCACAAAGAATGAAATTCAGTGAAACGCTGATCAGAATGTCCTTTCTGATTAATATACTCCCACACAAAATTCCTGCAGTCTGGTATGATAATATTATGGTACAAGTTGAACTCATTTCCTAGGTTAATATCAAACTAGTGTCCTAGGATCTTTACACTTTGTCCTCACGTGCACATCTGTCTAACATTAAAAGAGCTATATCATCCCAGTCCATCCATTCATTTCAGGGAATCAAATTTAGGCTCGGTTCACACAGGACGCGGCACGACTTGCAGCGCCGCGACCTCAGCGGCGACTTGCAAAACGACTTCTGTATAGAAGTCAATGCAAGTCGCCCGAAGTCGCCGCAAAAGTAGTACAGGAACCTTTTTTCTAAGTCGGAGCGACTCGAGTCGCTCCTATTAGAACGGTTCCGTAGTACAGAACGGGGGCGACTTGTCAGGCGGCGAAGTCGCCTGGACAAGTCGCCCCTGTGTGAACCGAGCCTTAGGAAGAACCCCTGGCAGAAAAGTGCTTTACCTAGATCTGTTTTTACATGTACGTTATATTACCAAAAGTATTGGGATGCTTGCCTTTACTCAAACTTTAATGGCATCCCAGTCTTATGCCCCATACACACGGTCGGACATTCCGACAACAGAATCCATCGGATTTTTTCTGACGGATGTTGGCTCAAACTTGTCTTGCATACACACGGTCGCACAAAGTTGTCGGAAAATCTGATTGTTCCGAACGCGGTGACGTAGAACACGTACAAAGACACTATAAACGGGCCAATAGCTTTCGTCTCGTAATTTATTCTGAGCATGCGTGGCACTTTGTCCGTCAGAATTGCCTACACACGATTGGAATTTAAACGATCGGATTTTGTTGTCGGAAAAATTTAGATCCTGCTCTCTCAAACTTTGTGTGTCGAAATTCCGACGGAAAAAGTCAGATGGAGCCCGCACATGATCTGATTTTCCGACAACACGATCCGATCGCTCATTTTCCGTCAGAAAGTCTGACCGTGTGTACAAGGCATTAGTCTGTAAGGTTCAATATTCAGTTGACCCACCCTTTGCAGCTATAACAGCTTAAACTCTTCTGGGAAGGCTGTCCACAAGGTTTAGGAGTGTGTATACAGGAATGTTTGACCATTCTTCCATAAGCGCATTTGTGAAGTCAGGTGCTGATGTGGACAAGAAGGCCTGGCTGGCAGTCTTCGCTCTAATTAATCCCAAAGGTGTTCTATCGGGTTAAAGTGAAGACTGTGCAGGCCAGTGAAATTCCTCCACCCTAAACGTACTCATCCATGTCTTTATGGACCTTGTTTGTGCACTGCGTAGTCATGTTGGAACAGGAAGGGGCCATCTCCAAACTGTTCCCACAAAGTTGGGAGCATGAAATTGTCCAAAATGTCTTGGTTTGCTGATGCCTTAGGAGTTCCCTTCACTGGAACTAAGGGGCCAAGCCCAACACCTGAAAAACAACCCCACACTACAATCCTCCCTCCACCAGATGATGAGGACCAACTGCGGAGCCAAGCCCAAAGCCTGAAGAACAACCCCACACCATAATACCTCCTCCACCAAATGATTTGGACCAACTAAGGGGCCAAGCCTAACTCATGAAGAACAACCCCACACCATAATCCCTCCTCCACCCAGTGGCGGAATTACCAGGGTCGCACCAGTCGCATTGGCGACTGGGCCCTCTGGTTCCGCCACTGTAGGGGGGCCCGCCGCTGCCTGGGAGAAAGTACAGTACACTCACGGTGTACAGTCATTCACGGGGAGTACGCTCCGCCCATCCTCTCCTGCCGATCCGCCCATCCTTACCGAGCGCATTGACGGGCACACTGCAAGGCTCCTCCCATCCTCTCCTGCCGATCCGCCCATCCTTACTGAGCACATTGACGGGCACACTGCAAGGCTCCGCCCATCCTCTCCTGCCGATCCGCCCATCCTTACCGAGCGCATTGACGGACACACTGCAAGGCTCCGCCCATCCTCTCCACCCATCCTCTCATCCCACACTTAGGGGCACAGTCCCCGCCCACTTCGCCCATCCTCTCCACCCATACTCTCTGCCTGAACTCACGGGCACAGTCCCCGCCCGCTCCGCCCATCTTCTTTGGCCCTGCCTGCACTCACAGGCCCCGCCCATCCCCTCTGCTCAGTGCTACTGCTCATCCAAGCAAGACCCAGCAAGGAAGGGGGACAGAGTGATCTGCAAGTGAGTGGCACCCATCCCTCAATATCAACACTGCCACTGATCCCCACACCCCCACACCACCCCCACTACTGCACTGATACCCCCACACCACCCCCACTACTGCACTGATACCCCCACACCACCCACACTACTGCACTGATACCACCCACAGCAACACCACCCCCGCCACTACTGCCACTGATACCCCCCACAGCACCACCACCCCCGCCACTACTGCCACTGATACCCCCACAGCACCACCACCCCCGCCACTACTGCCACTGATACCCCCACAGCACCACCACCCCCGCCACTACTGCCACTGATACCCCCACAGCACCACCACCCCCGCCACTGATACCCCCACTGATACCCCCCACACCACCACCACCACCACTACTGCCACTGATCCACCATGACCACTACTGCCACTGATCCACCATGACCACTACTGCCACTGACCCCATCCTTGCCACTGATACCATTCCCCTCCCCACCACTCAATCCCACCCACCACCCCCAACCACCATCCTTGCCATGGATTCCATTGCACTGATCCCATTCCCCCACCACCTCTGCCACTCCTCCCATTCAATCCCCCTACCACTGATCCCACCCCCCCACCACAACCCTTGCCACTGATCCCATCCCCCTCACCGCTGCCACTTATCCCATCCCCCCACCACCACTGTTGTCACTGATCCCATCCCTACCCAACCACCACTGCTACCACTGATCCCATCCCCCCACCGCTGCCACGCATCCCATCTCTCCCTCGCCGCTGCCACACATCCCACCCCCCTCCACCGATGACACTGATCCTATCCCTCCCCAACCGCCACTGATCCCATCCCCCACCAACACCGCTGCCACCCACTGATCCCAGGGGCGTAACTACAGGGGTTACAATTGCAATAGCACACATGTTGCCCCTGACCACCTGGATGGGGGGGGGGGCATTTAGAGGAACAAATCCCCCTCCATTTTTCTCCTGCAACCACTAAAATTCTGCTTCTCCTCCTCTCTCTGATAGGCATTCAGTGGCTGCATGAGGAAAATGGAGGGGATTTGTTCCCCCTTCTATCCAGGTCCTGCTGCCCCTGAGATCAGTGGGAAGGGCCCTGGCCCGGAGGTCAGGGGGGCCCTCCATCATTTTTTGCACCGGGGCCCTGAAGGTTCTAGTTACGCCACTGCCTCCACCAAATGATTTGGACCAACTAAGGGGCCAAGCCTAACACATGAAGAACAACCCCACACCATAATCCCTCCTCCACCAAATGATTTGGACCAACTAAGGTGCCAAGCCTAACGCATGAAGAATAACCGCACACCATAATCCCCCCTCCACCAAATGATTTGGACCAGTGGGTGGGCCAACGCAATATTGAACCCTATGGACTATGACTAGGAGGCCATAAAAGTTAATGTGAGTGTAAAGGCAGGTGTCCCAATAGTTTTGGTAATATAGTGGCTGTATGTTTGTTTGATTTTGGACCTTAGTTAGGAATAATAGATAGATAAATACTTTATTGGCATGGCAAAACAAATTACAATGAAATTCTTCTGTGGGAAAAAAAACTCCTCTCATGTAAAAATATAAAAGCAACAACACACTCACATATAAACATATACACTCCTATACATAAATAATTAAATAAAAAAACAATAAAAGCCTAATAAAGTGAGACCCTGGAGCTGCAACAGTAGCCAAGTCACTACAATCCCCCATGTACAAATTGTCATCAATAGAGCAGGGTGCAGGGAATAAATGTATATCCTTAAAGAGGTCATACATGCATCAACATTTAGCCAGTTCACTAGGGACCAAACACATTTTCAACCATGTACAACCAACCTATCAGCTTTTGCACGATCAAGCAGTGCCCCTAGCCATAGCCGGTGTCTTGTAAAATAGTGTCCCCCATCAGATGCTGTCCCCTGCGTACTGCGCATGCGCAGTACACAGGAATACAGATTCCGAAAATTGCCGAGGACGAACGGCGCCTGCGTCGTGAGTCCAGGTTCTATCCCCACTATCCAAGTGGACATAGAGTTAGAATAAAAAAGAGCCGAGCGGAGCGAGGCCGAGCCCGAAGCGTGGCGAGCGAAGCTCGCCCACGAGGGGCCCTCTAAAATTCTTAACCCTATGTCCGCTTGGATAGTGGGGCTACCTCCTCCACTCATGGCGCAGGCGCCGTTCAACTTTGGAGTTTTTCCGAAGCTTCGGCTGCTCCGTACTGCGCATGCGCAGTACGGAGCGGACAGCATTTGATGGGTGGACTGTATTAGGCAGAACACCGGCAACACTGATCACTGTATGCTGAGGGGCTCAGCAGGAATCTTTCCCCCATCCACATTCTATGTGTATGCATTTACATTAATTTATTCATCTACAAATCTGTGCAGCCCTGGATGCAGGTGTGTCCTATTTTGTTTTTCCCTCAGTTTAGGCCGATACATATTCTACATATTTTTGGTAAAAAAAAAAAAAAACGCAGGAAGCATTTATTGATTGATTTGCGCAAAAGTTATAGCGTTTAGAAAATAGGGGATAGTTTTATGGCATTTTGATTAATCATTTTTTTTTATTAGTAATGACTGCGATCCACAGATCCACATCCTGTCAGGGGAGAGGAGAACTGATTGGATGTTCCTTGTACAGAGGAACACTGATCGGTCTCCTTCCCTCATCAGTCCCCTCCACAGTTAGAATCACTCCCTAGGACACACATTTAACCCCTGCAGTGCCCCCTAGTGTTAACCCCTTCCCTGCCAGTCACATTTATACAGTAATTGGTGCATTTTTTTATAGCACTGGTCCCTTTATAAATGTGAATGGTCCCAAAATAGTGTCAAAAGTGTCAAATCTGTCCGCCGCAATGTCACAGTCACGATAAAAATCTCAGATCGCCACCATTAGTAGTAAAAAAACTAAAAAAAAATAATAAAAATTAAAAATCTATCCCCTATTTTGTAGAAGCTATAACTTTTGCGCAAACCAATCAATATACGCTTATTGGGATTTTTTTTTACCAAAAATATGTAGAAGAATATATATCGACCTAAACTGAGGTCGATATATTTTTTAAAAATTTGGATATTTATTATAACAAAAAGTAATAAATATTGTGTTTTTTTTTTCAAAATTGATGCTCTTTTTTTGTTCATAGCACAAAAAATAAGAAACGCAGAGGTGATCAAATACCGCCAAAAGAAAGCTCTGTTTGTGGGAAAAAAAACAATCAAAATGTAATTTGGGTACAACGTCGCATGGCCGCGCAATTGTCATTCAAAATGTGACAGCGCTGAAAGCTGAAAATTGGCCTGGGCAGGAAGGGGGTGAAAATGCCCTGTACTGAAGTGGTTAATATATGGACAGTTACCTTTCCTGGAATGCAGTGATGTCGGCACCCCAGGCGATTTTCAGATCGGCTCTCCGGTGCTGCCCCGCCATTCATGGTAAGGGAAAACGGAAGTGAAGCGGAGATTCCACTTTTGGGTGGAACCCTGCTTTAAACACAGTGCATAAAACTGGGGGAGTGGAAAGATGGGTGATCTCTTTATCTTCTCCTTCTTTCTTCTCTATTCACTCTTTTTATCTTTTCCTTGGTCTCATGTATTCCTTGCTCGCCCACAGCTGAAGGCCATAGTCCAGGCTTGTTCTACTGCTGCCCCAGACATTGCTCTATTGGAGATAGGGGTTGACCTTTAAATATACAACCTAACCAAATGTTCTGTCATGGATACTGTTTTGCTAGGCCTCCAAAATCTGATATGTATAACTCGTGTATAATAATAATAAGATAATTTCTTATGATGCTGAAGTTAAAGCGATGTTCCAGCCGCAATGTTTTTTCAAACACTGTAGCTGCTGGCTTTTAATAAGGACATTACCTGTACAGGGAGTCCACAATTTCGCCAAACCCCCCCAAGGCCGATAAGTCCAACGGATCGGATACTGGTATCACCATTTCAACTAAGGGAAACCGGCAGTGGAGCCTTACAGCTTCACCCGCTGCGCTTTGTGAATGGCCAGCTTGTCTTCTGGGACACACACAGGTCCCAGAAGACAATGGGGGCTCGCCGCAGAAAAGGATGTGACGTCCTTGACCACGGGCCGGCTGGATTTGAAGTACTCTTATTACTTCCAAAAAAGGTACTATATATAAAAAAAAAAATGTTTTAAATATCCAAAAACGAGGGGTGGAGAGGTGGTCTTTCATTTAAGACCACCTCTCAAAATTGGGTGGAACTCCGCTTTAAGGAGCCAACTTTAGCATCATTAAAGTGGTTGTAAACCCTTACAAACCACTTTGACCTACAGGTAAGCCTAGATTAAGTCTTACCTGTAGGTCCAAGAAATATCTCCTAAACCTATACGATTTAGGAGATATTTACAAAAAGACAGCCACCGCTGTCTACGGCGCATGTGCCGTAGACAGCGGCGTGCAGGCGCACTGGGCAGGCCGCGGATCGTGGCGATATGCTGCGAGTGTCGGCTCCTGTGCGCATGCGCGGGAGTGACGTTGTGATTCGTCGGAGCAGCGAGACCCGGAAATCACTCCGGGATCCATGGCAGTGGCGGACATGAAGACGGAGGACCGCTTCGGGGGCTTCGTTCTCAGGTAAGTTATTCATAATGAGCTAGTATGCTATGCATACTAGCTCATTATGCCTTTGCCTTGCAGGTTCCTTTTTTTATTTTATTTTTTCAACTGCCTTTACTTCCTCTTTCATTTTTTGGTGTAGCCTTTACTAAACTACTTTGTTTTGTTTAAAGCGGAGGTCCACCCTAAAATGGACCTTCCACTCATCGGAATCCTCCCCCCCTCCGGCGCCACAATTGGCACCTTTCAGGGGGGAGGGGGGTGCAGTTACCTGGATAATCCAGGTAACTGCACCCACTTCCGGGCTAGCTCTCTGCGGAAAGGGGCGTAGATTATGCCCCTTTCCGCAAGTGCCCGCCCCCTTCCGCAAGTGCCCCGCTGCCTGCTGGGAAACACACAGATCCCAGAGGCAGCGGGGACCGTCCTCATTGCGCAGCGCGGCTCGCGCATGCGCAGTAGGGAACCGGGAAATGAAGCCGAAAGGCTCCATTTCCTGATTCCCATACCCAAGATGGCGGCGGCAGCACTCGAGTGACGATCTAGAGATCGGCTTCGGGTGCCGACATCGTGGGCGCGCTGGACAGGTAAGTGTCACTATTTTAAAAGTCAGCAGCTGCAGTATTTGTAGCTGCTGACTTTAAAAAAAAAAAAAAAACGCGGAGTCCCGGCGGACTCCCGGCGGACTCCCGGCGGACTCCCACTTTAAGCTCTTGTACGTGTATATTGTTTATTCCATCCTGCAAATTTTAATATTTTTTTAAAAAATAAAATAAGACGGTGGATAGGTGTTTCTGCTTGGACAGTACTTTTGTAGAGGTTCACCATTCGTTCACCATTGTGGTTTATTTACTAAAGGCAAATTGGCGGTTCACTTTGTGAGGGAATTTTCTCCGGAGCTTAGTGACTGAGGGGAAGCTCCGCTGACTTCCATCATCCAGTCATGGGCAAGCAAAAACTGACTTGCGTTATTGGGTGTTCTTTACAAAGTGAAATTTCCTCACATTCACAAAACTGAGAGGAAATGTATTTGCAAAGTGAAACTTCCTTTGAAGCCTATTTGTCTTTCAAACTCCATCCTGAGCTCTATAGTCCGGTATATGATTATGTATACACAGTATTAGGAGGGAGCGCTGTGTGTGAGGGACCCCAGGAAGGTCTCTCTATCTCCCTCACACACGGCGCTCCCGGTAGTTCGGATGCTCCCGCCATCCATTGATAATAGAGGAGCGGTGACCGCTGTGACTGATGTGTGAGGGGAGGAGGAGGACGAGGACAGGAGGGATCCGGGGGAGGGGGCGGGGAGCTCGGGCACACACTGTCCTCTGTCTCTCTAAGCCCCATACATAGCAGACACACACAGGGACATGGCTGGACCGGAGCACTCGGGACCTGTATAGTGCCAGAGGAGGAAGCTTCCAGTGTCCTCCCTCACCCAGCACCATGATAGAGGTGTCCATCCCCTCCATAGGACACCAGGTGATGAAGGCAGACAAGACCCGGACGGTATGTAATCTTATCCATCCTCAGTGACTGAGTGTAGACTTTGTACATTGTGTAATGTGTGAGGAAGGTCAGTATGTAGCACACATACACACGCTCATTCACATCTGTGTGTTCAGGGAATGTGTCAAAAACTGCACGCCACTCATGTGGTGCCAATGATTTTTAAGGCTCCATTCACACCTGAGCATATCAGAAATACACATTTCTGCAGGTGTTTCTGAAATGCCACACAAAAAAAACAAAACGCGGATTTGGATGCCATTAATTCTTAGTGGCATCCCACCTGTGGTTCGAAAACACACCAAAGTCGGCTCCAAAAAAAAGGGTACATGAGCGACTTTGGCCCGATTTTGGAGCGGGGGAAGCTCATTCAAGTGAATAGCGCTACCCCAAACAAACGCACAAAAAGCATGCAGAAAACTCAACAGAGGAGCATTGATAGGAATGGATCCTAATGGCATCCCCAGACGCAGCCAGCTTTTGCGCACGGAAAAATGCACGTTAAGAAAATGCACAATGACGAACATCCAAAAGGTGTGGGAGCTTCTTTGTCATGCGGAGGGCACACTATTCAACATTTTTTTACTGTGATATATACTGTATTCTGTATCAGTTTTAAATAAATGGTGGTTCAAGAGAGAATAGAGCGCTCATAGGAGTGCGTGCACATGTGTGCTCATGGCCTCATAATGACCTTGTGTTATACATGTTTATAATGTGTGACTGTCATTTAGACCCCTTTCACACTGAGGCAGTTTTCAGGTGTTTTAGCGCTAAAAATAGCGCATGTAAAGCGCCTAAAAACTGCCTCTCATGCCTCCCCAGTGTGAGGCCGAGTGCATTCACGTGGCGGGATGGAAAAAAGTTCTGCAAGCGGCAACTGTGGGGCGGTGTAGGAGCACTGTATACAGCGCTCCTACACTGCCCCTGCCCATTGGAATAAATGGGTAGCATTTCGGAGGGGCCTGAAAAGCGCTCCAGAAGTGCCGCAACATGGGCGCTTTTAACCCCTTCTTGTGGGATAAAATCGCCCTGCTAGCAGCTGAAAAGCTCGCTTAAACAGCAGTAGCTAAAACTAGCGGCGCTTTACTGCTACCGACCCCCCGTGCCAGTGTGAGAGCAGCCTTATAGAATAAATGATCTAGTTTGCAGCCTTTGGCAAGCTCAATTTATGTCTCATCCATCTCAGCAGGACGTTTTCACTCCATGATGAAGGACTTGCTAACCTTTCTAAAGCCTGGTACACACCAGTCAACCCAGCAGGGCTAAACGGACAAAAAAAATCTGACCGCTCAGGAGGAGCCATTGTACTAACAATTCAATGTTGGTACAGCAATCTCCCTTAGTGTTCTATTGTGTTCTGACAGGGGAACGCCCACCCTTTTCAGAACACTCTGGTCAGCACTCTCAGCCATTGGCTGACAGCACTTATTGGGAGCCGATCAGCAGACCTTTTTCAGTCATGCCCCTTCGACAGAAGTGACTGACTCCAGTACACACGGGCCAAATGTTGGGTGGTTTCTATTGAACCGGCCGATGCTGTCCGATATTTGTGTATGAGGCTTAAAGAGTTTGTTACCCTAAAGAAAAAAAAATGGATGCTGTTCCTTTAAAGCATGTTATACTGCACAGTGCTTGTGCTGTGTAATTTGGCCCCTTGTATAACCTACAATACCTGGCTGATCCTGCCTGGTTCTGCCCCCCCCCCCCCTTATACTGACCACGGTTTATAATGGCTGCAGAGCCCTGACACCGTGGTCAGTTTACGCGCCTCAGTCATCTGCAGCTATGCTCTCCCCCCTCCACTCCCTGCCTGTCAGCTTGTGACAGTGACACCCCCCCCCCCCTCCTGCTACTAAAATCAATTTTACATTTTTATATAGTCCTCTCTGTTTCCTAATACTATGTGCCCCTGTGTGTGTATTTTATTAAACAAAATGGCATCTATACCTATTTTCAGAGCACCTCTCGGCGCTCACGTGATCGGCAGGCTCTCTTCTCCAGACTGACGTCAGCAGAGGATTCTCGGCTCCTCACGCTGTAGCTGTAAGATCGAGAGTGAAGCAAAGCGGCCGGTCACGTGAGCACAGAGGGGCACTCTGAAATAAGGTATAGACAGCATTTTTTTTTATAAAGCACACACACAGGTGCACATAGTATTAGGAAACAGAGAGGATTGTACAGAGTGGCTTAAAGAGGAAGTAAACCCTGATGAGTTTACTTCCTCTTTCATTCCCTGTAAAGGTAAAGCATAATGGACTACTATGCATCGCATAGTAGCCCATTATGTGTCACTTACCTGACACAGGAGCCAGCGAAGTCGCCGCTGTCCCCTGTAGTCCGCCGCATCCATCTTGCTGGTGGGGTCTCGCAGCTCCGCCGCTGTTATTCGGCGAAGCCGCGATGACATCACTCCCGCGCAAGCGCACGGGAGTCGACACGCGCGGCAGCTCCATTCTTGGAAATGCCGCACTCAGTGCGCCTGCGCGCATGCGCCGTAGACAGCGTTGCCTGTTTTCGGGCAAATATCTCCTAAACCATATAGGTTTAGGAGATATTGCTTGGACCTACAGGTAAGCCTTAATCTAGGCTTACCTGTAGGTCAAAGTGGTTTGTAAGGGTTTACAACCACTTTAACAATCACTTTAAGTGTTAATCTGGCCATACAGGGTTAGCATTTTGTTTGAATGTTCGTACAGAAATTCTGACAGGTCAACGGAGCATACTATAGTATCATCAGTGAGTGACTCAACAAACATAGTTAGAAAGCCCTTACAATTTTCTTTTGGCTACCGTGCTAATGGTTTGAATGTTAATGATCAACATTAGGATGCATGGAAGGAATGTCAATGTACTGTATTGTCTTTGTCACTATAACCTACACCATATATCGACCGTTCTCAACTAGGATTCCTCCATGGGTTGCTAGGGGTTTTTGACCAATGGCTAACTGATCTTCCATCTAATGGTGCCTGCATAGTGCCAGGTCCTGTGTCACTTGCGTGAGGGCAAGGGTGTCATTCTGGCCACTCCTGTAAGAGGGCCATTCTTCCCACTTACCACCACCAATACATTTTCCCAATAACCTCAATAGGCTAATGTTACTAGGGTTTGCCTGAGACTTGAAAATTATTTCAAGGGCTCCTTTGAGGTAAGAAGAATGAGAAAGGCTTCCCTTTATAAAACAAACAAATGTTCATGACAGGGAATTAAAGTTCTACTTCTGGCTCAAACTTCACCTTGCACCTGCACATTATAGGTATGATTTTTTCCTGAATGGAATACACATTTTCATCCTTCCCTTTGATTTTTTTCTCATTACTGTGATCAATAATGACTGTTGAAATATCCCCATTGACTATTAGAAGATCCAACAAATGTTTGAAAAATTACTTTTTCCAAACAAAATTCCAGCCGCGTCAGGCAAGTGTTAAGCCCCGTACACACGATCAGAATATTGTACACAAAATACCGCTTTTAGGCCGGGTTCACACCGCTGCGATGCGGGAACGCCGCAAATCCGCGGCGTTTTCCCGCATCGCACACCTCCCGCCGGCAGTTCACACTGCCCTATGCGGACGGCTGGGAGTGTCAATGATATGTTAATGACACCCCCAGATCCGTCCGCATATCGCAGTGCGATCTGCCGACTCGCACAGGAATCGGATCGCATGGTGTGAACACCCATGTGATCCGATTCTGTTGCGGACCAAAAAAAGGGTCCCGTGCGAGTTTGCTGCGGGAGCGATGCGAATTCAGCCATACTATCTGTATGGCTGAACTCGCATCGCTACGGAGATCGGATGTGATTTGCGGTGCGAATCACATCCGGATCTCCCCCCGCAGCAGTGTGAACCCAGCCTTAAAGCGATCGTACGATAATCTGATCATTAGTACACAGCTGTCGTCTGAAATTATCCAAAGGGACAAACACGAAAATATTTCTTGTACGATACCAGATCGTACGATTTTCGTTTTAATCAGTACAGTTTTCATCTGAAGATATAATACATTACAACACATTACATCACTTAAACATTTTTATTCTGTCGTATGAGAATTGTTATACTTTAGTAACCTATTCATTTTCGATATGGAGATTCGCATGTAAAAGAAATGGACGATCATTCGTCCGATAATCTCATAGTGTGTACTAGGCTTTAATGTTGTTTTTAAAATATAGTTCAGCATTATGGTCGCTAGTTGTTTAGAAGAGCGATCATTCGGCAAATCGGCACCGATAAGGAATTATCTGCAAAGCACAACGACCCCTAAAAAACGTAGTGCTCTGTGCCTACTGGATCTACAGATGATACCGTTTTAGGAGGTTATTAAAGGTTCATCAGATGCCAAGTTTTGAATAGAGTTTTTGTAAATATTAGATCTGAAGTACCCTGGGCCACCCAAGGTCTAAATCCAGCCCTGATATGAACATTAGTAATTGCTGTATGATGTAGGATTCTTGTACTGTGTTTTCATATTAAATGAGCCCAAATTGTTTACTTGATTTCAGTTGACTAAATAAATGAATCACTTTACCTTGTAAAACATAATACAGATAACAGTTAGAAATTAGGAGCTTCAGGCTGGCCAGCTAGGGCCTAGAGTTCTGAGGCTGTAAGGTCTTTTTCTTTCCTTTTTATTTAATTCATATTTTTTTGGTTGAACTTCATAGACATGTGTGTTTTTGTCAGCGAAGCTAACTATGTAACAGAGATGGTCAGATGTCTTGGCGATAATAATGGGAAGTGAGACATTTCAATGAATGACGCGTCAGTCTCCAGGACCTGCTGTGGTCATCTTTCTAATTCAAACACGCAGAGAAAGCTTTGTTCTCTTTTCTTCACAGAGAACAAATAGCTATCAGTGGGAAAATGCAGTATGTTTGAGCAATTGTGATCAAGGCTGATTAAGATTTGGAAGTGCTCAGCCTGGTTTTGCTGATCATGCTCAAATCAGTTGGCTTGGTTGTTTCATCAGGATATGTATGAGAATGAATTATTCGTACATTTACTAGCACGGTTGTCATGGAATATGTATAGGCTCTGGGTGAAAAATACCTGGCTTCCTTAGACCTCTTACACACAAGATCCTTAAAAAGAGGAACTGCAGTCTGCTTACATAATTTGTAATAAAAACATCTTTGCCATTCTGAAGCTTCCCTCCAACCACTTTGCATATTATTTTATATATACTGTGATTCAGTACTTGCCAAAAATGCTGCAGAAATCTCCCTACACTGAGTCTGGCTGTCATCAGTTTAACTGGGGGCAGTTGAAGCTGCTGCCTGTTCACTTCCTGGATTTACACAGAATCACAGAGGCACACCTCCAGCTCTGCAGCACTCATTGGCCCTCTTATGACTTATCCCCCCTCCCATCCTGGTAAACTCTCACAGGAGTGAGAGAGCTGTGCATGATGTCATAAGCCTAGTTTTTTTTTCCAGACAAGAAACAGGAAGTGGGCTGTATAAGGTATTTTTACTGACAGAAAAAAATGGTTTACTATCCAAAGTTAAACTACAAGGGCAGAGGATTTATTAGATGGAAAGATGAAAAAATGACTGAAGTTCCGCATTAAAGTTATTGTAAAGTCTTTTTATTTCCTATAAAAATAACAAACATGTTATAATCGCCTGCTCTGTGCAATGGATTTGCACAGAGCAGCCCAGATCCTCCTCGTTTTGGGTCCCTCTTCTGTGCTCATGGCCCCTCCCTCCTGTTGAGTGCCCCCACTCATGGACATCACTAGTTAGAGATGGATCTCAGGTAAGTATAAGGAGGGGGGGGGGTGCTGCACACAGAAGGTTTTTTATCTTAACCACTTCTGAACCGGCTCACACCAATATATACGTCTGCACTTTCAATAGGGATATAGTTGTTATGGCAGCAGCTAGCTACCATAACCCCTCATCTTCAGTTAGCGGTCCGGTTTCAGATAAAAGTGGTCTCTGCGGTGAATTCGCTGCAAGATCACTTTTATTGGCGGCGGGAGAGGGCCCCCTTTACCACCGTTCTCTGGTGCCCTCTGCCGCTTACCAGAGCCATCGGTAGCAGCTTTTTTCCCCCAGATCTTATATTTAAAAGGTCCTGTCGTGCTTTTTTTGTATTACAAGGGATGTTTACATTCCTTGTAATAGGAATAAAAGTGACACCATTTAAAAAAAAAAAAAAAGAATAGTGTAAAAAAATAAAAATAAAAGGTAAAATAAAAAAGAATTCTTTAAACGCGCCCCGTCCCGAGCTTGCGTGCAGAAGCGAACTCATATGTGAGCAGCGCCCACATATGAAAACTGTTTAAACCACACATTCCTCTAGCTCAAAACATGCAACCTGTAGATTTTTTTAAACGTCACCTATGGAGATTTTTAAGGGTAAAAGTTTGTCGCCATTCCACGAGCGGCCACAAATTTGAAGCATAATTTGTTGAGTATCAATTTACTCAGTGTAACATTATCTTTCACAATATTAAAAAAAAAATTGGGCTAACTTTATTTTTTAACCACTTGCTTACTGGGCACTTAAACCCCCCTCAGTCCCAGACCAATTTTCAGCTTTCAGCGCTGATGCAATTTGAATGACAATTGCGCGGGCATACAACACTGTACCCAAATGAAATTTTTATCATTTTTTTCCCACAAATAGAGCTTTCTTTTGGTGGTATTTAATTACAGCTGGGAGTTTTATTTTTTGCTAAACAAACAAAAAAAGATGCAAAAAAAAAAAATCATGTTTAATAGTTTGTTATAAAATTTTGCAAACAGGTCATTTTTCTCCTTCATTGAAGTGCGCTGATGAGGCGGCACTGATAGGCTGCACTGGTGGGCACTGATAGGCATAGTTAAGGCGGCACTAATAGGCACAGATAAGGTGGCACCGATAGGCACAGATAAGGCAGTACTGATGGGCACAGATAAGGCGGCACTGATGGGCAAAGATGGGCACGGATGGGTGGCACTAAGGGGCACTGATAGGTACCACTGATAGATGGGACTGATGGGCACTGATAGGTGGCTCTGATAGGTGGCACTGCTGGGCACTGATGGGCACTGGTAGATGACACTGATGGGCACGGATATGTGGCACTGGGGTGCAGCACCGTTGAGGCAGATTGTGGGCACTGTGGGTGGCACTGTGGGCACTGCTGGGTGGCACTGACGGGGGGCACTTATGTTTTATTAAGGTGGCAGGGGGCAGATGGGCACTGGCAGGGCTGGCCGTGATCGGGACTGATGTCCCGATCACGGCCGCCGGTGATCGGCTCTTTTTTTTTCTCCTCGCGCTGTCAGCGCGAGGAGGAATAATAGCCGATTACCAGCTCCATTGCATCACATGATCAGCTGTCATTGGCTGACAGCTGATCACGTGATAAGGGGTCGGGATCGACCCCTTGCTCGGATCAGTGATCAGGCGAGTCTCATAGACTCGCCGATCACAGAGCGCGCCGCGCACGCCCCTCAGGGGGCGCGCAGGCCGCTCGTGCACGGGACGACGTCAATAGACGTAGTCCTGGCAAAGGAGGTCCGCGCTGTAGCCGTCATTCGGCTATAGCACGGATCTCAAGTGGTTAATTCAAAAAAAGTGTATTTTTTCCAAAAAAAGTGAGCTTGTAAGACTGCTGTGCAAGTACGGTGAGACAGAAAGTATTGCAACGACCGCCATTTTATTCTCTAGGGTGTTAGAACCCATAAACATTATATATATTTTTTTGTAAGTAATTTTCTAGCAAAAAAAAAACAGTTTTTAACCTGTAAACACCAAATTTCTGAAAGAGGCTCGGTCCTTAAGTGGTCACTGCATGCATTAAGATGAAAAACCTTATGACTTTAGCACTCTTTTAAGTCTAGTGCATACTATTCGTTTTTTCTTTCAACCCAGTGGGCTGAATGAAAAAAAAACTGAAGAGCTTGGGAGGAGACCCTGTACTAACTATCTGATGTTAGTAAAACGATCTCAATCGCTGAACTCTTGTGTTCTGACAGGGGTCTGACAGCCCCCCAGCGGAAAACACCGGCCATTGGCTGAGAGTTCCGATTGGAATGCCTATTGGCAGACCTTTTTTGGTCATGCCCCTTCAACAGAAGCTGGACGTTCGGCTGGCTTCTGTCGAACCAGCTGGCGTACACACAGGCTGAATGTCGGCAGGTTACTATTTAACAGGCCAATACTACCTAATATTCTGCCCGTGTGTACCAATCTTTAGTCTGTGTCCATTTGATGCCAGTGTTTTAGTGCAGTGGTCGCCAACCTTTTGGATCTCAAAGATCACTCACAATTTTGAATCCCGCGGACCATGAATTTTACATGCCTTATACACACAGTGCTCCGACGCTCTGCCCCCTCCTTTTAGATCACACTGCTGCCTTTTACACACAATGCTTCAGCCCCCCCCCCCCCCCCCCCCCACACACACACTCTACATTACAATGCTGTCTTACCCAGACTCATCATTGGATCTCACCTCCTTATCCAGCCATCTGCTCAAGCTCCCTGCTCCCTCCCAGAGTCTGTGATCAGCACTGCCATTGGAAGTCCCCTCTTTCTTCACTTCCCACTCTGCACTACTCCTGGTGCCTCCCTCTGAGTTCACAGGAGCCGGAACTACAGAGGAGGCATCAGGTATTAATGAGAACAACACTGGAAACAATACTGGGCAGTATACATCTGCCACAATGTTGATTTGCGTCTCAACCCCTGGGGACCACCAAAGTTATCTCAAGGACCACTGGTTGGCGACCGCTGTTTTAGTGCGCCCAAGAGGCATACACGTAGAGTCCAGCCCCAATGCCTGCAGTCTGTCAAAGGCCCATATATGCTGTGGCTGGACGAGGCTGAACGCTGTATTCAGTGTTTAGTGTGTTTGGCATACATTGTTAATTTCAGGGGTTCATTCCTGGATGACCAGAAGCTCAGAGGGCAATAAAACTACACTTCTAAGGCTGTCCATATACTATTTTTTTCTGCTGTCTGATTGTCTGAAAAAAAAAAAAAAAATGGATTCCCCCCATCTGCACAAGCAAGGTGGTTGGAGGAACCCTCCCCACTGGCATATTGTATTCCGACAGCGGGGACTCCTCCATCCTCAGAATACACTGATTGGCTGCAGCCACTGATCAACAGATGTTTTCCAACATTCCTGTTCAACAGACAGAACTGTTCAACTGATCAACTTCTGTCAAGGGGGAACAACCATACATGAATCGAAATTCAGCCAGTCCCTGCTGAACCGGTCGAATTTCAATCCATGTATGGCCAGGTTAAAGGGTTGTAAACCCTCAAGGTTTTTCACCTTAATGCATTATGGTGAAAAACCTTCTGTGCTCCAGCACCCGAGACCCCCTTTTACTTGCCTGAGCGTGAATTCTCCAGCAATGGGGATGAGAACACCAGCTCCAGTCAGTGTCTCTGGTAATCATTGGATAGATTGATAGCAGCAGGAACCACATTGGATAGATTGATAGCAGTGGGAACCGTTGGCTTCCGCTGCTGTCAATCAAATCCAATGGCTCGGGAGCTGGGGGAAGGGCCGAGTCCTGCTGTCTGTGTCAATGGTTGCAGCAGCAGGACACAGGAGCTCACCCGCACGAGTGCCCCCAGGGAAAGCGCTTCTCCGTGGGGGGCACTCGATGCAGGGAGGAGCCAGGATCACTACTGGGGTACACCCAAAAGAAGAGGATCAGGGCCGCTCTTTGCAAAACTCTTGCACAGAGGAGGTAATTATGACATGTTTGTTATTAAAAAACAAACCAAAAAAACAAGACTTTAGGAGCCGGTTCACACAGGGGTGACTCGTCAGGCGACTTAGCCGCCTGACAAGTCATGTCCCGCTCTGTGCAATGGAACCATTCTAATCGGAGCGACTCAAGTTGCTTCGACTTAGAAAAAGGTTCCTGTATGACTTTTGGGGCAACTTGAGGTGACTTGCATTGACTTCTATACAGAAGTAGTTTTGCAAGTCGCCGCAGTGGTCGTGTCCAGGTGGCCTGAGGCAGTCGCGGTGTAAGTCGTGCTGCCTCAGTGTGAACCGGACCTTAGACAGCTAAACAATTTCTCCTTACTGCACAGCCTGCAACTGCAATCTGTGAGGAAGGCCCACACTTCCTGACTGGAAATGTCAAAGGAGGTATACCCACCCCTTCCACCCCCACGCCCCTTAGTAGCCATCTGGTATGGCTATTGTTCTGCTACTGCTTAGTGTCCATTCACTCTGCTAGCCAACCATGTTTAAACAATGAGAAAAAAAACCTTGTTTCTCTAGGGAACAGTGATGATCAGTCAAGAAACTTAAACCAACCCCCCCCCCCCCCTTCCCACTTCCCACTTCCCCAGGGATGACTGGTTAGAAGGGCTTTAGGTACCAGTAGGTATATTAAAAAAAAAAAGTGTTATTTTCTTAGTCTGCAAGAGGGAATCGACAAAAAGAGTGCTAAATGGTCTTCTTTCCATCTGAAATCATTTATTGCTGATAAAATTAAGATAAGTGGAAGATGAACGATAACCAATGCAATTCAGGGGCCACACAATCCTTCTCTGTCATGGCTAAGATGAGTGATGACAAAACTTTCTACACATCTCTATATAAGAACTCCTAGAAACATGCTCTATGTCAAGAAGAGAGCTTTAATAGTCACAGTGGAGGTGTGTTTAAAATTACTTATGGGCAGCCAAACGGACAATAAACTGTAAGTAACACATATTTCAGTAGTAACATGTAGGGCAGTAGTATAAATCAGTCTATCTTGGGTTTTCCTTTCTCTGAGGCTGGTGGTGATGCATTCTTTTCATGCTGAAAGCAGAAGAGTTATCTGATTCTTTGATGGCAGCGGATTTAGTTCCATGAGCTTGAATGCAGCAACACAGAGAGATGGGAAAGATGTGCCAGATCAATTCCTGTGACTCAGATCACACATGGGCTGGTAAAATAACTTATGCAGGCCATACATGGTCGAATTTCGAACAAATTTTCTTTTCAAAATCAGAACGTTTTTTTGTGATCCGATGATGCCACCATTGATTTTCGAAATTCGGCTGACCAAGCCTTCAATTTCACCCCATGTTGCTACAGAAAATAATTTTCATGGGTGAGAATCTTCTTTTCTCTCCATAAATTTTCTTTTCTTATTACATTTCTCGCACGATTCTCCCATCATTGATTAGAAAATCGTTTGTTTTTCAAAAAATTTGTAACATGTCCGATTCAAATTTAATTTCCGTACGAAAAAATCGGCTGTTGTTGCAGCCCACCAATAGTGCGAAATTCATAAGAAAATGCTTAGATACGATTTTCGAAAGAAAATGATTTCGAAATTCAAACCATGTATGGCCGGCATTAGTCTTAAACTTTTTCGATCCTCAGACATACTTAAATTATTTCAGTGCAACAGACCTCTTGGCAGCAAATTACTGATACATAATATGTAGATTGATGCTGTGAATACACTTTATCATGCCGTGAACATACCATGAATATCTTTGGATGCTCAGATGCTGAATAGCATGTAAGTTCCCTCTGTCGTTTATTCTTCTCATTCATGTGACAGGAAATGAGCTGCAGCTGAACTCATGACAACAAATTTGTGAAAATGATAAATGACAAAAGTAGAATTGTCAGCAACCATTGAGGCTGCATTCACACCTGAGCGTTTCAAAGTCGCATGTTTTGCTGTGTTTTTGCCGTGATTTTGTTCAGGTCACCAATGTAAAAGGCAGAAAAACTCCTGTAATCTGCCCCAAAGATGCTTATGTTCTTTTTTGAACTTAGGTCATTTTTCAGGAGTTTTGCTTCATGTGACAATGCTCAGATGTGCACAGGTGCCATTGAAATTAATGGAATTTTGCTTGTTGGGCGTTTTTCATGCTTTTTTTCAGGCGTTTTACAAGCGTTTTATGAGCTGAAAACACTGAGGTCTGAATGCAGCCTCAAATATCTAATGCAGATGAAAGCTAATTCCTGATTGGCTGGTATAGGGAGCAGCACTTACATACATTAATGACTTTTCTTTCAGTTGTCATTCATTCATTTAATTAATTCATATTACTTTTACTTTACTATGATGATGGCCTATATTTCAGGAGAAAGAAAAGAAACAAAATATGTGATAAGTTAACTAACCTGTTAAATGATGATTTCAATATTACATGTCACACGCATTAATCATCACCCTACAATGGGGTAGAAATTGTTTTGGTTAAAAAATAAAGTTACATTTAACCGTTTACCCCCCTTAATGACCAGGCCATTTTTTGTGATGTGGCACTGCGTTAAGCCCTTGTACACACGGTCGGACATTCCGACAACAAAATCCGTCGGACTTTTTCCGATGGATTTAGTCCGAAACTGGTGTTGCATACACACGATCGTTCGTAACGTGATGACATTCTTTAGTTAAGACGGGACTACGTTCAGGCTAGTAGCCAATAGCTTTTGTCTAGGAATTTGATCTGAGCATGCGTGGCACTTTGTCCAATCGGAATTCTCTACAAACGATCAGACAAAGTCCGATCGGATCATGTTGTCTGAAACATTTTATATCGAGCTCTCAAACTTTGTTGGTCGGAGTTTCCGAAGGAAAAAGTCAGATGAAGCCCACACACGGTTAGATTATCCGACAACATGGTCCGATCGGACATTTTCCGTCGGAATGTCCGACTGTGTGTACAAGGGCTTTAACAGATTTAACTGAACTCCGCAGTCGTGCGACACTGTACCCAAATTTAATTTATGTCCTTTTTTCCCCCACAAAAAGCGCTTTCTTTTGGTGGTATTTGATCACCACTGCGTTTTTTTTTTGCTGTAAACAAAGACCTACAATTTTGAAAAAAAAAAAAAAACAATATTTTCTACTTTCTGCTATAAAACACATCCAATAAAAAAAATATAAAAAAATCTATTTTTTTTCTTTATAAATTTAAACCAATACGTACTCTGCTACATATTTTTGGTAAAAAAAAATCCCAATAAGCGTATTGATTGGTTTATGCAAATGTTATAGCGTCTACAAACTATGGGATATATTTATGAATTTTATAGTGGGACTGCGATATTGTGGCAGACAATTGGACACTAACTGACACTTTGCGGGAACCAGTGACACTAATACAGTGATCAGTGCGGAAAAATATGCACTGTCACTGTACTAATGACACTGGCTGGGAAGGGGTTTAACATCTAGGGCGTTTCGGTAACTGTGTGCCCAGCCTGTGTTTATGTGTACTGTAGATGCTGCTTTTAATAGGGGAAGTAATGGATTCTAGTCCCTGCTTTGCAGGAACACAGAATCCATCTCTTCCCCCTGTCAAAACAGTGATCCGCCTTGTTTACATAGGAAGATCCCAATTCTGTGTAGTTTACCGATGATCTCCAGGTGCTGGGCACTCAATGTTTTCCGGCAGATCAGCTTCTGCTGTGAATTATCTCAGCAGAAGTGGGCTTTTGCTGGCATGCGCACTCCTTACAGGCAGAAGTGCAGGCTCATGTATATATACGTGATCCTGTGCAGAGCTGCCACCCGGTAGCAGTAAAACTGCTATAGGGTAGTCAGCAAGTGGTTAAAGAAAATATGTAAACCCAACATTTCATGTTTCGGATATATGTGCTGTACTATGTACTGGTATGAAAAAGTATCCTGTTCTCTTTGTGTTGACTTCACTTCATGTGAAATCTCTGTGATCCTGCCAGTCCCTCTGCTTTACTAATTTAAAAAAAACTGACCACACTGGGCGTGAGAGAACAGCATGGTCAGTTTGGTTTCTCCTTCCCCCAGTTCTTATGCAGCTGAGACTATAAAAAAGGTAGTTATAATAATTATATTTTAAACTGAATGGGTTGTTTTACAAGGTGAGGGGTTACATATACTTTACAACATATTAGGTTATTTATACAGTATCTCTCAAAAGTGAGCCCTCACATTTTTGTAAATATTTTATTATATCTTTTCATGTGACAACACTGAAGAAATTACACTTTGCTACAATGTAAAGTAGTGAGTGTACAGCTTGTATAACAGTGTAAATTTGCTGTCCCCTCAAAATAACTCAACACACAGCCATTAATGTCTAAACCACATTTCACAAAAATGTGGGGGTGTACTCACTTTTGTGAGATATTGT
Organism: Lithobates pipiens; assembly: GCF_037356315.1. Classification (NCBI taxonomy): domain Eukaryota; kingdom Metazoa; phylum Chordata; class Amphibia; order Anura; family Ranidae; genus Lithobates; species Lithobates pipiens. The sequence goes on from NW_027507903.1 coordinate 106,928,745, forward strand.
ATGTCCAGAGATACCAGATGAGTTTGCCAATATAGCCTATGACGTCTGCCCTTTTCCACTGTCCTGTGGGGGCTGTTTTCATAGTTCCAGGGCAGTGTAAAGATTGCTCTGTTTACATACAACTTGTCTACATCTGCTTTGCAACTGCAGACATCAAGTGAGAACAGTGAAGACATCTGCTTTACAGTCCTGTTTGACTTTTTTCACTGCCTGAAGCCATACACCAGGATTTCTGTGCTGTACTCATGTAGTCCACAAGGGAAACTGATCAAAAACCGCTGGCAGCAAACAGACCCTACACAATTTAATTTCAGAAAGCAAATGTCTCTAGACCAGGGTTGAGAACAAGGACTAGGACTAGAACTAGGTATTCCTATAGGCCAGCCTTTGTCAACCAGGGTCCTGTGGAATCCTAGGGTTCCTCTAGAGGTTGCTAGGGGTTCCTTGAGCAATGAACACTTTCTGACTCTCAGAGGAGTAACCACCGACGCCATAGCTATCTGTAATGGGGAGGAGTTTCTTACTACTAACCACAAACGTATGGCACATTCCTCCCACTGAACACCAATGTAAGGAACATTCTTCCCACTGAACATCACACTTATGAGCTGTAGATATAGTGATTATTAGCAGGGGTTCCCTGAAACCGGGAAGTTATTTCAGTAATAACAAGACTGAAAAATGCTGCAATAGATCATGGCAAGAAATCATATACCTTGGGCAATTTGTTTTTTCAAAATTGTCGCTCTATTTTTGTTTATAGCGCAAAAAATAAAAACCACGGGGGTGATCAAATACCACCAAAACAAAGCTCTATTTGTGGGGAAAAAAAGGACGTCAATTTTGTTTGGGAGCCATGTCACATGACAACACAATTGTCAGTCAAAGTGACGCAGTGCTGAATCGCAAAAAGTGGTCTGGTCTTAAGCCAGCAAAATGGCCCGGGGCTGAAGTGGTTAAGAAAACACAGTCCAGATACATTCCAGATGCTTTTCTGCATGTGCATTTTTGATGTATTCCAGTGCTTTTTTGATGCAGTCCAGTGCATCTCCCACATGTGTTCCAGGGTGTTTTTGGTGCCTTTAGATGCGTTTATTATGCGTTTTACAGCGTTCCAGCACAGTCCAGTGCAGGAAAAATGCAGCATGTTCTACTTTTTTTCTGGAACTGCAAGCACTGGTGTGAACTATGCCATTGAACACCATATAACCTATTTTTAATGTGTTTTTGATGCAGAAAAAAAATGCACTGGACTGCATGTGGTGTGAACTGGCCCTTAGACCGGCAGCATGAAAAGAGGATGAGCAAATCATAACCAAGGAAGCGGAGCCTGATAATGAAACAAGCAAGAGTGTTCGTTCTCCAAATGACAACGCCAGAAAATATAACAATGATGCTGCCAAGCACTAAAAATGCACATGTACTGTACATTGTGTATAATAGAATTTATTATGAGGGGAAAAAAGGGAAGCGACAAGATAATTCATCTGGGAGAAAACAGCTCTACAAACTCATTTCCTGGGAATAATAATTGTGAACATTTTTATGTACAAACTATCGTTCATAGATGGCTTTTTTTTTTTTTTTTTTTTTTTTTTTTACAGAGCACAGTCTTTAGTTTTGGATAACATAATAGCTGAGCTGATATGATGACATTTAATGGACAGCCAATCTGGGAATTTTGTATGACAAGTATCTTGGGCACGGATTACACAAGTATATCATGTGGACACCTCTTTGTAATCTTTTCCTGGAGAAGAGGGTCTTTGTGACTACCAAAAAAAGCATTGAGTAGTGAGAAAATATAAATAGAGATCTCTGGCTAACCCGGCGCCGAGTATCAGTTTTAGTCATAAACAAAGGAGCTAATTTGTTGGAACTAAAAAGTATCTTTGTTTCCAGCAACAAAAGACATGTCTCATTTTCATGGTAGGTTAGAGAATATTTAGGAGTTACAGGCAATACCTCTACTCTTCAGAAATCATCCCTACAGAGCGACGATCCCATTGCTGTGCCAGAACAATAGCAGTGCTCAATGAATTGCTGTAATGATCAATCCAAAAATGGCTACTAGCAATTTTCAGTAGTCAGACCAGTGAGAGCTGTGCTTGTACTTTGTTATTAAATTAGAACCATGGTTTGCTCTGGACTTTTGCCATAACCACCAAGTAGTTGAGTAGCATTTGTGGGAATTGTAAGTACCGTACATATATAAAAAACAAACAATGTCCCCCTGTCCAGCTAGTTAAATACAGATCACTAGCGTCAGTCTATAAAATCTCTCTTATAGTTCACCAATCCTCATTTGCCATACCTTGTTTGTAAATAGTTATTATTATTATTATTATTATTATAAAGGGTTTTTTTTATAGCGCCAACAGTTATTATGTATTTTTAAAACTCTGGTGGGATTTTAAACATAGTTACATATTCAAGTTGAAAAAACAGGCACATGTTGTGCTAGTTCAACTAATAGAAAAAGGGAGAGAGAAAAAAGAAAACCTCCATATACACATTTCTATACCCACAGTTTTAACCTGGCTTTAAGAAGGTCCTGTATGTGTTATGCTGGAATTGGGTGTGGAGCCCATTTAGCTCAAAGCCAGTAATAGAGAAAACTCTTGTTAACAATTGTCGCATGACGTGGCCTAAGGCAGAGATCGGATGTCAGAAGCAGGGTAGGTTTATTAAATGAGACTCTTAGCTACCTTGTCACATCCTAGCAGTACTGCTTTTCTTAAGTTTTTGCACGGTTTGGAAAAAGCTAATTATGTTAAGCTAGTGTTGCACTTCTTAATTTGTGATACACAAGTTTTGACAGAATTTTGGCTTGATCAATTTTAAGCAGTGCATTTTTAAAATAATTGTTTGGCAACCAAGATCAGTTCTAGAATCAAGGTCATTGTACAACCAAAGTTTTCAGCTCTAGTAATCGACACTATAAGTGAACAAGGCCTTCATTTTCAAAGGCCACAAATAATTCTGTTCCTTTTATATGATAAAGCACAACATACGCATGATGCAGAAATGCTTGTCTGCATTGAGCCATTAGCTCAGTGCAAAACCCTTTCCCTTTACTGCACAGAACAAGTGACTTGATGTTACATGGGAATGTACAATGGTGTTGTGGAATGTGGCTTGGATGGGTTTGTACATGTTTTATTCAGCCTGTGGTCTTCACTAGGAGCAGCTGGTGCCAGCAGTTCTGTGGTCAGCTCACTCTCATACATGTTGAATTATAAGCAACAAACATAATACTGTAATTTTCTTACTATTGCTGTAATTCTTTGCCAGGTCTTCAAAATTGATGTTTTATTCAATGGCCGCCGACATTCTTTGGATCGACGTTACAGCGAATTCCATGCACTCCATAAACTGGTAACTGACCATTTTTTAGTTATGGATAGATAAAATAGGCACTAGAAATTCTATGTTCTTTCACCTCATACAAAAGCATTAGGGGGAAAAAAGAAGCACCACCCTAAAAAGTGGTTATTTAGTGGTACTAATGCGGCATGTATCTAGACTGAGTAAAAAAGTATTAAGGTTTATTTGAATCAATATATAAATTCATCATGTGTACGTGTCAAGTAAATAGTGTTACTAAATGACAGCCATCACCACCCCAGGGACAATGTTGTCTAAGATTAATACAATGATTAAAAAACATCACAAGTGGCCACAAGGGCTGGTTGATCAGGATGCGAATACTTCACTAAACCTGTCAGTCCCCCTAAGCTCCCACTTAAAAATATGCACCTTAGCACCTTATACAAAGTACTGACTCCACTCTTTTTTTTTTTTTTAAGAGGGAGCTTAGGCGGACTGACAGATTTAGCGAAGTATTCACATCCTGATCAGCCAGTCCTACATGTGGCCAGTTGTGACGTTTTTTAATCATTGTATTAGTCTTAGACAACATTGTATCTGGGGTGGTGATGGCTGTCATTTTCTAACACGATTTTTTGATACGTACACATGAATTTCGTTTTTGATTGAAATAAATTGTAATACTTTTTTTACTCAGTCTGGATACATGCTGCATTAATCCCGCTAAGTGACTATTTTTTAGGGTTCCCCTCCCACTACTGCTTTTGTATGTTGTTATTATGATTACATGGAACTACACCTAAGATGTGTGTTTGGCCACCAAACTATTGCATTATGCATTGCTATAATATATATTTTTTAATGTTGCACTTCCACCCTATACCTTGGTAGGTGCTCTACAAACACCAGTGACTTGGACAAAAAATATGGTGCTCTGGATTCATTCATGCAGTACAGCCTTTCTCAAACTTTTTACCCCAGCGGAACCCTTGAAATTATTTTTAGGTCTTGGAGAACCCTTGCCTTACATCAATTAGTAGTCAGTGGGAAAAATGCTCCTTTGATGGCTTGTGGGAAGAATGCTCCCTTTACAATGGGGGCTAGCTGTCCTGGCGGACATCTTTGGTGTCATGCAGTTGACTCTGTCATTGACCCCGAAACTATGCAGGCTCCATCCAATAAAAGGTCAATCGGCTACAGCTTAAGAAATCCCTAGCAACCTCTGGAGGGACCCCAGGTTTCCACAGAACCCTGATTGAGAAAGGCTGATTAATTAGATTATATTGTGGCATTATAACTTTATGCTCTTGTATCTAGATCATTTTTGCATGAGCATGTCCACAGGTGAATAATATACATTATTTTGTATTTGCAGTTGAAGAAGACCTGCAAGGTGCCAGATTTTCCATCCAAGCGAGTTCCAAACTGGATGTCTAAGGTCCAAGAGCAGCGGCGACAAGGACTCGAAGCTTACATACAGGTGGGTAGACTTCAAACTGATTCCACTGCCTCCTCAATTTTAAATGTGTTGCTTTTTATTTCTTCCCTTTAATGCAACACCTTCTCCACGTTCTTTCTTAGCAGCTTATCATTCACACCATTATGGCACAATGCAGTTTCACTACACTTCTTAGCTGCTAACCACACCCTGTACTGTTACCCATCCAGTGGGGGGAGCTGCAGCTAAGTTCTGCTCTTCGAATCTGGAAACAGTCACCTCCCAATGGGATCTGGTGCATGTGGCTTAGAGAACTTAAAACCCCAATCAAAGTCTTGCCTAAGAGCACACACAATAAGCAGTCTGGTACTAGCTTTGTTGGCCTGTAAAGCCCAGTCTTTACCCCTCTCTGAATAAGTTTTACTTTGTTACCTGTTGTCTGGCTTTTCCTGATTTCATGATTAATGCTTATTGCTACATTACTACCTAAACTACTTGTGGCTCATATCATGTCTTATGGCGTGAAAGAGGAAGAGACCTGGGATGCTCTTACTGTACAGCGTGGCCTTCTATGTGGAAGAGGCTAGTACTGGAAAGGAACTGAAAACAGGGAGTTTAAATAGCATTTGGTGTCATTGAGGAAGAACAGAAAATAAATGTGTTCACGTAATTTCTGATAAATGATTTGAAACACGTTAGCCTTCAGATAATGATGTTCTTAGAAAAAGAAACTCATGTTATGGCATCCTGTGGTACAGCTGTGTGTGTATAAAGAGTTAATACTATCGGGTGGAAAGGTGTAATGTTATGCAGAATTCATTATCAGGGTTTGTAGAGAAAGGGAGCTGACAAAATAGCCATTTGGGTGGGACGAGAGAATGTTATCTACTGACACATATTATATGTCTTCTACACCATCCTATCAAACAGTACTAGCTTGCCTGCACTAGTTAGATACAGGGGAAGATGGAACCTGGGGACGTTTTTCTTTCTTTAAATTAAATACAGAAAATTCTATTGTAAGGAAATAAGCAGTTTTGGAGTGTGGATTCTTCACAGAGTGTGGGATAGAGAAGTATAACATGACATCTTTGTGACGTTAACTTAATGGTTACGCTAAATGTAATTGTGTCAGATTCTACACAGGTTTATCGTTTTTCTTTCAGGGGGTGATCTGGTTCAACAAAGAGGTTCCAAAAGAGTTGTTAGATTTCCTGAAGCTGAAACATTTCCCACAAAGCAAAAAGAACTGCAGCTTCCAGTGAGTACATTTTATGAAGAGCTAAGCATGTTAATTCCCAGCACAGGCACTCTTTAGAAGCAATCTTAAATTAGGGAACATTGGTGTAGGCTTGGTGTGGCTGCTCAAAGAAACCACATGCTTTAGACCAGCGGTCACCAACCAGTGGTCTGCGGTCCACTGATGGTTTATGAGACTATTTTGGTGGTCCCCAGGGGTTCTGCCGCAAATCAACATTGTGGTGTCCTTACTATCAGTGCACATTGATACCCTATGCCTCCTCTGTAGTTCTGGCTCCTGTGAACTCAGAGGGAGGCACTGGGAGTACTTCAGAAATTGGGAAGTGAAGAAGGGTGTATAAGGCATGTAAAATTCATGTTAGTGGTTGGCGGGATTCACACTTGTGCGTTTAGTGGTCCGTAAAGTCTGAAAGGTTGGCAAAAAATAAAAATTGCTTGTTTCTTCCATCAACACAGTCGGTGTTGATGGTGGGAAAAATCAGACAGCCTGGTTGTACCCAAGTTGATCGATTGCTTGAGTACAATCATATGGTTTGAATCTCAGCTGGTCTATGGTGAACTGGTTAAGATTCACATCATCTATGGCCAGCTTTAGGCCATAAAAGGAGGCTACCTGGTGGCCATGCGGGCTGTAGTTAGAGTTCTCTGTATAGAGGACCCTGGGATCTAAAACTAAGCCAAGAAACCCAAAACATCTGCCATCTTGACTACCAACTAGCTTACTATTTCCAGGGGTACACTTTAAGAGTACTGGCCCCTCAAGAAATGTAAAAAAAAAAAGTCCCCAAACACACAGTGCTTTTGAATGAGTAAATAATTCTGTAGGTACAACATACTCTTTAAATACACTATAGTGGCATTGCATGTAGCATTGAATGATATATTTATATTTTTATTCAATATTTTATTTATAGACACATGGACTTTGAGAACACAACACTCAAGTTTATATGGCACTATGATATGACAGTGGCAAATATAATAACTTTTATATCTAGTGGTAGTTAGTCACATTTAAATGGTTGTAAACCCTAAAAAAAAACCCTGCAAGACAAAGGCATAATGACAACATGTCTCCCGGAGTTATTTCCGGGTTCGCGGGCTCCGGCGCTGTGATTGGCCAGAGCCACAATGACATCACTCCTGCACCACCAGGCATGGCTGCTGAAGAAACGTCATGAGCGAGCCGTTTCCTCTGTGCACATGTACCGATGACATTGACGCAAGCGTATATGATAAATATCATCTAAACCGTGCAGGTTTAAGAGATATTTACAGTACCTACAAGTAAATGTGTGCGATTGGCTTGTGTTGTCGTAAATTCCGATCGTGTGTGGGCTCCATCTGACTTTTTCTGTCAGAATTTCTGACACACGTTTGAGATTTTGGATCTAAAATGTTCAGTCAACAAAATCCAATTGTTTAAATTCCGATTGTGTGTAGACAGTTCTGACGCAGAAAGTGCCACGCATGCTCAGAATAAATTACGAGACAAAAGCTATTGGCTACTGGCCTCTTTATAGTCCCGTCGTTGTGCAACCGTGTGTAAGCTAGACAAGTTTGGGCCAAAATCCGTCGGGAAAAAATCAGACGGATTTTGTCATCGGAATGTCCGACTGTGTGTACAAGGCATTCCAGTGTTTACAACCACTTTCAACTGGACATTCTTCGTAGCTTATCCAAGTCATTTCTTCATTAGTAGCTAGTTCAGCTGTATGTGACTACTAGATATACCACAACCTTGATAAATGAGAGCTTTCTCAGACAAAATGGCTATCACTTTGGGGTGTATACCCTGAAACCGGTGCGGGAATATAAGAAAAAGCCATGGTCCAGGTGAATGTGACTAACTACTACTATCATGACCTGGATAAATGAGAAGCTGCGCAGACATATTTACTTGTAATACTGCCTCTTCTAGGGTGTAAGCTCAGCAGGTTTGTTCCATTTTGACATTTTCTCCTTTTCTACCTAAAATCCTGCATCCTGAAGATACAAAATGTTCAAAGTCCAGTTTACTGTTTTTTTTTTTTTTTTTTAGTAAACAGTTAGCAGTGCAATCCATTGTACTGACTCCCAGAACTGGTGATCACATTTCATTTGGTAAGGCCCCTTTCACACGGGGTGGATCTGCTCAGAGGACTCCGCTAGCTCAGCAGGAGATCGCTCAGTGATCCTCGCTGAGCCGACGGATGACAGGTCCGTCTCTGCTCACTGTGCAGGGATGGACTTGTCCGACCTCCGTTGTCCTCTATGGCAAAATTGGATGAAAACGGAGAGACTGCCTGTTTTCATCCGATCCGCTGGAAGGATGGCGAACATGTCGCCATCTGTCTGTTTTGAACGGATCTTGTCGGATCGGATGGCAGGCGGGTGTCAGCGGACACTTCTCCACTGACATCCGCCTGCCTACACAAGCCAATGGGTGGCCCGCTCAGATCCGCCTGAAAAATGGACAGGCGGATTTTTGTAGGCCGATCGTGTGAAAGGGGCCTTATGTGTGCCACAGATTGTCTCTCCATTTGGTACGCTAACATCAGCCCTGAATACGGTGCTTGTGTACAAGTGTATATGTATTGATTTTGCTCAAACAAAGGCAAAATCAGTGACCTATGATGAACACAGGTTCTATAAACGAAAACTTCTCAGGGGCTCTCAGGTTAGAGAAACAAGCTTGGATTTACTTTAGTGCTTTGCAAAAATGACCAATTAATAGAAGTGTTTTCTTTTCTCCAGATCAGTGACAGATTTCACTTCAGAAGAGAACAGGTACGCACTATTCTGTGTCTTAGTTCATGCACTGAATGGCTGACCAGTTTTTCAAGTTGTGATTTTTTTCCCTCATGACATCAGCTGTTAATATTTGCTCTGTTTAAGTACATATAACACTTGTAGGATAGGCATGTCTGTTTTTGATTGGCCTTCAGTTAGTAAAGCTGGCCATACATTATACAATTTTCTTATTCAATTTCAGATTTACCTTCAACTATATAGTGCAAGGGCCTGTCTGATTGCATGCAAATTGGAAGTGTTTAGGTTTAACCTCATATTATATGGTTTTGGTGAATCTAAAGGAAAAATTAGCAAGAAAACTGTATAATGTATGGGCAGCCTAACATTTATTTTGAATAATTAACAACCAATCCAGGTCATACTTGCATATTTTCTGACCATTAACACACATATTGCCCTCTCAATATATTTTAGGTCTGTTATTTGTGGGCTGTATAAACCTCTTAAAGAGGAAGTAAACCCTGATGGGTTTACTTCCTCTTTTTTTCCCTGCAAAGGTAAAGCATAATGGACTACTATGCATCGCATAGTAGCTCATTATGTGTCACTTACCTGACACAGGAGCCAGCGAAGTCGCCGCTGATCCCTGTAGTCCGCCGCATCCATCTTGCTGGTGGCGTCTCGCAGCTCCGACCAATGACAGCGGCGAAGCCGCGATGACGTCACTTCCGCGCATGCGCACGGGAGTCGCGTCTCGCAGCTCCGCCGCTGCCATTCGGCGAAGCCGCGATGACGTCACTCCCGCGCATGCGCGCGGGAGTCGACAAATTAGGCAAATCCATTCTTGGAACTGCCGCATTTAGTGCGCCTGCGCGCCGCTGTCTACGGCGCATGCGCCGTAGACAGCGGTGCCCATTTTCGGGCAAATATCTCCTAAACCATATAGGTTTAGGAGATATTGCTTGGACCTACAGGTAAGCCTTAATCTAGGCTTACCTGTAGGTCAAAGTGGTTTGAAGGGGTTTACTTCCTCTTTAATCATCAGTAGAACCAGGATTTTTTTTTTTTTTATCTAAAAAGAGGTGCTGATACTCTCCTGTCCTTTGTCCTACGCACCACCCACCATTACCTCGTCTCCCAAGCTCCACCCCTCCCCTCCCTTTTTTAGGAGGGAGGTTTGGAGTTGGCTGAACAAAACAAGTTTTTGCAGCCACTGAAGTAGTTCAAGAACAAGGAATCAAATTATTATGCAGGCGTTAATATAATGCTATATTGTAAAGCATCACACAGTATATGCAGTGCTTTATATATAAAAAAAAAAAAACACACATAGATGTAACAATACAAAATAGTCTGATACCGCAGGAAAAAAGCACCTTGCTCACAAGCTATTTATAAAAATGTCCTTGGTACAATACAGCATTTTATGATACAAAACAAAGATTGGCCACTGTGCAGAAGTACACTAAAGCTTAGATTCTTATATAGAGACCATGATACAATGTAAGTAATGACCACAATATTATCGGTGAACTGCGGAGGCAGTTCTCCATTGCTGTGTGACTACAGCCTAAAAGAAAATCTGTTGATGGATCTTTCATTTTAGCCTAAGGAATCTTGGCCAAATGTGTGTGAGGGCTGCTTTGCAGGGCTTGAAAGATTTCGTCCATTGGTGTATAAAGGTTGAAGCAATGGTTGTGGGTCATTCCTCGGGCAAGCTTTAGAGGGGATGCATTTTCGATGTGCAGGCAATTTGGGAGGATTAATCTCCTACCTTAATGATTCTTGCATAATTAATGGCATTGATGTCATATGACAGAGGCAGGACCCATGGAACACTTCTTGTTGTCTCTCTGGCAGGTTAATAATGAGACTAAAGATCTTTTTAGCTGTCTGTAAGGAGGCCTTTTTTCTCAAACTGACCCCCAGTATAATGGGCATTTTCTTCACTGACCTCCAATGTAAGGGGCATTCTCTCTACTAACCACTGTGTACTGAGATGTTCTTCCATCAGGCTCCCGATATAAAAGGTAATGCTTCCAAATGACCACCAAAGTAGAGGTGCCCTGCCTAGCCAAAGCACAGGTTCAGTTTAAGGCTAGCTATATTGCATGGCAGGTCTTTTGTGTGTTTAACTAATGCTCCATCTGGTGGCAAAATGTGTAATTTCACTTTACTCAGACAATGTATTATTCAGGATAGGAATTAGACCCCTTTAACAACACACCGCCGATATCGTGGGCGGTAAAACGCCGCTATTTTTATTAGCGCATTTCGGCCGCTAGTGGGGCGCTTTTACCCCCGCTAGCGGCCACGAAAGGGTTAAAACCACCGGCAATACGCCGCAATAGCGGCGTTTTGCCGGCGGTATTACAGCGCTGCCCCATTGATTTCAATGGGGAGCAGCAGTGGAGGAGCGATAAACACAGCGCTCCTTTACCGCTCCAAAGAAGCTGCTGGCAGGACTTTTTTCTGACGTCCTGCCAGCGCACTGCTGTAGTGTGAAAGCCCTCGGGCTTTCACACTACACACAATGGTGCAGCTTCTTTAGGGCGTTTTGCAGGCGCTATTTCTAATGCTATAGCGCCTGCAAAACGCCCTGGTGTGAAAGGGGTCTAAAAGGGCTACCAGGGATTTTCTGGGTATCTTTACAAAGCATTTGTCTGATAAAACAATTAATATTTGTGTATGTTTGTTATACAAACATATTCTTGTAAGTCAGTGAAGGAGAAAACAAAATTTTATAACAGAAACAAAGAAAAACTTTTTTTACAAAGATTTCAATCTTTTTTCATTTTTTAAGCAAAAAATTAAAAAAAACCCAGTGGTGATCAAATACCACCAAAAGAAAGCTCTATTTGTGGGAAGAAAATTATAAGAATTTAGTTTGGGTACAATGTTGTATGACCGCTCTGTGACAGCTCTGAAAGCTGAAAATTGTCCTGGGCAGGGACAGTGCCTGGTATTGACATGGTTAAACATTTTGATATGTTTTATATTTACTTTTGTGAATAAAATATGTTTTTTTTTACATTTGCAAATCATTGTATGCTGTTTTAGGCCCCTTTGGCGCTTGTGTGACTCGGGACTGCAAAGTCGCATGACGAGTCGTCCCCTCTCTAGGACATCTTAGATGTGCGACTTCCAGGGGCTACCTCTTTCTTTCTTGAACAGTCATCCTTAGGCTATAAATAGATCCCAATGTGTTTCCGAAAAAACCAACAGCTGTTTGTAGTTCTAAAAAAAAAAAATTTTGTTTCAGCTCTCATGCACACGGGGTGTTTTCTCAGCTCCTCTGAACAACTTTGTTCCTGGCAGGAAAAAAAACACAGTTCAGATTTTAATTTTCACATCAGATTTTCTGCTGATTGTTGTCTTCAGACTTACCAAAACCATGTAGTGCAAGGGCCCTGCATACAAATTGAAACTCCTAAGGTTTGACCTCATATTATGTGGTTTTGGTAAATCTGAAGGAAAAAATCAGCAGGAAATCTGATAGTGTGTATGGGACTTAAGGCTCCACGCTTTTAACAGTGTTTTATACTAGCGTTTATGTGCATGTTTTAGCGTTTATGGACGTTTTTAATAAAAATACACAGAGGACACTCCAAAAATCCCACAATGCATTCCCAAACTCCCACAATGCATTGAAAAAAAAGAACGCTTATTAATGCACGTTAGGATAACATAGATTGGAGTTTATGGGCTGTTAAAAAAACAAAAAACGCCCAAACTCCAAAAAACGGCTGTTTATGAGCTCCAGTGTGCATGGAGCCTTAAAGTCATGTTTTGCAAGCACATTTGGGCATGTTTAGGTGCATCAAGTGTTTGGCCAGAATATTATTTTATTCTGGCCATTGGAATGAGAGAACTCTCAAATGCTAAATGCTGTTAACCTTTAGATGCATTTACACTATTTTAGGTACATCAAACATTTTTTCTGCTCAAACTCTCCTCTCCTGAACACGCAAGTATTTTAGCATCTAAACGTGTGCATGGATACACAGGCTAACATAGAGGGGCATTTAAAGGCAGAAAAAAAAAAAAAACACCAGCCAACCAGCATTTTTTACACCCAGTGTGCACGAGGCCTTTGGGTTATAGAGATGTGCAGGAGTACTTACAAATATGTCCTATTATAAAATATTGTGATGGTCTACAACTATATGCCACCTTTTTTTTAGCAATTGCTTGCTGTGCCAATAGAATGGCTTAGAACTTACACTGAGGTCCTGCTACTCTGGACAGGATGGTTAGCTGGAAAATTAATCCCTGACAACATGTATCCACAGCTCTGTTTCCTAGCAATGTACTTACTATGCTGACAGTTCTCCTGCTACCTATCCTTGACCTATCCTTATCCTTGTTAATATCAATGACAGAGAGGGGCGGTGGGTTATGGGGTCGCATGACCTGTATTTACACCTCCGGTCTCTGATGTTAAACGCATCCTTGAAATGCTATGTTTTCCTAACAGTTCCCAGTTGGCACATAAAGCGGTGGTAGGATTTTACAAGGACCTGTACATTTTACCTCCAGATACAGGTAAGTTACAACTATGATATCAAAGTGTTTTCAAATTGGTTGGTAAGCATTTACAGTCATTCTTATTAAAGTATAACTAAAAGCAAAACATTTTTTATTTTTTTGGATAGAATGGTGAGGGATTAGAAGACTTGACAGTCCTTATGGCTGTCTGTTAAGGAGATTCCCCCTCTCTATTTGTCCTGTTAACCATTATCATTGAAAGTGAAAGTAAACGAGACACCAGAACTGTAATAGAAGGCAAATCTTCCAATAGGGACACTAGTTCTGGTGACCTTATTGACACCCTGGGATTACCCCACTTTGGTCGGATTTACTCTCACTTTCTGTTTTAGCTGTGGGACAGGAAGTGAAGGAAAATCTCCCCAATGGTACACAGATGACATAAAATAAAAAAAAATAAAAAACTGATGAGTTTATAATCTTTCCTTACTCTATCCAAAATGTAAAAAAAAATAGCCTATAACCACTTGCTAACCAGACATTGCCGATATACGGCGCCAGGTCGGCTATATTGTGCAGATTGCTGTACCGGTATGGCAATTCATGTAATAGTTATAGCAGGTGCATGCACGGCGCCGGAGCCGATGCACATGGCTGGCAGCCTCGATTTCCGCCAGCCATCGGTGATCGCTCCACAGAGAGCCAGAACAGGGATCGGTCAATGTAAACAAACAGATCCCCGTTCTGTCGGTGGAGTAGAGAGATCGTCTGTTCCAAGTGATTAGGAACAGCGATCTCTCTGTATTTACCGTCAGTCTACTCCCCCCCCCCCCAGTTAGAAATGCCTCCCTAGGACACACTTAATCCCTTGATCGCCCCCTAATGTCAACCCCTTCCCTGCTAGTGTAATTTATATAGTAATTATTGCATTTTTATAGCACTGATCGCTGTATAGATGTCACTTGTCCCAAAAAAGTGTCAAATCTGTCTGCCGCAATGTCCCGGTCCCCCTAAAAATCAGTGATTACTAGTAAAAAAATAAATAATAAAAATTTCATAAATCTATCCCCTATTTTGTAGATGCTATAACTTTCACGCAAGCCAAAAATATTTTTTTTTGGGAATATTGATTTATTTATTTAAGATATTTTTATTAAGTTTCAGGACAAACCAGCATACAAAAAGAAAAACAACAGAACAAAATTGGGTTGGTCATTAGTATACAGTAACAAGCAGTACGCTCTTACAGTCAATAAACAGAAGATGATGTATAAACTGCACACTGTAGTTAGATACATAAATATGCGGTTCAGACACACCTATTAGTGCAAATTTAGCAACAGTGTACACCAGGATAATAAAAGACGTGGCAAATAGGAAACAGCAGAGAAAATGGGAAAGGTGTCCATTGTGGCAAACTCCATGTCAATTCGAGGCATCGTGTGGAAAGAGTCCGAGTGGCAGGAATACTGGCACACATCTGGATGTTTCCAGCGCCATACCTCCATGAGACCATAAACCTGTGTCCAGTCTACAAATGAGGGGAAGGGTCTGCCACCACCCCCCAAGCGGTCCATAGCAGGATCTAAAATGGTATTAAAGTCACCCACATAGAGTAGAGGACTTGGGGGTCTGGACACCAGCTAGAGGGACAGTTTAGACATTGGGATATTTATTATAGCAAAAAGTAAAAAATATTGTTCTTTTTTTCAAAATTTTCTGTCTTTTTTTGTTTATAGCGCAAAAGCTCTATTTGTGGGAAAAAAAGGACATTCATTTTGTTTGGGTACAGTGTTGCATCACCGCGCAATTGTCAGTTAAAACGACGCAGTGCCGTAATGCAAAAAATAGCCTGATCATTAAGGGGGTAAATCCTTCCGGGGCTGAAGTGGTTAATTCTAAAACAGTACACTTCATCTGAGCACCACAAACCAAAAATGCTAGTTAATAATTTTTTAATTTTCAAAACACTCACCCATCAATGTCTCTATACTTTAGTTTGATTATAAATCACTTTGAAAAACACCTCCTAGCATTCCCTGCCCATGGCCTTCTTGATAAAGGGCAGATGATTCATGTAGAAATTATAAATCCTTCAGTAATTAAAACAGTTTACATATGCTATAGATGTATTTCACAGTTTGCCTGAAATTTCACTCTGAATAGTAGCAAGTTACACTATATAGAAAACACAGACATCAAAAATTGGGGAAGAGAAAGTGAAAATAAAAGTGGAGTTGTTGGCTATAATGAGTAATTAGATACCTTATTCTGCTGTCCAAGAGAATTCATAGACGACACTTGACTGCAACAACTGTGCATTTGTTTTGTTTTTTATGGCTACTTACGTTTTTTTGTTTTTTCTTTCAATACATTCCTATTGAATATTATCAGAATACAGACAATGTTATAGAAAAGAGTGCACAGATATAGCCAAGGTACAATTGATTGCGCAGATAAGCAGTAATTTGGGGCCACATTCAAGCGTAGCTGAAGACTGCTGGTCCGCAGACCAAGGAAACGTACCTACTTTTTTTGATGTAGGCGTTAGGACAAATATTAATATCCTAGTTTGATGTTCAGTCAGTGCTCACACAATACCCTTTTGTTTTTCCTTGTGTATGTTGAGCTTCCACCACAGTATTCCTGTATATGCATCTGTATATGCAGCGCCTAGAGGCGATTCAGTTCGCATTGTGCGCTATACAAGTATTTCATTCATGCATTCATATATGAGGCGCTCTATAATCCAACAAGCTCAGCCTAACTGCTACCATTTGGAAGTATTTAAAACACAAGAATGTCATATGTATTGCGTGAACCCATGACTATTTCCAGACTATTAGCTGATTATAGGTCCAGCAACCACACTTATACTATTGGTATAAACATTTCATAATATTTAAAATGTGTTATAATATATAAATTACTACTAGCAATAACCATCCAATTGTTAGTACATTGATATACAGCTAACTACATGTTGTTAATATTCAACAAAATACAAATTTATGATTAAAGTGTTACGCTTTCCTCCATGACAGATATGCTTGAGGACATCATTTTACAGGGAGTTCTCCGAGGGCTGTACCAGCAGAATCATAAGAAGCTATCTACAGTTAAGCATGCACTCCCAACAAATTCACATGTGCAATGATCATAGCCTGACCGTGCTACAGCACTCATTCGTTTTCATATGGTGCTTTAGATTGGGAAACTGTGTAAGATTGAGTGGATTTGTGAGAGGTCATAAGGAGAAGCTGCTTCTGCAGATGGACACCCTACCAGGACTGCCAGGAGAAAGATTTGCTGTTACTAATGGGGACCAGTGATTTGGGTAAACACTTTCTGAATCATGGCACATCTACTGCATGGGACTTTGTCCGGGATAAGCAATCAGGACAACTGTATAATACATAATGCAAATTTCCAGATTGTGAGGAGAGACTTGTGTGATTATTCCATAATGTACACTGCATAACCTAGTTGTTACAATTCAGAACATGGTTTATTCAAGGTGGACCAAAGTCTACAGGATGCTGGCGTGTTTCTAAATATTTATAAAACTGAACATGTTTTCCTCTTAGGCCCATGTCATATTGGTAATCTTGTAATTGGGGCAACTTACCAACAACAAGATCTTTAGTTGAGTGACACTGGCCTGCTCCTGTGGCATCGCTCCCTCACTGGGTGAACCAGCATCTATCAGCTCTATCAGTTTTCCTTTGGAGTTTCACAGTTTTTGTCAAGCAATGGAGCGACACCATAGGAGCCAGTCAGTGCTCTCTTTGGTGTCCCTGTTGTCGGCGAGTGGACACCACAGACAGGATCATAATGATGACAAGGCCCATAATGTGCACAACTTTTGTTGTTTTCATAAAACAATAAAATATACAGATTGTCCTTATTAAGTCTTATAGATATAATCTTGTCTTCTTTCACAATTGTCTCATTGTGCAACCTTACTGTGCACACACTTGATGTGGTATTATCCAGACAATGCTTAAAAGAAACACAATCTGAATCATGTGGAATAGTTAGTACTTTGTTTCCCATGGGAGTCAGAGACAACCCAAATATGTGAGATTTGGAGCAATGGCAGTTTCACTGTGTCTGTCCTTACAGGTTCCTTCAAAGGTTCTGCAGAACTATGGACCTTTATTTCAAAGTCAAGACTTTAGCTAAGTGCCAAGAGAACACCATGGAAGTGACCATAGCTGCGAGCCCATCAAATGCAAAATCCCCATTCAGGGTGGTAAATACTGCTGGTGGTATCAAAAGAGCCTTAAGATGAACAGCCACTTATAACTTGATTGCTCAACCTTTTGATTTACCACAACTTTATAATATAAGGTCCGTCCTAACAGTCTATTCCAGTGATGGTGAACCTTGGCACCCCAGATGTTTTGGAACTACATTTCCCATCGTGTAGTTGAGCATCATGGGAAATGTAGTTCCAAAACATCTGGGGTGTCAAGGTCTGGCATCACTGGTCTATTAAATTAGTATCAAGCCAGGCAAACCCTTGCACTACACAGTTGATGGTAAATCTGAAATAGATTGTACAATACAACTGCATAGTCTATGGTCAGCTTTATGTGCATTAGGCCCCTTTTACACATGCGGACTGTTAAATTTCATGAGTTCAGTCATTTCAAAACGGATGAAGTATTCATCAGTGCTCATCAGTTTTTTTTACACCCACTACCAATGCAAAAACGGATGGAAAAACTGACCATTTGTCAGTTTACATCCATTTTTCGGCCGACCCTTTTTTTAAACAAAAGAAAAATAGAGTGATGGCTGTGGATATAAATGGATGATCATTCAATTACATTAGTTTTTCCATAGAGATGCATTGATGATCATTTTTCATCCATGAACGGATGGATGAAAAATGGACAGCATGTGTGAAAGGGGCCTAAGAACCAAGGACAAGTCTGAGGAAGGACTCTTTTTGGATTGTCGGGACCTTTGTTTTTCTTTTTTTACAAGCTACTTTTTTGTTTTTTATTGTGAGATACAGCAGTACCTGCGTACTGAACGGTACATTTTACAAATTAGCTTCCCACAGATGTTTAAATTAAGGTTTCTTTTTTGGATTGTACCACATGCATGAAAATGAGATAAGCCTCCATTCCTTAAAAAAAAAAAAAGTCGAAGCTCTGAAAAGATCCTAACCATGCCCAGGAGCCTGGACTGGCAGCTGGCTCCGCCTCTCAGTGAGCCGCTCAGGGCCTAAGCCAGCTGCCCCCGCCCCCTCCACAGCCCAGCGCCTAGCCTGAACAATAATTAATAATGATGTTGTAATGCGCCCTACCAAACACCGCTCCGCGCCTTTGGACCAATCACCTGCAATATTAAATATTGTAGTACAAATGTACCCTAAAGCAGCCACTTAAATAAACTGAACATGTAAACACAATATTAAAAATTACAAATAAACGTCCTTTTGAATATAAGAAGCGCTGCTACGATATTCAAAAAGGACGTTTATTTGTAATTTTTAATAAGTAATTATTCAAGAGATCCTGTTAGTGGTTCATAATCAGGAAGCAGGTACATCAGCAATACCTCGAATGTCGTCTGCTACCTCAGCACCCCATGCATCTATCCATCCCGACCATATCTTGTCAGATTTGTTAGGGCACTTGCGATTCGCATACATGAGTTTATATAATGGGAGCACAGAGTTCATTGCTAGGCTCCATGAAGACACCATAGGGGGTGTAGCGTCCCTCCAGTGGAGGAATATCTCTCTCTCTCTCTCTACTCATAAAAAGTAGCATAACTCGGGAACAATGTGGTATATTTGCCCCGTACACTAGGATTAAAAATATTTAGCAACATCGCTTTGGGGTTAGTTCCCACTTCTAAGGAGGTGATCTGGTAAAGAGTGTCAGCTATTCCCGACCAATCGTCCCCGATGCGGGGGCAGGACCATACCATGTGAAGAAAGGAGGCAGACTCCAGACCACACCTGGGGCAGGCCACGGGGTGCACGGGAGTCATGATTGTCAGTCATTTTGGGGTGTAATAGGCTCTGTGGAGGAACTTGACCTGCATAAATCGGTCTCTAGCCGAGATCGCGTTAGTGACAAGAGGATACACACGTTTCCTATTCATCCTCTGACAAGTCGGGATGTCTATTTTCCACTTGTCCAGGGTTTTCCCAAGCTTTTTTGTGGGGGGCTATGGACAGTTGGAAATATAGAGAAGATAGGGGTTTATCGATGATTTTGGCGGTAAGTAATCCCTCCACAGAGTCTGATTCTAGTTTAAGGAGTGGTGTAAACTGTTTCCTGTAGGCATATCAGAGCTTGTAATATTGAAATAGCACCCATCCCAGTAGTGAGTAGGCATATTTAAGATCAGAGAATGTTTATAGTTTACCACCCACAATGATTTACTATTCCCTTTCTCGCCCAAATCTGAGGGTCTGGAACAGATTTCATGTCCAGAGGGGAATGTGAGGGGAAAATGTCTCTGGGGGGCTAAAACGGGTCCTGGCCCTATTCCATACAGTAATTGTCGTGCTGATCAGTTCCGTAATGCCAGGGTGGGATCTCGTCCCTCTGAACACCACTGAGGGAGGAGTAGGAGCCCATGATAGCAGCTTCCAGGGTCACCACCGGGTTATCGTGTGGTTGGGAGAACCACTATCTAACCATCACCAGGGCAGCCGTCCAGAAGTAGACCTTAAATTCTGGTAGAGATAGGCCCCCCTGGGTGATGGGAAGCTGAAGGGTGGTGATGGCCAGTCCTTCGTTCCAGACAAAGGAAGATATTATACTTTTTAGCTTGCCAAAAAATGAGGCGGGGGGAAGATCAAGGGTGAGTTCCCGAAGAGGTAAAGAAATTTAGATAGGTATATCATCTTAGCTACTTAACAACCAGCCCATTGCTGAATGGCGGCTACGGGACGGTTGCTTAACTGTGGGAGGACTTTATAGTACGTCGTCCCAGAATTCTGCTCTCGCGCGCTCCACAGGACCCGGCAATACCCAACAATAATCTGCAATACCCAGCAATAATCTGCAATAGCCTGCAATACCCTGCCAATACTCTGCAATACCCAGCAATGCCCTGTCAATACTCTGCAATACCCAGCAATGCTCTGCAATACCCTGCTAATACTCTGCCATAAATTGCAACACCCAGCCATACTTGGTGATACCCTACAATACCCAGCCATAGTCGGTGATACCCTGCAATACCCAGCCATAGTCGGTGATACCCTGCAATACCCAGCCATACTCTGCGATACCCAGCCATAGTCGGTGATACCCTGCAATACCCAGCCATAGTCGGTGATACCCTGCAATACCCAGCCATAGTCGGTGATACCCTGCAATACCCAGCTATACTCTGCGATACCCAGCCATAGTCTGTGATACCCTGCAATACCCAGCCATAGTCTGTGATACCCTGCAATACCCAGACATAGTCGGTGATACCCTGCAATACCCAGCCATAGTCGGTGATACTCTGCAATACCCAGCCATACTCAGCCATATTCGGTGATACCCAGCCATGCTTGGCTGTACTCAGCCTCTGTGTGTTGCCAGGCTGTGGAAGTCTCACACACGTGTTATCGCTGTACTCAGGAGGAGTAGGTGAATCTATTTTGGGGTGTCATTTTTGGTATGTACATGCTATGTGTTAGAAATATTGTATAAATGGACAACTTTGTGTTAAAAAAAAAAAAAATGCATTTTAACCACTTCCCGCCCGCTGGCCATCATATGACGTGCTTGACTTTGTGCGAGGATATCTGAATGATGCCTGTAGCTACAAGCATCATTCAGATATCAGCTTTTTCAGCCGGCGATTCCCTACACCATAAGAATGATCATAGTGGCTGTTCCGCTGCTTGATCATTCTTATAGGAGGCGAGAGGGGACGTCCGCCCCCCAACCGCCACCCTCCGGTGCTTCTACCGACTCACCAATCAAAGCCAGAATCGTTTTTTTTTTTTTTATTTCAGACTTCCCAGCCTAGAAGTGAGATGTGGGGTCTTATTGACCCCATATCTCACTGTAAAGAGGACCTGTCATGCCATATTTCTATTACAAGGGATGTTTACATTCCTTGTAATAGGAATCAAAGTAATCAAAATAAAAGTGTCAAACGAAAATAAATAAAGTAAAATGAACAATAAAAAAAATTAACTTTTTTAAAGCGCCCCATCCCCGTGTGCTCGCATGCAAAAGCGAACGCATACGTAAGTCCCACCCACATATTAAAACGGTGTTAAAACCACACATGTGAGGCATCTCTGCGAACGTTAGAGCGAGAGCAATAATTTTGGCTCTAGACCTCCTCTGTAACTCAAAACATGTAACCAGTAAAAAAAATTTAAGCGTTGCCTATGGGGATTTTTAAGTAGCGACGTTTGGCGCCATTCCACGAGCGTGTGCAATTTTGAAGGGTGATATGTTAGGTATCTATTTACTCGGCGTAACTTCATCTTTCACATTATGCAAAAACATTGGGCTAACTTTACTGTTTTTTTTTGTTTTTTTTTAAAAAGCACAAAACTGTTTTTTTTTCCCCAAAAAAAAAGCGTTCGAAAAATTGCTGTGCAAATACCATTGCAACGACCACCATTGTATTCTTTAGGGTCTTTGCTAAAAAAACATATGTAATGTTTTGGGGTTCTATGTAATTTTCTAGCAAATAAATTATGTTTTTTACATGTAGGAGAGAAATGTCAGAATTGGCCTGGGTGCTCCAGAACGCCTGATGGTGCTCCCTGCATGTTGGGCCTCTGTATGTGGTCACACATGTGGTATTGCCATACTCGAGAGTAATAGCAGAATGTGTTTTGGGGTGTAATTTGTGCTATACATATGCTGTGCATGAGAAATAACCTGATAATATAAGAATTTTATGAAAGAAAAAAAAAAGAAAAAAAAATCTTAATTTTTCAAAGAATTGTGGGCAAAAATTACAACTTCAAAAAACTCATCATGCCTCTTACTAAATACCTTGGAATGTCTTCTTTCCAAAAAGGGGTCATTTGGAGGGTATTTGTACTTTTCTGGCATGTTAGGGTCTCAAGAAATGAGATAGCCATCAGTACTTCAGGTGTGATCAATTTTCAGATATTGGCACCATAGCTTGTGGACTCTATAACTTTCACAAAGACCAAATAATATGCACCAATTTGTACTTATTTTTACCAAAGATATGTAGTAGTATACATTTCTGCTAAATTTTATAACAGAAACAAAGAAAAATTCATTTTTTTTTTTTTACAGAATTTTTGGTCTTTTTTCTTTTATAGCACAAAAAATAAAAAACCCAGCGGTGATTAAATACCACCAAAAGAAAGCTCTATTTTTGTGAAAAGGGGACAAAAATTTCATATGGTTACAGTGTTGCATGACTAATTGTCATTCAAAATGTGAGAGCACCAAAAGCTGAAAATTAGTCTGGTTATTAAGGGGGTTTAAGTGCCCAGTGGTCAAGTGGTTAATTAAGCACTAAAAATGCATAGGTGTGAATCCAGCCTTAGCATTTGTGCACATGCCTTTTGATTTTGCACTAGCACCTAGCATTCTGTTATTGTAAGACTGTTTTTATTGAATTAGGTAATATCTGACATCTAGTTTGTGCCCTGCCCCCCCAGTCCACCCACCTCTATATACTGTACCTGCTTTTGCTTTCTATATGCCAATTCTTTTCAGATCCCTCCCCCCAGATTTTTTTTTTTTTTTTTTATAAAACTTTATTGGGTTCAGTCACAACTTTACATTCAGGTTTTACTTGTGTTTAACAGTGACAAACAAAAAAGGAACATATGATAACAGAGGTGATAATGTCATGAATAAGGTTATTCTTAAGATTAGGATGTGTGGCCTATATGCTATTTCCAGTTATCCAACTGTGGCATGTTCAAGACCTCGGCTATCCCCATGGGAGAGAACAGCCTCAGGGGCACCCCCACCAAAGCTCCGCACAGGAAGAGGGTCTGTTATCAAGCTTATCAACAGTCAGGGGCATCGGGAGGGGTTGGCTAGGGGGGCTGAAGCCTCGAATGTGACCCCGAAAAGCCCTGAGTCTCAGGCATGCAGCTCTCCATTGTTAGCCCCGAGCGGCGAGCCCCGGGACCGCTCTGATCCCGAGCACCGCAGCGTACCATAGCAGGTCCCATTACTATACATAAACACCTCTAAATCATGATAACTCAAACCTTAAGTATAAAACCACCATGTGAAAGCAAAATATGAAGTCACTATTCTAGTGATAATTTAAAAAGTTCAAAAGCTCAATTACACAATGGAAAAAAATCCCAATATATATGTGATCCATCAAACGTATGTGGAAATCCACCAGTGTAACCCTGAAGATGAGAAGATCGCCAGAAACACCCCCACCGTAGAGAGGAGGCTTACCAGATCTTGATAACTTGGAGAGGCTTACACCACCCAAGTCCTAAAGGTTTGTTAGGTTAGTCAAACCCAATGGAGGCAGTATGTCCTGGATATGCCTCAATTGATTGACACCAAAACATCCATGGGATATGGAATATGGACTGTAGAAACCTTTGTTGGAGAACAGAGGCTTTGGTACCCCGTAACATGCCTCATGAAAATAAAAGAACTTGCATAACGTGATACTGTTTTAAAAGAAGTAGTATTTAATAAATATTAAATTGAAAGCTCACATTTAGAAGAAGGTAAAAAAGGCTTGTAAATTGATACAGGTACAAAGAGCGATGTGTGTAGGAAGATCTAAATGACGCATTTTGACTAAACAGTTGTCATCTGTCCTTATAACATGAATCCCCATATTAAGCATAAATTCAACTTTAAGCTCTATTAATAAAAGAGTTGATATCGCACTCCACATTCATCCCTTGTGGGTGATGAGTCTGCAGCTCATATATCCAGAAGGTTTCCAATCTGGATACCCCTTTAGTGTTGACTCTGCCCCTTCACGGGGTAATGTATCTCTATGATAAAAAAATTGGTTCCCTGTTGGATCACGAGCATGATGTTGTTGGTAATGTTGGGAGACTGTATGTTTGGTACTACCAAGTTTAACCCCTTCCCACCGAGCGTATGTAGATGTGCGTACTCGGCTTCCGGGGAGTATACCGGGATGATGCCCGCCACCTGCAGGCATCATCCTGGTACCGTTTTTTTCAGCAGGCGATTGGCTATCCAGCCATAACAACCGATGCGGCTAAAAGCAGCTCGGCTGTTATGCCGGAGGAGTGAGAGGGGACGTCCCCCCTCCCACCGCTGTTACCGGTGCTCCCGCTCGATCAGGAGCACCAATTGCATGTCCGCTACCTCCGGCTGCTGGGGAGGAACTGGAATGAAGCCGTAATTGGCTTCGTTCCAGTCTCCTCATAGTAAACACAGAAGTGATGCCACTTCCCGTTTACTCAGCTGCCAATGGCGCCGGTTTTAAAAATATATACGGTATGCAGAATCGCCGTTTTCGGCGATCTGAATACATTGAAGTGTAAAGGAGGGGTGGGGGGGTCTTTTAGACCCCCGATCCCTCCATAAAGAGTACCTGTCACCACCTATTACTGTCACAAGGGATGTTTACATTCCTTGTGACAGCAATAAAAGTGATCACATTTTTATTTATTTTTTAAAACAATTTAGTCATTTTAAAATAAATAAACGAAACATTTTTTTAAGCGCCCGCCGTCCCCGCGAACTCGCGAAGCAAAGAAAACACATACGGAAGTCGCGCCCGCGTATGTAAACAGTGTTCAAATCACACATGTGAGGTATTGCCGCTATCGTCAGAGCGAGAGCAATAATTCTAGCACTAGACCTCCTCTGTAAAGTTAACCTGGTAACCGTAAAAAAAAATTAAAGCGTCGCCTATTGAGATTTTTGGGTACCGTACTTTGTCATCAATCCACAAGTGCGTGCAATTATAAAGTGTCACATGTTTGGTATCTATTTACTCGGCGTAACATTATCTTTCACATTATGCAAAAAAATTGGGCTAATTTTACTGTTTTTTTTTTATTCATGAAAGTGTCCCTTTTCCCAAAAAGTTGTGTTTAAAACACCGCTGCACAAATACTGTGTGACAAAATATTGCAACAATCGCCGTTTTATTCTCTAGAGTCTCTGCTAAAAATATATATATAATGTTTGGGGGTTCCAAGTAATTTTCTAGCAAAAAAATATGGATTTTAACTTGTAAACACCAAATGCCAAAAATAGGCTTAGTCATGAAAGGGTTAAGCTAATGTGCTCAGTAACCCTAGCTGTAAATGACCGTATAGTTCTACCAACGTACTGCTTGCCACATGGGCAAGTCAGTAGATAAATTACATTGGTCGTGGCACATGTACAAAACTGTTTGATTTTATAGACCTGGTTAGTCACTGTTGATCAAAATTCCTTAGTAGCTTTACCTCCACACATATTGTGGTGACAGACCAAATATCTTATCCAGTTGTGAAAAAAAATGTTGGCCTGATAGGGAGATTGATGATAGATCTTGCTCTTAAGTGAAGATACACCTCGGTATATAACCTTGGGTCTTTCAGGTAAAATAAGCCCAAGGATCCTATCATTCTTCAAAATCCCCCAATGTTGTTCAAAGACATCCTTGATCTGTTTGTGTTGTGTCAAAAAGCTTGTAAGGAAAGATCATTTAAAACCATCTTCAACATCTCTTTGAGGTTTGTCAGCCAACAATGAAGCTCAATCAGTATTTACAACTTTAAGAAGGTCACTATAAACTTCAACCTGGTTATATCCTTTATCGAGAAATCTCTCTCTTAGAATATTAGCTTGAATCTGGAAGGTGTCAACATTAGTACAATTCCTACGAAGATGCAGGAATTGACTTTTGGGGAATGAGCTTAGCCACGACATTTGGTGGCAGCTGTCCGTCGGTATAAACCCGTTCCTATCAGTAGGTTTGAAGTGGGTACTAAATTTGAATTGTTGTTTCCACCTTTCTATCACGAGATGCAAACAATTGATTGTAGATGGGCTGAATTGATACATTAGAACAATGCCCCTGTCATTATCATTAAGGATTGAAAAAAAGTCCTCTAATGCTTCAGGGGTACCAGCCCATAGGAAAAGGATGTCGTCTATATACCTGGCCCACAGTTTTAACTGTGGGTCATCCAGAGCATAAATGACATCCTCCTCCCATTTAGCCATAAAAAGGGTGGCTAAACTGGGAGCGAATTTCGCTCCCATCGCCACACCATGCAGCTGTAAATAAAAATGGCCATCAAACCAAAAATAATTGTGTTGGGTTGCAAATTCCAATAACTCCAAAATAATTTCGACCTGAGGCATGGCAAGAGTCGGATCACTTTTTAAAAAAACTCTTGTGCAGCCTCTATTCCTCTCTGGTGTAGAATGGTGGGGAGGCAGATTTAAAGGCAGATTTAAAGTCCTGGTACAGTTATTTTAATGAGGCTGGTACCAAACATCTTAGTTTCCTTATTACTAGGAAACAGAATTGCCTCTTGGAGTTGGATTGTGAGATTAAGGAATTAAAGGAGGGACTTATTGGGTATAAAAACTCAGCAGAATATTATTCCCTGTCCTCAAACCTCCAGGCCCACCTCAAAGAGGATAGGACCAAAAAAGCAAAAAACATAAAAAACATAAAAAATAAAAAATATTGACTGGACACAGGAGATTATAGGTCAGGCAAGGTATTCAGCTGGAAAAAGCCACCCACACTGGATACGGTTATGGAGACCAATACTAGCAGTATTACTGCTTCAGCATCTCAGACTGAACACCAGATCGAAAGTAGGAGCCAACCACCTGGTGAGACTTTACAATCTCAAAGGGGTTGGCCCCTAAATGTACATACCGCTAGGAACACACAAAGGGGGGAGGACATAACTCCAGGAGAGGTGGGGGAGGCTGTAGAGGAAATCATTCCAATCAGGATAACTCATTATTATGATAGGGATGCCTCACAATACAGGGGGTCTCCCATTAGACACTATGACCACTCTAACAGTTATGCAACATCCTCTCATTATAGACATCCGCCAATATCTATCTATAATCGATACTCCCCACTGCACGACCAATATAATGAGAGGGTTTATTCATATCCTAGTGCTGAATACCATCAGTCATCTTATGATTATCAACAACCAAATCCCAATACTGGTCCCAATCAGGTTTTTTACAAGGACCCCCAAGGCAGAAAAAGGGGTCCTGAACCAAGAGAGGGTCAAGAGAAGGGAGGAGGACTCAGGAGGCGAAAAAATTTGATTTTTTTGTACTCTCCATGAAATCTTTTTCTCTGTAATTCACTGACCGACACAGCTCCTCTCTTAGCCATTGGGTTGTTATGCCCACCACTAGGGGAATACTAGGCATTAGTTGTTACACAACACTCAGAACTCTTTAGTTTCACCCAGGGGGCGGTCCCTTGGGCTACAACCCTCCAGCCTGCCATGCAGTCATCAGTACGTCAACAAGCAGTATAACGTAAAGATAAAAAGGAGGGGCGGGTGCTGTGTCGGTCGGTGAATTACAGAGAAAAGGATTTTACAGTGAGTACAAAAAAATCCTATTTTGTCTTATATTCACTGACCAACACAGCTCCTCTCTTAGCCATTGGGACGTCCCCAAGCAGTGCCAAACGAGGGGTGGGAAAACAGCATAGAAACTTCATCCACCATGGCAAGTGGGAACTAGTGAAACTTAACCCACATAAAACAGCAGTACATGGAGAAATACACCACAAAACCAGGGTACCCTCAACAGGAGTAACTACCCACAACCGTACCAAACTGCGGAATGTAATGCAACAGCGCATTAACTTAACGGTACTGCGTTTTTATCGAAAATATATTGCATATTCAATTGCAACTATACGCCAGCCTGCCAAACTTTGTCGCCAAAACATGCATCAGCCAATGCACTAACTTCTACCTTGTAGAACTTGCTAAACGTGTGAACAGACGACCAGGTCGCTTCTTTACGCACCTGAACGACCGACGCTTGGTGTCAGAAAACCTAAGACGTTCCGATTGCCCTTGTGGAGTGGGCCGTGACCGGAAAGGGGGGCACTTGCCCCTTCAAGGCATAGGCTTGTACTACAATCTGTCTAATCCACCTGGAAATGGTGGCTGACGAGACCGCCATGCCTTTCTTTGGACCAGCCACCGAAACAAAGTGAGTCTGACTTCCGAAAGGGAGCAGTGGCAGACAAATACACCTTTAGAGCCCGAACCACGTCCAGAGCGTGAAAGGCCACTTCCTTAGGGTGCTTCGGCTTAGGACACAAAGATGGTAATACAATGTCCTCATTGATATAAAAAGCCGAGGCCACCTTCGGTAGAAAAGACGGTTGCGGTCAGGGCAGGACTTAGGGTGGTGGGGGCCCCTGGGCTTGAGTCACTTTCGGGCCCTACCTTCCATACATTACCGTATTTATCAGAGTATAACACGTACCCCAAGTTTGGGAGGGAATTTTAAGGAAAAAAACTTTTAGGAGGGAAGTTTAAGGAAAAAACATTTAAATGCCCATTAATGCAGCCTAGAGTCCTGTGTATCTCGGCGGCTCTCGGGTCCTCTTGGTGGTGTAACGAGATATTCGGCGACCCATCACAGTTTGCTACAGAAGTGGCGTTCCGTTGCCACCATCTTGGTACACTCGACCACAGTAAGGATACACTAAGAAGGGGTAAAGTGGACATGTTGTTACACCCACCGGAGTTTTGCATTTTACATGTATTTATAACAGTAAAGTCAATTTATATAGTGAAATACAGGACTTATAACTCCATCTGACTACTTAGATCTTGAATTTTAAAAGCAGCGGCAACCCTGCCCATCTCACAGGTTTGCTAATCTGACAGAAGTTTGCTGCTTTTAAAATTCAACATCTAAGTAGTCAGACGGAGTTGTAAGTCCTGTATTTCACTATATACTAACCTTAATGTTATAAATACGTCTAAAATGCAAAACTCCAGTGGGTGTAACAACATGTCCGCTTTACCCCTTCTTAGTGTATCCTTACTGTGGACGAGTGTGGGGTGTAGCAAGATGGCGGAGAAGGAATGTCACTTTCATAGCAAACTGCAATGGGTCGCCGAATATATCCTTACAGTGGCTCGCGGGTCCTCTTGCAGTCCCGAGCGGAGCCGAGTGTTCT
Source organism: Lithobates pipiens (assembly GCF_037356315.1). NCBI lineage: Eukaryota > Metazoa > Chordata > Amphibia > Anura > Ranidae > Lithobates > Lithobates pipiens. The sequence goes on from NW_027507903.1 coordinate 106,958,128, forward strand.
CGGCTCGGCTCACAGTCAAGCCCAGTCCCTGTGTTATGTCCATCATAGGGCGAGACTGGGCGTGACTGTAAGCGGAGCGGAGCCGAGTACACTCGGCTATGTATCTCGGTAAGGCCCGTGGGGCCCCCTAATGGGTGGGGCCCATCGGCTTGAGCCCAGTCAAGCCCAATGGTAAGTCCTGCCCTGGTTGCGGACGCAACACCACCTTATCCTTGTGGATAACCAGATAAGGTGACTTGCAGGACAAAGCCGCCAGTTCCGAAACCCTCCTGGCCGATGTGATGGCCACTAGAAAGACCACTTTCTGGGAAAGAGTCTCCCTGATATTTTCAAACGGCGGTTTTTGAAGCGCCGAGAACACCAGGTTTAAATCCCACAGGGGTAACGGTAGACTCACCGGAAGGACTACATGTTGCACCCCCTGAATAAAGGTACTCACTAATGAGTGAGACGCCAGGGGTTGCTGAAAAAAGACAGCCAAGGCTGATATTTGCCCCTTAATGTTGCTTGACGCCAATTTCTGGTCTACTCCTCACTGAAGAAACAGCAGGATCCTGGATATAGAAAAGGAGCGCGGATGCCACCCTTTCTCCTCACACATGGAGATGTAAGCCTTCCAGGTACGATGATATATCTTCCGAGAAGATTTCCGCACCCTCAACATAGTTGGGATCACCGAGTCCGACAGACCCCGGTTCCTCAACACAGTTTCCGTAGGGGAAAGGCATAGATCAGCTAGTACTGATCCCACGGAGCCACCAGCGTGTCCACGGGCCTCTTGTTCTGGACACAAATTTTCGGCACCTCCCAATTGAGATGGGAGGCCAGAAGATCCACGTCTGGTGTGCCCCACCTCAGGCACAGTAGCCTGAATACCTCCGGATGCAACGCCCATTCTCCTGGGTCCAGCATCTGGGGACTCAGATAGTCCACCTGCCAGTTCTCCACTCCCGGGATGTAAATGGCCGTCAGGGCCAGTATGTGTCGCTCTGCCCACCAAGGTGTGTGGGCGACCTCCCGCATGGAGGCTGAGCTTCTTGTTCCCCTTGGTGATTGACATATACCACAGCCGTGGCATTGTCTGACTGGATCCTGATCGGACGCCCCTGAAGTCTCATCGACCATGTGGAGAGGCACAGCCTGATCGCTCTTAGCTCGAGCAGATTGATTGGCAACTTGGATTCTTCCGCCGAACAGAGGCCCTGAGCCGACTGAACTCCCATCACTCCACCCCAGCCGGATAGGCTGGTGTCCGTTGTGATCACTGTCCACTTCAGAGGTAGGAACGACTTCCCGGACTGAATCACCGGGGATCTCAGCCACCAGTTCAGGGAGTCCCTTACTGACTGGCTCACCTGGATCTGTCGATCCAGGGACAACTGTGATTTGTCCCACTTTGTCAAAATCTCCTTCTGCAGGACTCTGGTGTGGAACTGGGCATATGGTACTGCCTCGAAGGAGGCTACGACGAGTCCCAGGACTCGCATGCAGAAGCAGAGCGACGACCACTTGCGGTTCATCAGAGTCTGCAGTTTGTCTGAAGGGAGAAAAACTCTTGCTTCCCTGGAGTCCAGCAGCAAGCCTAGGTACTCCAGACGCTGGGTCCGTACAATCACAGACTTCTTTAGGTTGAACAGCCACCCAAATTCTTGCAGGGTCTGCATGGTGATCGCCACATCCTCCTCTAATTCTAAGGTGGAGGATGCCCTCAGGAGGAGATCGTCTAGGTATGCCGCGATCACGATCCCACGTTTCCGCAGCAACGCCAAAACTGGAGCCAATACCTTGGTAAAGACTCGGGGAGCTGATGCCAGACCAAAAGGAAGAGCCACAAACTGGTAGTGGGCTTCCCCGACTGCAAATCACAGAAACATTTGATGCCGAAGGCATATGGGTATGTGCAGGTATGCATCCCTGATGTCTAAGGACGCCAGGGATTCCCCTTGATGGAGTGCAGTGACTACTGAGCGAATGGATTCCATTCTGAACCTCTGCACTTTCACAAAGTGACTGAGGGCTTTTAAGTCCAAGATCGGACGTACCCCTTCCTTCTTGGGAACTACAAATAGATTTGAGTAGAATCGTTCGGATTCTGGAACCGGTACAACCACCCTGCGACTCAGCAGGTCCCTTACTGCCTCCAAGAGGGCCTCCCGGTGAGCCGGGGTTAAGGGTATGCTGGAGGGGAAGAATCTGACCACCAGACTGCAATCTCCCGAAGGCGATCCCCCACCCGAGTTGCGGGTGGGGGGCAAACCTTCATGCGGTAGCACTTTTGTTCGCAGGCTTGCGGTTCCAGGGAAGTTTTTGTCCTTCCGTGGTCATCCTGTCGGGCTGGGGACATTTAACCGAAGCTCCGAGCGGACGAAAAAGCCGCTTGTGAGCAGAAAAAGAGGGCCCTTGCCTACGGTGTGGCTCATTAGCCTTCCTGGCCTGTGGGAGTAGGGTACTCTTACCACCAGTGGCATTTTTAATAATGTCATCCAAAGAGCCAGTCCCCAAGGAAGGGAAGATCCGTCAGGGCTTTTTTGGATGCCTAGTCAGCAGACCAGCATTTTAACCAAATCAGGTGCCTCAGCACCACTGTTGACACTGAAGCCCTGGATAACAGAGGGAGAGTATCCAGGGCTATGTCACAAATGTACTTAAGGCCTTGCACTAGTTGGTCTGAAAGTTCCACACAGACAGGAGAAGCCTGTTGCTCTCCCAATTCACGGTGTAACAGTTTTTCCCACTCAGTGTCTGCTACACAAGTGCGGATGCCAGTACTAGTCGCACGGCTGACCCCACAATCGTAAACAAGGAACGAGCCACTGCCTCGGCCTTCCTGTCCGTGGGATCCTTAAATGCAGGAGTCCCCTTTACCGGGATCACAGTTACTTTAGTTAACCTGGACACTGGGGGTCCACGACCGGAGGAGCCGACCAGTTCTTGAGAAGGCTTTCCTCAAAGGGGTAACGCGCCGCCATGGATTTGGGGACCGAAAAGGTCCCTTGCAGGCGACCCCATTCCTTGTATATGAACTTATCAAAATAAGTCAGATATGGGAACACCTTACGTGAATGTGCTGGCTTGCGGGACCCAAAAGGGGACCGCTACATCAGCAGAGGGATCTGCTGGCTCCTGAATCTTCAGGGTATCACGCACAGCTATGATAAGTGCTCCAACAAACGCTTTGTCGCGCATGGACCCGGACAAGGAACTCATCCTCACTGTCCAAACGGTCCTGGTCAGCATCATCTGAGAAGACTGCAGGGGTCACCAGCCTCAGCAGGACCCGAGTCTGCATCAGAGCTCTCTCCAGAGGATGGGGGCTGCCTTTATGCACCCTTTTTCCTACGTGCCGCCTCCATCTTGGCAACGAATGAATTGAGGACAGCCGTCAGGTTGTCCATGGGCACTGCGCAGTCCGCAGGTGAACCGTTTGCAATTGCCTGGATTTCGGAGGAAGAAACACCACTTTCTGAAGCCATGCTAACCCTACCTTGTCTGCCACCGGAAGGGGACTTAGGGCAGTGACAGACCCACCCTCCTAACTGCCGCTGGCTGAGGGGCTCTTCCCCGCCGGACTCACCACCCTGGGGAGTTCTGTGCTATCCAGCAAGTAGTGCCTGTAGTCCCTGTTGGCTCCCAGGTGCAGAGAAAACAGTGCTGTGTTGGTGGAAGCAGCTGCAATGTCGCTAAAACCATTCTGAAGTGTGCTCAGGCTTCAAGAAAATGGCGGCCCAGCGTTCAGCACAAGGACATAAACCACAGGGAAAATGGCTGTGAGAGAACTGCCGCTAGAGAACACTAAAGAACGTGTTTGGGCTTCAAGAAAATGGCTGCCGGTGTCCTGTATAGGAACAATCACCAGGAAAATGGCTGCTGAAGCCCAGAAGAGCATGCTGCCCTTGCCCACACCTAAAATGGCCGCTGAAAGCAGCTCCATGAGGTACAGGGAGAAAACAATGCACAAGCACAGCGCTGCGCAGGACACCAGCATGGCCTCACAGACACCATCCAGGGGCATGAAGAACAGGACCCAGGACACAGATAGCCAGCGCAACACCCCCCCCCCCCCCAGATGAGAGCCCCTGCATAGACACACACACACAGCACTCAGCAGCATCCCCAGATGGAAGGGAGGAGGAAGAGGGGGACAGGGAGAGAAGAGAGGGAGGTGAGGGACCCCCCGGGAATGCCCAGCTGCTCAGCCCAGCCAAGGCAGGGAGAGCCATACTTACCAGTCCTGAAGAGCTGGGAGACATTCCATCACAGACCCACTCACTGATCAGTACAGGGTGGCTGCTAGCCCGGCATACTGTGACGCAGACATCAGTAGCTGGTCATATGTATGCTCCTGAGCATAAAAGCTCACGACCACCTCTGGAGCTGAGGTTTCGTCATGGCCTGCCTGGCGCGTAGCTGCGGCCTGCACACGCTCGATGGCCGGACTGGGGAGACTACAAGAATAAGCATATCACCCAGCTGGCTGTTAATAGCAGGTCACAGGATCAAACATCTTGCGCAAAAAGTCACGCTTCTGCAAAAAAGAAAGCATGGACCGATGGGCCCGCAGGGTTCCTAGGTCCTTCTTCACTAGGCAAAATAAAACTGATGACTGCATGGCAGGCTGGAGGGTTGTAGCCCAAGGGACCGCCCCCTGGGCAGAACTAAAGAGTTCTGAGTGTTGTGTAACAACTAATGCCTAGTATTTTCCTAGTAGTGGGCATAACAGCCCAATGGCTAAGAGAGGAGCTGTGTCGGTGAATATAAGAGAAAAGAAGGCAAACATAACTTATCAAGGGGTGTTCAACTTAAGTTTTAGACAAGGGCCTTAAATTTGCCCATATATATATATATATATATATATATATATATATATATTAGGAAAGTTAATATATAACGGTATATTACTCCTAATCCTACTAGGAATGTTGCAAGGGCGGTCACGTCATGGACTTAATTCAGAGCTATTTAACCCCTCCCTTTTTAATCCCCCTACTCCGCTAGCTCCAGCTTTAAATATGTTTAAGGACCTTGTATTCAAAGACCTAGCTAAACTACCTCCTATGGACTCATAATCCCTTAACGGGAGTCAGGTCTTAAATCTTTGCCCTTGTACACACGTTCGGACATTCCAACGGAAAATGTCCGATCGGACCGTGTTGTCAGATAATCCGACTGTGTGTGGGCTACATCGGACTTTTTCCAACAAATGTCATCACATTATGAACGATCAAATTTTCCGAAAACTTTGTCCGACCCTGTGTATGCAACACCAGTTTCGGAAAAAATCAGACGGATTTTGTTGTCGGAATGTCCGACCGTGTGTACAAGGGCTTAGTGTGACAACAAAGATCTGGTCATTTGCCCCGCCGATAAAGGTAGGGGCATAGTATTACTTTATAAAGGTGATTATATGGGGGAAATGTACAACATTTTGAGTGACCATACTACTTACAGTGAATTACCCAGTGACCCAACAACTAAACACAAGTCTCATCACTAAGGCCGCGTACACACGCGCGGACTGTTTGCCCAACCTTGTTCGTCAAACAGTTTCGGCAAACAGTCCGCTCAAAATTTGCATGAGCGGACTTGCCCACACACGAGCGGACTGTTTGACGAACAAGGTTGGGCAAACAGTTCGCTCAACTTTTGAAATGAACGGACTCGCCCACGTAAGGAGGCAAATCCGCCCATTTCGAGCGCGTGTACAGGTAGGCGGGGCCCGCGAAGGAGACGTCGCGGGCTCCGCCGCCTGGAATGGGCTTAAAGGGGAACCCCAACGCCGAAAAAAATCGGCGTGGGGGTTCCCCCAAAGTCCACACCAGACCCTTGTCCGAGCACGCTACCCGGCCGGCCAGGAAAGGGGGGCGAGCGAGCGCGCCCCCCTCCTGAGCCGTACCAGGCCGCGTGCCCTCAACATGGGGGGTGCCTTGGGGAAGGGGGGGCCGCGCGGCCCCCCCACCCCAAAGCACCTTGTCCCCATGTTGATGAGGACAAGGGCCTCTTCCCGACAACCCTGGCCGTTGGTTGTCGGGGTCTGCGGGCGGGGGGCTTATCGGAATCCGGGAGCCCCCTTTAAGAAGGGGGCCCCCGGATACCGGCCCCCCACCCTATGTGAATGAGTATGGGGTACAATGTACCCCTACCCATTCACCTGTGAAATAAAGTACAAAAAAAAAACACAACACAGGGGAAAAAATATTTTATTGCACAGCTCCGGGGGTCTTCCGTCTTCGGGGGTCTTCTCGCCGGACTCCTCCGCTATGTGTGTGTAGCTCTTTTACTAGCGGAGGAGTCCGGCTTTCTTCCTCCCCGCCGCCGGCCTCTTCTCCCGACTTCGGGGGTCTTGTCCCCCTCTTCGGTTCTTCTGCCGGGCCACCGCGCCTTCTTGTAGCTCTTTTACAGGCGGTGGCCCGGTCTTCTGTCGCCGCTGTCGCTGTCGCCGCCTTCCGTTCGTGTTCTTCTTCTTGTTCTTCTCCAGGAGATGTTGACACGTCGCTCCCTCCGGCCGGAATGCCAGAGCCGCGCTGTGCGGTCACTTATATAGTGACAATGGGGCGGGGTCACATGGTATATGTCACATGGGTTGGTCACATGGGTTGATGTCACATGGGGACTATGACATCGTAAGGGGGCGGGGTAACCATGTGACCAACCCATGTGACATATACCATGTGACACCGCCCCATTGTCACTATATAAGTGGCAGCGGAGCGTGTCTCTGGCATTCCGGCCGGAGGGAGCGACGTGTCAACATCGCCTGGAGAAGAAGAAGAAGAACAAGAACGGAAGGCGGCGACAGCGACAGCGGCGACAGAAGACCGGGCCACCGCCTGTAAAAGAGCTACAAGAAGGCGCGGTGGCCCGGCAGAAGAACCGAAGGCGGCGACAGAAGAACGGAAGGCAGCGGCGACAGAAGACCGGGCCACCGCCTGTAAAAGAGCTACAAGAAGGCGCGGTGGCCCGGCAGAAGAACCGAAGAGGGGGACAAGACCCCCGAAGTCGGGAGAAGAGGCCGGCGGCGGGGAGGAAGAAAGCCGGACTCCTCCGCTAGTAAAAGAGCTACACACACATAGCGGAGGAGTCCGGCGAGAAGACCTCCGAAGACGGAAGACCCCCGGAGCTGTGCAATAAAATATTTTTTCCCCTGTGTTGTGTTTTTTTTTTGTACTTTATTTCACAGGTGAATGGGTAGGGGTACATTGTACCCCATACTCATTCACATAGGGTGGGGGGCCGGTATCCGGGGGCCCCCTTCTTAAAGGGGGCTCCCGGATTCCGATAAGCCCCCCGCCCGCAGACCCCGACAACCAACGGCCAGGGTTGTCGGGAAGAGGCCCTTGTCCTCATCAACATGGGGACAAGGTGCTTTGGGGTGGGGGGGCCGCGCGGCCCCCCCTTCCCCAAGGCACCCCCCATGTTGAGGGCACGCGGCCTGGTACGGCTCAGGAGGGGGGGTGCGCTCGCTCGCCCCCCTTTCCTGGCCGGCCGGGTAGCGTGCTCGGACAAGGGTCTGGTGTGGACTTTGGGGGAACCCCCACGCCGATTTTTTTCGGCGTTGGGGTTCCCCTTTAAGCCCATTCCAGGCGGCGGAGCCCGCGACGTCTCCTTCGCGGGCCCCGCCTACCTGTACACGCGCTCGAAATGGGCGGACTTTCCGAGCGGGAACAGTCCGCTCATTTCGAAAGTACAGCGGACAGGCCCACACACGGGCGGACTGTTCACTCAAACACAGTTTCAGCGGACAGTTTTTCGGAATTTCCGAAAGACTTTGTCCGTCCAACTGTCCGCTGAAACTGTCCGCTGAAAGCCCACACACGAGCGGACTGTCCGCCCAAACACTGTTCAGCGGACAAGGTTGGGCGAACAGTCCGCCCGTGTGTACGCGGCCTAAGGGTTTTTGACTCTTTAATTTTAGATCACAAAGAAGTCGTTCCTTGTTCCTTTAGCCCCAAGGATTCCCATTATTTATTATTTACCCAAAATCCACAAACATCCCCTTCATCGTCCTGGACATCCTATTATAAGCAGGATAGATTCTATCACTTCCAGAATAGGAAAATACATTGATTTCTTTCTCCAATCTTCAGTTAGGAATACTGCATCCTACCTTAAGAACACCAAAGACGTGATTAACCGTTTATCACAATTAACTATTGAAGGTGATTTGATTATGGCCACAGCCGATGTGGCATCTTTATACACCTGCATTCCACACCAGAGAGGAATGAAGGCTGCACAAGAGTTTTTAAAAGGAAATCTGACTCTTGCCATGCCTCAGGTCGAATTTATTTTGGAGTTATTGGAGTTTGCAACCCAACACTGAAAGGTTATGTTAAGCACCCATCTTGTTTCTGTCAGTCATCTTAATATTCACATATTTCCATTTCTGATATGTACAGTTTGTACACCCCTTTAACTTCTCAAATATCTGTCTCAGCATGAGATTCTTCTAACTCAATTGTTCTCACACACTTGTCTAAACTTTCACACATTTTGTGACATTCCTTCAGAAGCAGAATACAATGAACAAAAGCTTCTTGTCTTAACCAGCTGTAACCGCATTAATATCTACTGCGCATGTCTTATTACGGATATTTTGCGTGACTTGTAATTTTCTATAAAGACGCAAGGATGCAAATCAAATACAGTCAGTTCCTAGACTATAGTAACGTGTGAGTGTCATTTGTTTTGGGACTTGACTCCGGATATATCTGAAATTGGATAATGCATCGATCCGAGGACTGAGAGGTTTAAGGGACCACCCTAGACACCGGATTAACCCTTTCAGCATTGGGGGCTCGTCCGTGGATGGATGAAGGTCCACGGATGGAAGGCTACTCTTAACGGATTTGGTAAGTTAATCTTATTCTTATTGAGTGAAATTGACTTGCCGGGGTCCAGGTGTGTGGCTTGGCTTCCATCCCACAGAGATTGCTGTTGGGTTATAGAACCTCTCATAAGTATAGATAAAAGTAGACCGGTCATATAGTGTTTTGGGGACCTTAGGAGAATTTACAGAGTACTCTAGGTTTTTTTTAAATTCTGTTTGGGGCAGAACATGTGACCGATGATCAATGTATTGTGTAAATTGTGTATGATTGTATAACTACTTTGCTTTAAAAGTATCATGCTGGATGAATTGCGCTGTGTGGACTGCTGTTTTGTTTCAAGAACCAAAAGGCATACTTGGTGAGTAGTGTGCCCGTAAGATTATAGGCACAATTTCAGTAGATTAATGTACATTGTAAAGTTGATTTCATAGAAGGTTTAAATTTGTCTGAAGCAAGACAGCAAGTCCATGACCAAGGTTGTGTATTTATTGTATGTCAAAAAAAAAAAAAAAAACCTTGAATTTTTTCCAAATTTATTCTGTTAATGGGAAAATAAGTTGTATCTCTTTTGTTCTGTTAGGAAAAATAAGTTGGGGTATTGTCTGCACCGCTAGGTGGCAGTCAAGGACTGTGAATTGTTCTGTTTTTATAGAATAATGGGAAAAACTAGAACTGACTTTGCCAAAGCACTCGCACAGAAAGACGCAACAGGTTGTTTTGATATACTAAAGCCATCACCTGTCTCCACACAACATTTCCAAGGAAATATGAAGGGAAACTTTAGAGGAAGAGGTAAAGGCAAATTTAGAGGCAAAAATGGAAGAGGGATGAGTCGCCCTAGAAACAATGGATGTTTTAACTGCAGTGCCGAGGATCACTGGGTAAGTCAGTGTCCTCACCCCACCTCTCTACAGACTCCCAACTCCAGCTCTGCCCCTAACCAGACACAACAACCACAGACATTCATCCAACAAGGTTCAACATTTCCAATCAAATGGGGAAATCAACAACAATGATGGGGCCCAGAGGGTAATGTCCCAGCTTTTCCTTTTGTCTCAAATAATTTCACTGACAATCCAATGGTTGTTATTTCAGTAAATGGGAGACTCCTTCCCTATCTCGTTGATAGCGGGGCCACTAGGAGTACTATTTGTGAAGATCATTTCAAAGGCAAATGGGAACCAGCAGAACCCCCTTTATGAGTTAATGGGAAACTGACAAAAACATATTAGGACCCCACCCCTATCAATAGAAGATGATGAATGGTACACCATATGCACACACTCTTTTAGGATAATGCCAAGGTGCCCTGTAAATTTGATGGGAAGAGACTTGTTTGGGCCACTAGGAATCACAATTAGAACCAACTCAAAGGGATGTCTAGACATTTCCTCAGATAAAATCACTATAGTAGCATGTAAACCATTTTTATTGATGCTGTCACAACAAAGTAGTGAAGAAGATTTTGAGGCTATAGACCCCAAGTCTGGTCTACAACAGATCTGGATGTAGGACTTATTTCATGCACACCATACAAGGCCACTCTGAAAGAATGTGCATTTCCTATCAATCACAAACAATATCCACTCTCTTTGGAAAAGATGGAGGGCGTAGTGCCAATGGTGAAAACGTTTCTGCAGGATGGGATCCTGTAAGAAATTATTTCTCCATACAACACACCTGTTAACCCTGTAAAGAAGCCGGGTGGCTCCTTCAGATTTGTACAGGACTTGAGGGCCGCTAATTACCTCATAGTCCCAATAGCACCCATTGTACCTGATGTTACATCATCATGTCCTCCATTCCAGCAAGAGCCAAATGCTTTACTGTGATGGATTTAAAGAATGTTTTTTTCTCTGTCCTTGTAGACAAGGCCACTCTTTGCTTTTACTGTGTGGATTGACCAATACAGTCGCCAGTTTACCTGGTGTAGAATTCCCCAGGGTTATATAGACTCACCTGTGGTCTATTCTAAAGTGCTCCAAGCCACCCTCAGGCCTTGGACTGCCCCTCATGCTTCTGTAATGTTGCAATATGTTGATGATCTTTTGATTTGTAGTTCTTCAGAGGAGGACTGCCGAGCTGATAGCCTTTCCCTATTGAAATAGTTACATACATGTGGTCGCAAAGTGTCTAAGAAAAAATCACAATGGTGTAAACAGGAGGTTGATTACCTAGGGTTTGTGCTGTCTCTGGGAGTTAGGAAAGTCAGTCACAAAAGAGCTGGCACTCTAGTGGGTCTGCCCCGCCCACTTACCAAAAAAGATCTGCTCACCTTTCTTGGACTGATTTGTTACTGCCGCCAATGAATGACTGTTCTTTCTATGATAATATACTGAGACAAGCAACCCTCTATGAAATGTCTGATATTGTAAAATGGTCTGATTAAATATTAGATGCTTTTACCATGTTGAAATGTGCAATGTTTACCAGCCCGAGCCTCGGCCTCCCTGAATTTGGCAAAATGTTTCACTTGTTTGCCAGGGAAAATTGCAGAACCATGGCAGAAGTACTGGCCCAGGAACATGGTGGGAGACTGCGCCCTGCAGCTTTTTTTTTTTTTTCAAAGGTGGTTCCAGTACAGGTGCAAGGCATGCCTGCATGTCTTAGAATGCTGGGTTCTTGTGCAATGGTTGTAGAGATGGCAACACCATTTACCTTGGGTCATAACACTACCTTACATGCTTTACACAATGTCACCACACTCCTCAAAACTTTACATACTCAGCATATGTCAGCACAACGATTGAGTGGGTATGAAGTTCAAACTCTGGCCCAGCTCCAATTTTGAATGCCTTATTAGGTCTTAAAGGAGAACAGGATGACTTACCACCACCTTCATGACTGTACACAATCAATACATCAGTACAGTTCACCTAGAGCAGATATGCTTTCCATACCAATCCCTACTGCACAAACAGTTTTTGTTGATAGCTCTTGCAGCAGACCAAGTGATAATGTCTATCACATGGGATATGCTGTAGTCCAACTGCCGGATACTGTCCTCAAGGCCAATCCAATACCCTAACAGTGTGCACAAGCTGCTGAATTGATAGCATTAACCTGTGCATGCCAGCTGTTTGCAGGAAAAGAGGTAAACATTTACACCGATTCCAGGTATGCTCATGGTGTGGTCTGGGACCATGGTGTAATATGCCTTAGCAGAAGATATGTGGCAGCAGATGGAAAGAGCATCTCACACTCTGACCTAGTTACAGCATTACTAGATGCAATTCAGTTGCATTTAAAACTAGCTATCATGCACTGTAAGGCACATACAGGCCAAATTACTGATATTGCCAAGGGTAATGCACTAGCTGACAAAATCGCCAAAGAAGCTGCATCTAAAAAAAAAGGCAGACATTCATATGCCCATGCTAACACCTCAGCCATGTTCCCTGAAAGAGACACATTGGCTCACGGAACTGCAGGCTTTTGCGACCCCTGATGATATTGCGCAATGGAATGGTGATGGAATGCAAAAGGATCCTAAAACAGGATTAATCTGCAAAGAAGGTAAACAGCGTATTCTTGTTGCTAGCGCCCCCCTGTTCATTGCACAATAAAATGGACTGGGTCATAAAGGCTGGCAGGCCACATGTGAACTCCTAGATGCATATTTTTTTCATTGCAGGATTACCTAATCTAGTTAAAACTTTTGTACGTAGATGTGAAACTTGCATTAGGAACAATCCAACAAGCCCAAAGAAATCAAAGCATGAACATCTTGAGTACCCAACAACGCCCTTTACCCATTTACAGATAGACTTTACACATATGCCCAAAGAAGGAAAGAAACAACAATACCTTTTGGTCATAGTGGACATGATGTCACGCTGGCCAGAAATCTTTGTCACCAACAATGAACGCGCACATACTGTGGTGAAGATCCCCACAGGAATGTATTCCTAGCTGGGGATGTCCATTGCAAATAAATTCAGACAATGGTCCAGCTTTCACAGCTAAAATCTGCCAAGATCTTGTAAAAGTACTAAAAATAGACTGGAAATTTCACCTCCCCTACCATCCACAGAGTTCAGGGATTGTAGAAAGAATGAATAGAACAATTAAAGACAGGATAAGGAAAGCTACGGGTGGGAATTTTGGCAAATGGAGAAGTTCTCCCAGCTGTATTAGCTGAAATCAGAATGACTCCTCACAATGTGATGGGTTATTCCCCCTTTGAGGTACTCATGGGTAGGCCATTCCCCACACCGTGGGCTAATCATCCTTTGATGGTGGAGAAAGGTGATTTGGAACAAATACAGGGGGAATGTGTAAAAAAAATGGATTGAAACTCTTGATATTGTTGAAAGAAGAGTCGCTTGCACCTCTCCTTCACAGGCACCAACCCACCCTTTCCAGGTTGGTGATCAAGTTGTGGTCCAGAGGCTTCAGAAAGGTCGAAAGCCGAAAGAGATTCCATTCGGACCATTGACCAAAGTGGTAGCTGTCACCAGGACTGTCGCCCTTACCGAAGAAATGCCTACCTGGATCCATGCCAGCAGGGTAAAAAAGTTGATCTAAGCCCAGGAATTTAAGCTAAAAAGAGACAAAGCAGGTGTTTTAAGTCCTCAAAAGACAAGCATAGGAATAAAGGACAGTGATGTCGCTCATTTCACCACAGACTTCTGGAAAGGCCTTATGCCTGTTAGTGATGTTTCTACTTCTGATCTTTTTCCCAGTGTGGATAATAACTAACTGTATGTATCATCCTGATGACTTTAGAGCCTTGAAACTCATATGTGGTAAAAGCAAAATACACACCAACCATACTGACTTTCACCTCAGAAATCACAGTAAAAGAGATGTCTCTAATGAATTGATCAAAGAAACAGGTTTGTCTGGAAAAATTTCACTGTTAAAATTTAAATATGCTTATGCTAGAAAGTCAGGATATGAAAAATCCTCGATTTGTAGTAAGTTACACCCAGAAACTGCTAAGATCCCACTTTTAGCTGTTCCTCTAAACCTCAACTCATTATTGAAAAATACTCTAGTCTTAAGTATTAAGAATGTCTCGGAACCCCTTTTCTAGTTTGGGTTTAGGTGGAATGCTTTCATGGTTAAAGGACATAGTGATTATGATTATCATAGTACTATTGTTAGGATTGATAGGCTACCTGATTTTCAAGCTTATTTTGCTTAGTATTATCAAATGCACTACACCAGACCAACCTTCTTACGCATATACACAATATCTGCAGCTTTATGTAAATGAATACAACAAACGTAGCAAGAACCGTCGATTTCAGGAGCCTGCGGATCTGTAGAAAGTCATATTCATAACTTAAGAGGGGGTTGAAAGGTTATGTTAAGCACCCATCTTGTTTCTGTCAGCCATCTTAATATTCACATATTTCCATTTCTGATATGTACAGTTTGAACACCCCTTTAACTTCTCAAATATCTGTCTCAGCATGAGAATCTTCTAACTCAATTGTTCTCACACACTCCTTATCTAAACTTTCACACATTTTCTGACATTCCTTCAGAAGTAGAAAACAATGAACAAAAGCTTTCTTGTCTTAACCAGCTGTATCCAGCTCCTTCAAGTTGGATGGTTTGCACTTGTGAACAGCAATCTTTAAGTCTGACCACAGATTTTCTATTGGATTGAGGTCTAGGCTTTGACTAGGGCATTCCAACACATATACATGTTTCCCCTTAAACCAATCAAGTGTTGCTTTAGCAGTGTGTTTGGGGTCATTGTCCTAGCCTCAAATCGCACACAGAGTGGTACAGGTTTTGCTCCAGGTAGACGGGACTAGCGAAGGAGGTCAATGTCGCCACCTCCATCAGCGAGATTAACACGTTGCTAGCCCCGTCACCTGGTATGGACTTAAATAACGGCATGGGGGTCCCCCTCAAAGTCCATATCGGACCCTTATCCAAGCACGCAGCCCGGCCGGTCAGGAAAGGGGGTGGGGACTGAGCTGTACCAGGTCGTGTGCCCTCAACATGGGGGGGTGCTCTGGGGCGGTCCCCCCCACCCCAAAGCACCTTGTCCCCATGTTGATGAGGACAAGGGCCTCTTCCCGACAACCCTGGCTGTTGGTTGTCTGCGGGCGGGCGGGGGGGGTCTCCTTTAATAAGGGGGCCCCCAGATACCACCCCCCTCCCTATGTGAATGAGTATTGGGGTACCATGCACCCCTACCCATTCACCTGGTGAAAAAAAGTGTAAAGAAAAAAAACAACACGTTTTTAAAATAATTTATTGCACAGCTCCAGTGGACTTCCGTCTTGGGGGGGTCTTCTCACCGGACTCCTCCGCTATCTTCTGCTAGCTCATTTACTAGCGGAGGAGCCTGGCTTTCTTCTTAGTCGTCATCCTCCTCGGTTCTTCTTGCCAGGCCTCCGCTATCATTTTTATAGCTCTTTTACTAACGGTGGGCCGGTTTTCTGTCGCCGCCGCCTCTTCTTCCGACTTCGGGGGTCTTGTCCCCCTCTTCGGTTTTTCCAGCTCTTTTACTAGCGGTGGCCCGGTCTTCTGTCGCCGCCGCCTTCTCTTCTTCTTCGAGATGTTGACTCAACACTGTCTCTGGCCGCAATGACAGGGGCCCGTTGTGCGGCGACTTATATAGGGACAAGGGGCGGGGTCACTGGGTGATGTCACATGGTGACCTGCCCCTTATGTCACAGTCCCGGAGGATGCTGGGACTGTGACATCATAAGGGGGTGGGGTCACCGTGTGACATCACCCAGTGACGCTGCCCCTTGTCCCTATATAAGTCGCAGCACACGTTTCCCTGTCATTGTGGCCAGAGAGCGTTGAGTCAACATCTCAAGGAAGAAGAGAAGAAAAAGAGAAGGCGGCGGCGACAGAAGACCACCGCTAGTAAAAGAGCTGGAAGAAGAAAGCGGAGGCCCGGCAAGAAGAACCGAAGAGGGGGACAAGACCCCCGAAGTCGGAAGAAGAGGCGGCAGCGACAGAAGACCGGGCCACCGCTAGTAAAAGAGCTATAAGAAAATAGCGGAGGCCCGGGAAGAAGAACCGAAGAGGGGGACAAGACCCCCGGACGGCGGCGATGACGATGACGAAGAAGACTGGCTCCTTCACTAGTAAAAGAGCTAGCAGAAGATAGCGGAGTCCGGCGAGAAGAACCCCTCCAAGACGGAAGACCACCAGAGCTGTGCAATAAATGATTTTAAAAACATGTGCTGTGTTTTTTTCTTTACACTTTTTTTTTACCAGGTGAATGGGTAGGGGTACATGGTACCCAAATACTCATTCACATAGGGTGGGGGGCCAGTATCTGGGGGCCCCCTTATTAAAGGGGGCTCCCAGATTCCAATAGACCCCCTGCCCGCAGACCCCAACAACCAACGGCCAGGGTTGTCGGAAAGAGGCCATCAACATGGGGACAAGGTGCTTTGGAGTGGGGGGACTGCAGGGCCCCCCTTCCCCAAAGAATCCCCCCATGTTGAGGGCACGTGGCCTGGTATGGCTCAGGAGGGGGGGGGGGGCGCTCGCTCATCCCCACCCCCTTTCCAGACCGCTGGGCTGCGTGCTCAGATAAGGGTCTGATATGGACTTGGGGGGGACCCCCACGCCATTTTTCGGCGTGGGGGGTCCCCTTTAAGTCCATACCAGATGACGGGGCCAGTGAAGTGTCAATCTCGTCGATGGAGGCGGCGACATTGACCTCCTGAGCTAGTCCCGTCTACCTGGAGTCATGTTCAAAATGAACGCCGGCCGGCAAAATCCGGTCGCGTTATGGCAGGTCCGCTCCTACGGAAAGTCCATTGGACCTCAGCTGCAAAGTCCAGCGGTTTGTCTACCGGATAGTCTGATCGTGTGTACGCAGCATAAGATTTCACATAAGTGGACATCATTTCACTAATTATGTGACTTCTGAAGGTAATTGGTCGCACCAGAGCTTTTTATGGGCTTCATAACAAGGGGTGAATATATACGCACATGCCAATTATCAGTTTTTAATTTCTGAAAAATAGTTTTATATATATTTTTCTAATTCTACTTTACCAACTTAGACTGTGTTTGAACTGACATTGAACTAAAGGCTGTAATGTAACAAAATAAGTAAAAACCCAAGGGGGGTGAATACGTTTGCAAGGCACTATAAGGCAACATTCCATATAAAATAAAGAGACATATTCTAAAAACGTATACCTGAGTCTGTTCTTGTACACGGAGCCCTACCACACTACTCTCTCCGGGCACACACCATCCCGTTGGGCTAATAACTTTTACATTTAGGCAGATGATGTGGTCCTGCCCAGAATTTTATTTTGAACCAGACATAAAGGGGCCAAACCAGGAACATCTATCCAAGCATCCCAGATATTTTTAAACTTCCTTGGGATACCTAAGTGTTTATATGTCAGAGTCATTTATGGCAGTAACCTATTCCATGTGTAGGAGGCGATACCGAGAGCCATTTTCTGGCAAGAAGTTTTCTAGCTATAAATAGAACCCTAAGCCCTTGTACACATGGTCGACACTGAGTACATCATCATGTATGGTGGCCCATTCCTCATCTGAAAGGTGCCCTATATTATCCTCCCAGCCAGTGCTACAGTTTAGTGACATAGCTTTAGATACTTGACATAGGAGAGAACCATATAGGGTGGATATCTGTCCTTTTCGGGATGATGTGACAAGCTGTGTAAGCACTGGTGGCCTAGTGAGTTCCCAGGTAGATAGTGTAGATTGTGCCGATATAGCATGCCTAAGTAGGAAGTATTGGAAAAATAAGGTAGCTTGTATTCTATTTGCAGTGGTTGAAAGTCCCACAGGTGTCCTCCATGGTATAACTGGAATATACACAATACAACTTCTAAACCAAGTGGAGAAACCCTGTAATTGACCTAGTTCTGGGTAGTTCCTATTGTTCCAAATTTGGGACCAGTTAGTGTATCACATATATTACATATTTACATAGGAGGGGAGGTTGAAAAAAGACACAAGTCCAACCTATGTGTGATTATATGTCATTATTACATTGTATAACCCTGTATGTTGCAGTTGTTCAGGTGCTTATCTAAGTTTTTTGAAACTATCGATGCTCACCGCTGAGACCACCACCTGTGGAGGGGAATTCCACATCCTTGCGGTTCTCACAGTAAAGAACACTCTACGTAGTTTAGGGGTAAACCTCTTTTCTTCTAATTTTAATGAGTGGCCATGTGTCTTGTTAAACTTCCTTCCACAAAAAAGTTTTATCCCTATTGTGGAATCACCAGTATGTTATCTGTAATCTGAAATCATATTCCCTATCAAGCATCTCTTCTCCAGAGAAAATAAGTTCAGTGCTTGCAACCTTTCTTCATAACTAATGTCTGCTAGACCCTTTATTAGCTTTGTTGCCCTTCTTTGTACTCACTCCATTTCCAGTACATCCTTCCTGAGGACTGATGCCCAGAACTGGACAGCATACTCCAGGTACGGCCAGAACAGAGTCTTGTAGAGCAGAATTATTGCTTTATCCCTGGAGTTAAACTTTTTTTTTAATGCATGCCACTATGCTGTTTGCTTTGTTAGCAGCAGCTTGGCATTGCATGCCATTGCTGAGCCTATAATCTACTAGGACCCCCAGGTCCTTTTCCATCCTAGATCCCCCTGCGTATAGAGTGCATTCATATTTTTGCCATCCAAATGCATTATTTTACATTTTTCTACATTAAAGTGGATGTAAACCCACCATTCATGATTCTCAACTATTGCCATCCTACTAAAGTATACATGCCCCCTGCATGTATCCCTACCAATTAAAAGTCACCCCCTTCTTCACACGGAGCCCCACAAATCTCCAGATTTGATGGGTGGGTCTATGCTTCGACACTGTGTGGGCAGAGTCGTGACATCACTAGACTCCCGCCCACCTCTACACTCCCCTTAGCCAGCCAGTGTTGCAAGGACGAACCTCACGCTTGTTATGATGAGAAATGCGTGCACAGGGGACACAGAGCGAGTTCTGGGCAGAAGCTGATTGTGCTCACGACCCCCTGTGAGCCCTGTGCATGTAGAAGGACTTCCCTTACCTCTGTAAATGGCTATTTATATTAGGAGCTGCTCGTTATAAAGGCAAAAAATCCTGGGAGAGGAGGGGGATGTGAATTGTGAACTTTTTACACAGGATGGGCCTGTGTCAGGCTAGTACATGAGATATGTAAATAACCTGTCACTCACAGCAAGGGGGAGGTTTGGACAAAGTTTTCAGGACTTTGTCAAGATTTCTCTCACTGAATAAAAGACAATTGCTCAGAGATGGAGTAACTGTGTGGCAAGACTGGGCTCAAATGATAGGAAATCTTATTCTCTACATTATGACATCAAAAAATCAATCCACTTTAAACTTCATTTGGCATGTAGTTCCCCATCCCATTTGTTTGTTCAGATCTTCTTGCAAGGTTTCCACATCCTGCAGAGACGTTATTGATCTGTTTACCCCATCCTCCAGGTCATTCATGAACAAATTGAATTGGATTGGTCCCAGCACAGAACCCTGTGGGATCCCACTACCCACCCCTGACCATTCAGATTATTCCCCATTTATCACCACCCTCTGAACTTGCCCTTGTAGCCAGTTTTCAACCCATGTACTCACCCTATAGTCCATGGCAACAGACCTTATTTTGTACAGTAATAGTTTATGGGGAACTGTGTCAAATGCTTTTGCAAATCCAGATACACCACATCTACAGGCCTTCCTTTATCTAGATGGCAACTCACCTCCTCATAAAAGGTTAATAGATTGGTTTGGCAAGAACGATTCTTCATGAATTCATGAGGATTACTGCTAAGGATACCAGTTTCATTACTAAAATCTTGTATATAGTCCCTTATCATCCCCTCTAAGAGCTTGTAAACTATTGAGGTTAGGCTAACTGGTCTGCAATTCCCAGGGATGTATTTTGGGTCCTTTTTAAATATTGGTTCTACATCGGCTTTTCTCCAGGCTGCTGGTATCATTCCAGTCAGTAGACTGGAAGTAAAAATTAGGAACAATGATCTGGCAATTACTTTTTCTTTTTGAATTTATGTTTATCAACAGTTTTTCAACACATACAGAACACAACATAAGCCCCAAAACCCCCAGGTAGGACCTTCATTTTGAGCAGGTTAACCCTACCAATTAGGGACAGCGGCAGATGCTTCCATGCTTCCAATTGTACCTTAACCCTGGCTAACAATGGAAGGAGATTTAGAGACATATAATCGCCCACTCTTGGTGATACTCTCACTCCCAGATACTTAAATTCCTGCACCCATGCAATGGGAACCCTAGTAGTCGCCAGAGCGCGAGCCTCCTCATCAATAGCCATCACATTAGACTTCCTCCCAATTGACTCGGAGCTCGGAGAACTCGGCAAATCTGTCGAGCACCCCGAACACCGCTTCCAAGGATGGCCCTGCATCCCTCAAGAAGAGAAGCATTTCATCCACGTATAATGCTATGCATTCCCTGATACTAGAGGTCGACCGATATGGGTTTTCTCTGGCCGATGCCGATATTTAGAAATCATGCCGGCTGATGGCTGATATATGATGCCGATTTTTTTGGGCCAATATGTTAGGCCGATTTTTTATTTATTTATTTATTTATTTTATCCCCCTTCATCTCATAAAACCTAACAGACACCTTTACCACTGGGGCTTTTTTTTAGGCGCTTTTGGGCTAAAAATAGCGCCTGTAAAGTGCCTGCAAAACGGCTCCCCTGCAGTCTGTGTAAAAGAGAGGCGATGCACTGGCAGGATGTTAAAAAAATAAAGTCCTGCAAGCAGCACGCTTGGAGTGGTGTATACCGCTCCTCCACCACTCCTGGCCATTGATATTAATGGGCACCACTGGCGATTTGGCAGCAGTGCTTCACAGGCGCATTTAACCTCTTCTTCGGCCGCTAGCTGGGTTATATGCACGCCACAAGCAGCCGAATAGCACCGCTAAAATGATGGTAAAGCGCTGCTAAAACTAGCAGCATTTTACCATCAACGCCTGCCCGCTCCAATGTGAAAGCAGCCTATAAAATAAAAACAGGTAGTCAAAACTTTTGGACGGAAAAAAAAATGGGCTAACTTTACTGTTTTAGGTTTTTTTTTTTTTAATCATTTCGTGTATTTTTTTTCCCCCCAAAAAAATGCATTTGAAAGACCTCTGTGCAAATGCCGTGTGACATAAAATGTTGCAACAACCGCTATTTTATTCTCTAGGATCTCTGCTAAAAAAATATATATAATTTTTTGGGGGTCTAAGTGATTTTCTGGCAGAAAATACAGGACTTTTACTTGTAAGCAACAAGTGTCAGAAAAGATTTAGTCTTTAAATGGTTAAACTGAGAACTCTACACACAGAGTTGAGTTTATTCATTCAAGTGTAAACATTGTATCTTTTTGCTCTTTTCTTGGCAGACTGCCCAGAGAGGAGACAAGTGGCTTCTATTACAGAAGTCATTTCCAAGTCCCGCTGTTCTAAATCGGCCTTTTTATCAGCTCAATCGGTCGATGCCGATTAATTAAAAAACGGCAAATATCGGCCGACCTCTACCTGATACCCCCCATCTCCAATGCTCCAACCTCGGGCGATCGCCGCAGAGCTATAGCCAGGGGTTCTATTGCTAGCGCAAACAAGGAAGGGGACAGTGGGCACCCCTGACGCTTGCCCCTGCCCACTTTAAATTGAGGAGAGATTGAAGTGCCTATTTTTATAACCGCCTGTGGGGAACTATAAAGCAGGGATATCCAAGTTACAAAAACCTCCCAAAAGCCCATACGTCGCAGAACTGCCAACATGTATTGCCAGTCCACTGAATTGAAAGCCTTGGCCATGTCAAGGGAGACCACCACTCTAGACCCCCTCCCGGCATGCTCGATCTGTAGATGGGCAAACAGTCTGCGCAAATTAGTGTCAGTAGATTTCTGATCTATGTCCACCAAGGTAGTGATAAGCTGAGAAAGTCTGGCAGCTAACACCTTCCTTAGAATTTTTAGATCTTGATTCAGCAATGCAATTGGTCTATACGAAGAACATGACAAGGGGTCCTTGCCTGGCTTCGACAGCAGAATCACCTGTGCCTCCAGCAAAGAATCAGGGAGGCACTTGTGTTCAAGGCAGTAGCTAAACAAATTTTTAAGTCTAGGCACCAGATCCTCCAAATGCAGAAGTCGTCAGGACCTGGAGACTTACGGGGGTGGAAGGACCTAATGGCTCTTTCAATTTCCTCTGCAGTTATGTCAGCCTCCAAAAAGTCCCTGTCTGTCGCAGATAGCCTCCGGACATTCAAAGATGCCAACAACCTGTCCAGCTCTATCAGATCATAAGTCGGTATGGGGGCATACAGGGTCTTGTAATACTCCACAAAAGTGTCGAGGATGTCCGTCGGGGTTGTTAGAAAGTCTCCCTGAGCATTTTTAATACAAGGAATATTTGTTTGTGCCCTCTGCTCCGCCACCAACATGGCCAGCAATTTACCGTTCCTGTCCCCTTGCTCGAAAATGGATTCTTCTTCGTCCTAGACGTGTGTGTTAGGTCAGAGTAATGGAGTGCCAAAACACACCTCGTCTCCAGTAGTTCACCATAGGTGACAGACTGATTGCTCGCATGCGCCATGGCACACACCCTTTCCCTGTCCTGCAATTCCTGTTCTTTCTTATTATGAGACCTATTATGAGGCCAAATCTCTGTCAGGGAAGCTGCCGCTGCCCAGGCAAAAAGATCAGCCGATGCCACCCTAGATGCATTGGGAGGAGTCCAAAGCAGTAGAGAGGATGGCATTGAAATCCCTGGCTATAAGGAAAGGGAGATGCATGTAGGGCGCTAATTTGCCCAAGAGGTCATACAGGATCTGAATCTGGAAGGGAGGTGGAATATAGACATTAACCAAGACCATTTTGCATGTACCTATATCAGCAACAACTACCAAAAACCTACCACCCGGGTCTGAGATCACATGGTGTATGGTGCAGTGCCTTACTAATTAAAATTGATACTCCCCTGGAGTAGGTAGAGTATGTGGCGTGTAACGCCCTCTGTATCCAGGCTCTGCGCAAGGCCAGTACCCAGCTCCCATCCAGATGCGTCTCCTGCAAAAACACCACATGAGGACTGATTGGTTTTAGAAATTGAAACATTAAGGCTCTACGGAATTTATCATTAAGACCTTGAACATTCCAGGAAACTACATTAAACATTGATCCCACCATCAGCCCCCATTTGACCCGTTAGACAGGAAGTGAAATACACATAGCATTGGTGAGAAATACAGTTGAAAGCTTAAGTCAGACATGGAACTATGCACATAAAAACTACCTTGGAGGGCTGCACTTATTAAACCTCTTACCCTTTGAACCCCATAAACACCCTGCTGCCATGTAGCAAAACAAAAAAACAGGTACACGCAGCTTATCCCCAAACTGTGTCCAAAAAAAGTCCTAGAAGGCATGACCGTGATGGGTCAAAAAGGACCACAAGACAAAAGGTAAAAACTTAGAACCAAAAGAGTCAAGGTATAAACCAAAGAGTCCAACTACTTATGGACAGCGTTTACGTGCCTGGAGCTTCCCACTCCGTCTACGACCAGTCTGTCCTTGTCATGGATAGCCGGATAGCCTGTACCTCTCCGTAGCTCCCACCATCTGATGTAGCCAGGTTTGGGCAAAGGATATAGGATGACATGGAAGGTGGCACCACACCGTGACAAGGAGTCTGCTTAAATGTGGACATGAGAAGTGGACAACAACCGCCACAGCTTACCCCCCACCCCCAACCAAAAGGAGGTCAGGCTCCACAACAGGGCAGTGAAATCTCAGCTCGACAGGGGATTCAACTTGTCAGGGAGCCAAACCATCCAGAACTCGATAGCATCCAGAGAGGGCAAAAAATAGGTGGCCGAAGTTAAACCCGCCTTGAAGTAACCAGATATGTCGCGACTCGCCGATCAAAGCGACTGTAGCCATGAATCCGCTTCAGCAGGTGAATCAAAGAATTTCACCAAACTCCCGTGTTGCACCCACAGGCGACTGGGATAAAGTATGGAGTATTTAAGATCACGTTCACGAAGCCATCTTCTGATGTCTGTAAAGGTCTTGCGTCGTCTCTAAGTCAGCCGAGAAATCAGGATAAAGGTGCACCACCGTGTTCTCGAAAGGTAGAGTTTGATGTTTACGGGCTTCACGCAGGATACGGTCCTGGTCCTGAAAGTTGAGAAAGCGTACCAAGAAAGGCCTGGTGGACCCCGACTAGTCGGGACCCTATGGGCCCTCTCCACCATATATTTTGGGGGGGGAACATCCGTCAAGTGAAGAAGTGACTTAAAAAAATTCTCAGAAAATTCAGTCGGTTGGTCCCCTTCCGCCCCCTCCGGTAGGCCCAGGACCCTGACGTTGTTCCTTCACAAGCGATTTTCTGAGTCATCGGATTTGGCCACCAGAATCTGAACCATACGCTGCAGCACATTGATGGCCTCATCATGGCGGCGAGTAGTGTCCTCTGCCGCTGAGATTCGCGATTCGGTTTCAGAGAGTCTGCCCCTGAATTTATCAAAGTCTGCTCTTATAAGAGATTGCATTCCTCCGCCAGATGATCTATGCGGACCAACAAGGAGGTTCTACTTTGCTCAATCGCAAGAATAACAGTGGTATCATTTGCTGGAGGCGATGTAAGTGCGGATGGTGCAGCCTCTTGCGGTGCTGCCTGCTCCATGTCCGCCATTAGTGCCTTAAATTGATTAAAAAAGTCACTAGGATTCTGCACAGGCTGCAACGATGCCTTCTTAGCCGCAGACTTGCCTTTGGAGGGCATGAGGAAAATAAGAAGCAAGCTGACCTTGCGTATAGTTGTGTGCAGAGAGGAGGGTATACCTCTTTAAAAGTACTCAACTTCAGGGAGACAGTGTTGGCTGTTAGGAGGGCTGAAGGTACAGTTCTGGTATCCCCCAAGAGCATCAAACTTCTAGAAGCTTAGCAATATAGTAAAGAAACAGTCTTATAAGGCAATGAGTGGTTTGTAATTTTGCCCTTTAAGGGTGCCCAGTCATGCATCTAGCAGGGAAGTCAGTTGGGAATGTCACCAAGGCTGCGGCCTAATCCCACCACACACCTCTCCACCGCTCCTAGGCGGACGCTTAATGCCCCCCGAGTTCAGGACTCACCGCCCCACAGAGAAAGGAAGAGGGCCTCCGCAG
The DNA here is from genome assembly GCF_037356315.1 of Lithobates pipiens. Taxonomy (NCBI): domain Eukaryota; kingdom Metazoa; phylum Chordata; class Amphibia; order Anura; family Ranidae; genus Lithobates; species Lithobates pipiens. The sequence continues at coordinate 106,983,101 of NW_027507903.1, forward strand.
CCCTGACAGACCTCCAGAACGGCAGATTCCGCCGCCGCGCGCCCGTTTTGCGGCGGTGTCGGCTGCGGTGGCTCCAAGACACAGCCAGATCCATCCCCCACCGGTGCCTCCATCCCTCAGCCTGCCGGTTCAGCTGACCCGTGGGGCTCCGTACTCCACCGCGGCCGGTCCGGAGGCTTCACAGGCCGCAAGATGGCGGCCGGACACAGCAGGCCAACTAGGCCTCAAACCACAGGGCCCAGACGAACCTCTGCTTTCAACAAAATGCCTCCCGTCCGTCCAGCAGGATGCCTCGGATGTAGGGGAGAGGTTTGGAGCGTTCCCGGGTTCGTTAGTTAGGAGGATGATTAAGTGTAGGATGTCAGGAGCTCCAGCACCACACGTCCTCCTAGGCTCACATCCAGGCACGCCCCCGATCTGGTAATTACTTGACTGAGTTCCCCAAGTACCCTTGGGTGCAAGCCATCTGGTCCAGCTGATTTATTAATGTGAGGTTTCCCAAGTCTAATTCTAATTCTGTCCTCCATTAGCCATGGAGGTGCTTCCTGTGATTTGTCACAAGGATAAACACTGCAGTTTTGTTTACCCCCCCCCCCCCAATTCCCTTGGGAAGACCGAGAAGAATAAATTCAATTCGTTCGCCATCTCCCCATCCTTATGTTCTTCCTCATACGTTTTGGGGCCAATATGGCCCATCCTCCTTTTTTTTAAACTGTTTATGTACTTAAACAATTTCTTGGGATTTTCATGTTCTATCTTAGCTGCCCTAATTATGCCCTTACATTTCATGTTGCATTCTTTATGAAGTTTGATGCTGAGGATCCCTCAACCCTGTATTATTTTTGAAGGCCTTGTCTTTTGCTTTTATATGCTTTTTATATTACATTAGTGTTAAAGAGGAAGTAAACCCTGATGAGTTTACTTCCTCTTTCATTCCCTGCAAAGGCAAAGCATAATGTACTACTATGCATCGCATAGTAGTCCATTATGTGTCACTTACCTGACACAGGAGCCAGCGAAGTCGCCACTGTCCCCTGTAGTCCGCCGCATCCATCTTCTTGGTGGGGTCACGCAGCTCCACAGCTGTCATTCGGCGAAGCCGCGATAACGTCACTCCCGCGCATGCGCACGGGAGCAGACACGCGCGGCAGCTCCGTCGTTGAGAATGCCGCGCTCAGTGCGCCGCTGTCTACGGCGCATGCACCGTAGACAGCGGTGCCCATTTTCGGGCAAATATCTCCTAAACCATATAGGTTTAGGAGATATTTCTTGGACCTACAGGTAAGCCTTAATCTAGGCTTACCTGTAGGTCAAAGTGGTTTGTAAGGGTTTACAACCACTCTAAGCCAGCCAGGACTTTTGTTCGCTCTTTTAAAAACGTATTACCCAATGGCATGCACTGGCTAATGCCTTTATTTTTATATGCTCTTAAAGTGAATCCATCTCTCCTCCGTGTCCTTTGTTCCTAAGATTTTGTGAGCAGGTCTGTATTGTCGGTAATCAGATCTAGCAACGCTTTTTTCTAGTTGGTGCATCTACCATCTGACCCATGAAATTGGCCTGCAAGACATTTAGGAAGTGTTGCTTGGCTTTACTCCATATTCTGTCCATGAATACAAAGGTGGGGTAAAAGGACCATGCCCCCCAGCTCTCCCGCTTCTATGCATTCCACAAGGCCATCACCAGACAGCCGTGTGCATATAATATTCCTTATAGGATCAGAGCACTCTGGGCAGAGCCAGCCCATCAAATGCTGCAATTGAGCGGTTATGAAATAAAATGGGTTTGGCACTATCAGACCACCTGAATCCTTTGCTTCCTGTAGAGTTTCCAGCTTGATACGTGAAACCGGTTTGCTTCACATAAATGAGGAACATTGTATTGCATTTCTTAAACACATTGGTAGGGATCCAGATGGGTGCATTGTGAAGTGCATAAAAAAAGTTGCGGACTCCAAATCATTTATCAAGTTATAGCAGCCTACCACCAAAAGATGTAATTTAAGCCAGCTAGCTGTTTTTTCCTGAAATTTCAGAAAATATGGGTTTATATTAAAGTTTAACATAAAAGGCCTAAACTAGGGTGGATAACTATGCCCAGGTACTGAAACATGTCTACCACCTAATTTGTTCCACTATCTGGAGTAAAGGGCAGCACAAGATTATCCTACGGTAGTAGTGTGGACTTGTCCCAGTTTATTGTGAACCCAGAGAAGGTCCCAAACTTGTGTATTAATTCCATAGAACTTGTCAGTGAGACAGACATGTCACCTAGAAAGAAAAAAAAGTGTGCATCATCTGCATACAGTGCCAACTTGTCTTCCATATCACCTTGTTTAAAACCCACATATAGCCGTGTACCCTCTAATGGCTGTGGCCAGATCAAATAGTAAAAGGGGACAGCAGGCATCCCTGCCTCATACCCCTGTGCAGATCAAGGGAGGGGTTAATGTGTTAATTCTGATACAGGCTTTCGGCACCTTATATAGCAGTTTGATTCAGGAAATCAAAATCTGCCCCAAGTTGAATTTTTCCCACACCTGCCATAAGTAATGCCATTCAACCCTATCGAATGCCTTAGCAGCGTTGAGTGAAAGGATGGCTCTCTGACAGCCGTGGTCTCTGGGGATCTGCATATTCAGATATAGTCGACTACTACTGTTTGCTGTAGATCCATTAGGTATTAATCCTACCTAGCGTCACAGCAATGACCTTAGTGAGCAGTTTTAGATCAGTATTTAGAAGGGAGATGGGTCTATAATTTCACAGGAGGAGCAGAACGTAACTATGACAGGCAAAAAACAGAGGCATGAGTGGGATTGAGAACCTCGGCCAGTGTAACAGATGAGCAGAGACACAGACACGCAAGTAGTTATACCAGAGGCAATCTCCCAGGTATACACAGAACTTTAAGGGCAGGTCTGTATGAGGAAAGGCGAGCTAAGTGACCACAGATTTAACCCCACAGCTGCCAGGCAGAGCCAAGTGGGTGGCTCACAATTAACCCCTGAATTGCCAGTCACCACAGTCCTAACGCCCAGAAAGAACACAGGTAACTGCAGAGTAAAAAATATAAAAGAAAAAAGGCTCCAAATCCAGGCGATCTCTTCCATGTTCAGTTAGATCTCCACCTCTCAAAAGGTTGCCTACCCCTGGTCTATAGGATGGGAGCGGGGTTCAGGATCCTTCTCTGGCTTCAAAAGGACCACTATCACCACTTTATGCTTAAAGCCTGGCAAAGAATCTTGGGAATGCGCATCAATCGTACAGAGTAACTCAGGTAAGAGTACACTTGTTAAGCCATCGTTAACTGGGGATTTAGAGTTGGAGAATGTGGCCAGCGAACATTATCGCTCCTTAAAAGGCGATAGATGCATTTAGTTGCTTTTTATTGCCCCCCCCCCCCCCCCCTTCAGGAGTTGAATGCCAGCCAGGAAGTCAGACAACTCAACTGCAGGGTAAGAGCTGAGGAATAAACATCCTGAAAGAATGCACAGAACCCCATCAGAATGGAGGGAGTATCTGTAACCACTTGAGTGGGTGACGTGGCCAATCTGTAGGACCAGGGATGGTTGCTGTGACCTGGCCATCACAGCATGGCCAGTTTTCTCACCCTCTTCAAAATGTTTGAGGGGGTAAAAAAATGCTTGCATTTAATGTACAGTGCAGTAAAGTTTGTGTATCTAACCACTTCCTTTCATGATCAGCTGCAGAAATTCTCCCTTCATCTACAGTTGCACTGCCATCTTTTGGTCCATTGCTGCGATTGCCTACATTTGGTCTTAAATCACTTTAATGCACATACCTTTAATGAAAGCTTATAGGGTATCCCACCCTACACCAGAAGTGGCCGAATACTTATTAGCCTCTAAAAGTTTTGGATTTGAACCTACATCTGTTCAGTGCCAGTAAACAGGTGAAGCCAAAATGGATTCAACTTCCAATGGATGGGTAATTTAACCTCAAGTAAATTTAAACCGAGTAGCACTGAAGACTGGTCAGATAGGCGCCTGGCCAGGTATGAGACCTCAGGGTCATAACAGTAGGTCATGTCATTGCCCAATGCAAATCTATATAGGATAGAGTAAAGTGGGTTAGTGAATCGCATGAGAACTGGGCCATGAGAGGAAACTTACATCTCCATAGATCTAGTAATCCAAGTTGTGCTATATTACTTTGCTAAAGCAGTATGTGTTCTGGGGCCCTGAGGGCAGTATTTCTTGTGGACATCCAGTGCACTGTTAAAGGTCACCCAAAACATACACTGGGGTCTGAGGATGTTTAGCCAGAAACCTGGACAAACATTGCAGTACTGCTAAAGTAAAAGATGGAGGAATGTAAACCCTAGCAATTACACAAGCATGAGATACCCATCAGAAAAATAAATCTGCCCTCAGTCTGTGTGGGCGTCAAGTTTAGTGAATGAGTCAGTCCTGGAAAATACACCAACAACTCTTGAGTATCACGTATGCACAGAATGGTATTGCACAGGATATTTCAATAGATGTAATAGATTGGTAGTGTCACCAGTGAGAGGAGTCTCCTGTAAGCAAATAGTGGGAGCTTTGTGAGAGACAAAAGTAAAAAAAACTGTAGTTTAGGATCATGCAAGCCTCACATTACAGGAAAGGACCGATTTTGTATAGTTACTCAAATAAAACCACATTTGAAGAAATCCAGGGCCATTAGGGCATGTCGTCTGCAGCCTGGGGATCTGCAAGAGCAGTCAAGTAGCACACCACAGATTCCTATGTGCAGAAGGTACTCTATGTAACTGGCCTTAGTCATCTTAGTCTGGATAAGAGTAGATTGCGGTAAAATAGAAGAGCAATGCGTCTTGCAGAGGTGTTGCCCACCCAACCAGGGCTTAAAGAGGAAAATGAACATTTTTTTTTTTTCCTTGAAGGACATTCCCATTGGAAAGCCTTCCAAAAAGGTGCCCCGCAGGGCTATGTGAGGAGCGACTAGGGAGGGCTGGGACCTCTTGTTCTCAAAGTCAAGCACAAGGCTTGCTTTTAAGAAAAAGAAAAAAAGCGGGGAAAGGTTATTTCTGCCAAATGTGTCAGCTAGCCAAGTTTCAATAAAGTCAAAAGGGTTCTTTCCCCCAGATTTTTCAGACATGCCGACAATACAGATATTACTACAGCGCAGCCTGTTCTCCATATCCTCAAATCTAGCTGCAGTTTGTCATTTTAGCTGTTATTTGAACATCTTGCAAAAGTGGATGCAATTCATCCTCTATTGAACTTGCTCTACCCTCCAAAGCAGTGGCCCCTTCTCCGATTTCTTGCATGTCATGTCCAATATGCAATTTACCCTCCTTCATACTTTTAACTTTTGCAGATAAATCAGTGAGGAGCTATATGTACTGCAGTAGGGATTTCTTGCAGAGAGGGTTCTCTACGCTCAGAGGGGTCTGCTATTTCGTATGGAGAGAGAGGGGGAGAAAGAGGGAGTGTACTCAGTGTGGTCCCATGAGCGGCTGCCGCCATTTTCTCTGCTACATGTTGCTTCATGTGCTGAGATTTCAGAGGAGATGTTCTTTGCTGCGTATGAGGTACAAAGATTTCTGGCCACCTGGATCATAGGGATACTTATCAAGCATGAATGCCACTGAGTTTTGTCTGTCCTTCACTGCACACTGCTGGAGCAGGGATCCACCATGTTGGATCTGCCACTCAGCAAGAAAGTTCTCCGCCTGCCTCATCCCTACCTTAGGGGGATTTCGACCGGAAGTTGCTGAAGGGGTAGCTCCACACCAGGAGCGAATGTCTGATCAATGTATGCCAGTAAACTCACTCACAATAGGATGAATGGTGTCAGGATACCAGAGCTGATGTAAAGTATGTCTTCTGACATGTACAGCCAAGCCAGGTTCCCTTGAACATGTGTTTAACGAGCACATATGCCGAATGCAAAATGGGTAGGCAACATTACCGCTCATGGAAGACCTTTTGCTCATGGGGATACTCACAATTTTAGAGCCCTGTGACAATAAGCAACACTGTTTTAGGCTCGTTGCTGCCTCTAAACATGATTTGCGCCACAAACCTTACACGCAAAAGTCTAAGTCCTGCAATGTGCCTGCTCTTAGAACTCAGCACCACCAGATTCTGTGATACTGCAGACGCATACCCTTTGCCAAACAACTGCCCACGCTGTTAACAGTCACGTGTTGTACTGCCATTTACAGACTCCTTCATGTAGCGCCCCCCCCCCCCCCCCCCAACACAACACTCTAGATATTTTACTGCCAGTAATGCAGATTTTTATATAGTTACTGGTGTTTATTCATCACAGCCCCTTACAGTACTCATAATAATTTACTGGCATTAACGTGGATCATTTTATTGGTGTTAATTTGTCACAGTAGTTCTCACAGCATAAAGCCCCTAGTACAGTGATGGCAAATTTTGGCACCCCAGATGTTATGAAACTACATTTCCCATGATGCCCATCCACTCTGCAGTGTAGTTGAGCATCATGGGAAATGTAGTTCCAAAACATCTGGGGTGCCAAGGTTTGCCATCACTGCCCTAGTAGTAGTCGTCACAGCCCCAAACACACATGGTGCCAGACAGCTGTAGCCCAGCATGCGGTCTCTTAAAAGCAACCCATGCTCCTCTATGGTAACCCAAACAGTTCCTCCCCTGCCTCCAGAAATGTAGGTTTTATACCTGCTCCTCATTAGTAGAATAGCTAATAAGCAACCGTTGGAAATAAAGGATATTCAGACCTATATGTATTAAAAAATAAATAAAATCAAACCACCCCACACACAAACATTTTATAGAAACCGTTTTATTCCAATGGTTTTTACATAGTCACGGTCTTTTGTCATTCCCAATTTTAAAAATTTGAACATTTAGTGGGTGGAATGTACAAGTCAATTTACGGTGTTCCAATAAGTGATGTTAAACAGTCACTTGTCTTGGTCACTTTCAGATTAGTCCAGTGCTGCATACACAGTACTGGTTAGGTGGTAAACAGCTGAATGCCAGTCACTGAACAAAGGCAACTGGTAAAAAGATCTTCAAGCTCAGGCAGATCGTGATGGAAGAGCATTTTCTGACCTGGTAGGCTCTATTACTCTTTAGCAATTCCAAATGGCTTCTCTACCTCGATTTTTCCACAGTCTACAATGACCACATCTTTCAGAGGCTTGTCTCGGGAATCAGTCTTTGTGGATTCAATTTTTCTAACCACGTCCTATAGAGAAAAAAAATAATAAATACAAAGTCCAAAAAAAAATAAAAAATAAAAAAACGCATTGGAAAATCTGCCAATCATATTCATACATAGAAACAAAATGGAGTGTTAACTATAAATACATAAACAATGCTTTGTAGCGGTGGGTAAGAGCCGGTTCACAGGGGCAGCACGACTTGCACATGACTTCAGCGGTGGCTTGCAAAATGACTTCTGTATAGAAGTCAATGCAAGTCATCTGAAGTCGCCCCAAAAGTAGTACAGGAACCTTTTTCTAAGTCGGAGCGACTTGAGTCGCTCCTATTAGAATGGTTCCATAGTACAGAATGGGACGCGACTTGTCAGGCGGCTAAGTCGCCCCTGTGTGAAACGGCTCTAAGTGGCTAGCACTGCTGCCTAGCAGCACTGGGGCTGCTGGTTTGATTTCCAACCACACTACTGCATGGAGTTTGCATGTTCTCCCTGTGCGGATTTCCTCCCACACTCCAAAGAAATGCTGGTAGGTTAATTGGATCCGGCCTAAAATTGTCCCTAGTATGTGCATGAATGTGAGTAAGTGACCTTAAGACTGTAAGCTCCTTGAGGGCTGATGTGAAGTGATGCAATAGCCGATGGGCCCTCTTACTACCAGACATTTGAAAGGGTTAATATGAACCTTCCTCCCCAATGCGAGAATCAAAGCAAATTGGTGGTTCCCCATGAGTAAGCTCTAGGGGTGGAGCAAAACAGAGGCGTAGCCTGGCAGGGGCCCAGGCTGTGACCGCCATACATCACACAGGAGGTCTTGTTTTGATGTGAGGCTGATGGGACAGCTGCTTACTTTCCACCATTGTCCAAAGCATAGACCAGCTCCTTTCCTGCCCAGCAGAGTCTAGCATATTTCCAGACAGCCTGAGCGGGGGCGGGGGGGGGGGGGGGGCGCACACACACACTTCCATGGTTTGCAGTGAGAACAGTTAGTGGTTCCTATATCCAACTGGCTCATTTAGAGCGAGTGCAGATATTGTGGTATAGTTCATCTGTAAAGATGCCGCCTTCCTTGATACATACACATTTTAATAAAACCATATGGTTGAAGTGAAAAACTGGCACTGCAGTTTAGAGCATAAAACACTATATTACCAAAAGTATTGGGATGCCTGCCTACACAAGCTTTAAATGGCAGTCCAGTCCTAGCCAGTAGAGTTTAATATAGAGTTGGCCCACCCTTTGCAGGCACAGCTTCAGCTATTCTGGGAAGGCTGTCCACAAGGTTTAGGAGTGAGTCTATGGGAATGTTTGACCATTCTTGCAGAAGCACATTTGTGAGGTCAGGCACTGATGTTGGATGAGAAGACCTGGCTTGCAGTCTCCTCTCCAATTCATCCTAAAGGTGTTCTAACGGGTTGAGGTCAGGACTTTGTGCAGGCAAGTTACTCCACCCAACACTTGCTCATCCATGTCTTTATGGACCCAGCTTGTGCACTAGTGCACAGTCATGTTGGAACAGGAAGGGGCTATCCTTAAACTGTACCTACAAAGCTGAAGCATGAAATTTTCTTAACTATCTTGGTATGCCGACTCCTTAGGAGTTCCCTTCACTGGAACTAAGAGGCCAAGCCCAAGCCCTGAAAAACAACCCTACACCATAATCCCCCCCCCCCCCCCCCTCCCCACCCCACCAAATGATTTGGACCAGTGCACAAAGCAAGGTCCATTAAGACATGGATAATAGAGTTTGGGTTGGGAACTACTGACTGGTCTGCACAGAGTCCCGACATCAACCCAATAGAACGCTTGCGATGAGAGGAAACTGTGAGCCAGGCCTTCACGTTCACATCAGTGCCTGCCCTCACATATGTGCTCCTGGAAAAGTGGTCAAGCATTCCCATAGACAATCCTAAACCTTGTGGACAGCCTTCCCAGAAGAGTTGAAGCCATTATAGCGGCAAAGGGTGGGCCAACTCAATATTGAACCCTATGGACTGAGATGCCATTAAATTTCATGTGTGTGTAAAGACAGGCATCAATACTTTTGGTAATATAGTGTACCTTGAATTGTCAGCAGTGTTAAAACCCCCCAAGTTTTATACATGCAAGTTACAGCAGCAGGAGTCTGCCAATTTCGAAAAAGAATGTTTCTATAGCCTTTTCTTTGCACTTCCTAAAGAGGGAAAAGGCTGCAGCGGTGGTATACACTGAATTTAAAAAAACAAGAGTAAATCTCCCGTTCAGATGTCTGACCAATCCTCAGGATAACACTGTAGTTAAAATAAAAGTATGTCTAAACAGGTTGTTCTACAATGATACACTTTCAAACCAATGTACAATTAGGACCGGAAATTCTTACCTCTCCTTCCAGCACTTTACCAAACACCACATGCTTTCCATCTAGCCAAGATGTCTTTACTGTGGTGATGAAAAACTGAGATCCATTTGTGTCCTTGCCAGCATTTGCCATGCTCACCCACAAAGGAGCATAGTGCTTCAGCTTGAAGTTTTCATCAGGGAACCTGTCCCCATAGATGCTTTTACCTAGAGGAGAAAGACATTCTTAGTATTACCTTTTCCATGTGTTTATGGGGAATGAGGATGTTGCAAGCATTGCTGGAAATGGTAGCCAGTATATCAGTGTTGATTACAACTTACTTGCGTCTTGCAGGCCTACCATAGCCATGATTACACAGGCAATTATAATTTTGCTACTGAGGGAAACGTTTGTTTACATCTTACTGGCAGCAGAATATTATTTCTGTTGACTACAGAGTTGCTGACTACTGAACGGGTTTAAAACCATTTAGTGAGAGAATATGGGGTCTAATTGTTGACCACTTCTCCTGAAATAACAGAGCTCATATTTCCTCACCCACATATGTCTCTTCCCTTAAACTTGCTTGAGCAATGGCACCACCATCCACCCATTCCCACATGGTGCTAGGTGTTATCCTGGATTCTGAACTCTACTTTTGGCCCCACAACCAATCACTTACCAAAGCTTGCCACCTCAACCCCCGAAACATCTCCAAATGCATCCCTTTCAACCAATTAAACTACAAAGCTCCCGATTCACTCCCTGGTTATCTCTTGCCTTGACTACTGCAACTCCCCCCTCATTGGCTTAACTTTAAATAAGCTATCCGCCCTTCAGTCCATGAATGCTGCTGCCAGACTCCTCCATCTTATAAACCACTCAGTGTCTGCTATCCCTCTTCTGCCAATCCCTATGGCTGCCACTCACCCAACAAATTAAATGCAAAATACTAATAGCTTACAAAGCCATCTTCAACTCTGCCCCCAGCTACATCACTAACCTAGTCTCAAAATACCAAACTAATCGCCCTCTTTGTTCCTCCCAAGACCTCCTAAGTTTTACCCTGTAATTGGTCTCAACTGTTGCAATCAAGAAAGGGTTAAAAAACAAAAATCAAATGTCGGACAACACTGACCTCCTGTACCATCTCCTCTAGTGAAATCACCACCCTGAATCATGAAGTCTTTGATCACACGGTGGAATTTGCTGTTCTTGTAACCAAATCCTTTCTGAAAATGAGAAAAAAAGATTTACTATAAAAATTGTGAGAAAAACAGGTCTACATTTAAGGGTATTTAGCTGAGTTTTGAACCCTAAAAACCTTCACTAGTACAACTGTTGGCATTAGTGCAAAACTCAGTTTACATTGCATACTGTAGCAGGCAGTGAAGATCAATCATGAAATGGACAGCACGCTGGCCAAGTGGTTTGCACTTGCCTTACAACACTAGGATTGGGGGTAAGAGGGACCTACATGAACCCCTGCAAACCACTGGCTCAGAATTGGGTGCGTAATGCAGCATCTGAACAATTCAATGTACTCTGAAAATCAGCACCACAGCGTGTTTTTAAGCCACTCTAGAAAGTGTGAGTAAATGAATATTACATGTCAAAAAGTAAGTTTGTTCACAATACACAGATATTAACATAGTCAACAAAGCATCACTCTAGACATCGGTCAGAAAGGGTTCTAATGCTTTATGATGACTCTAAAGGCCTGAGCCTTATAAATGGATCATGAGTATACACACACACACACACTTAACTAGCCTAGTTACTAAACTATCACACCGACTTAAAGTGGTTGTATACCTCAAGACACGAAATATGAACAAAACCTATCCCTCTACAGTGTGTACTTGTCTCCATTAAGAGCATTAAAAGTAATTTCTGTCTGCTGCTTTGTTCCTCTGCCATCTGCATGAACTATTTCTGACACGTTTTCCCTGACACCAAGAGAAAAATGGTGACAGGGGAGAGACCCCCAGCAGATTAACAGCCTTAGCTCTGTTTGAAGGAACAGCTTATTTCAGCACTTTATATTTTTGGACTTTAAAAGGCTGTGTAGAGAGTAGAATACTGCAGATAAACTGGTACAATTTATGTAGGAGAATTTGACTCATTAGGGTGCATTATCTGGGGCTATTCACTTTACAGGGTAAGGGTTTACCACTTACAATCTAAGCAAAAATACATTTTCTACCCAATTTACTTTTGTTTTACTACACCGCATTCAAGGCAGCCCAGGATAAATGAAGACTGTCTAGAAAGTGCACTTCAAGTCTTAATTTCAGTCTTAAAGAGGAAGTAAACTTCCTCTGCTAACATTTACCTATAGGTAATAAGGTAGAGTAAATAAATGGTACACATTTAGGAGATATTTACATTACATGCAGCCAGTGAAATCACTGGCGCATGCGCTCTGAAGGACCGACCACAGGTGCTGCAAATGGCAGCTCCCATGCTACACAGGAGCAACATCATCGTGGCTTCAGCCAAAACACAGAGCCAGAGCCCCTGAACACAGAAGGGAAACAGGTGAAACTAGAAGCGGCTATAACGCTGACATTGTGGCGCTGGAACAGCTTAATTTTAAGGCAAGTTTCATATACTGTGCTAGTATGTCCAACAGTATACAACCGTTAATAGTCTGTAAAGACAAGATGCAGCCGCCTCGGACTGCAGATATCAAAGAACTGCAGCTGTAGAATTACACTCTGGCTTTCAGTCATTTATTAACAGAGCCCAATGAAAAGCAGAAACCCACAGCAGCTAATCATCCCTTGTGTATCAATAAGGAACAAAGACTATTGCAGCATGATTGCCAAGGATCAGTAAGCGAGAAGGACCCTCAAATGTAATCGACTTACCTCCCCAGTTGACAGTGCAACAAAGTTATCAACAGTCTTGGGACAAGTTTTACCAAAGAGGCCAATGACTACTCTTCCGATTTCATCATCCCCAATCTTAATATCAAAGTACACCTGTGTGGGGGAAAGGACAAGAAAACAAGTGATGTTGAGCAGTCAATGTGAAATATAATTAAGAACATAGAAGCTTTATGAGACTTTGAATGTTTTGTTCACTGTGCACTATTGTTTAGGATTTCACAAATGTTAAAAACTAACATTAAGATAAAAAGTTCTAATCTTTAATGTTTTGTTCAATTCACAGAAAGGATTAACGCTGAGCCTTGATAATCACATAAAATTCAGTTATCCCCTGACATTTAAGCAAATCCAAAGTTTAGTACAACATTTTTGAAGATTAACATTTGCAACAAAAGGTGGCTGAATACTAAATCCAATATAATAGGGTGATACTTGACCTTTGTTCGTTGACAATAGCGCTAAGCTTAAGGTAACCTTTTACGGTCCTAGAACTACATAGGAGTATCAGATTCTGGTACATGTAATGCTGAACAATAGAATAACGGGGCATTATCGGTTTATGATTTGTGTTCTCATTAAACCTGTCTGTAATCCAGGAAAATAAAATGCCATCAGATAACATTCTGGTACACCCCCCCTAAATCTATACAGTATTTTCCAGGTTAAAATAGCCTGATAAGATTAATGCTTTCTCCCCCACATGAAAAAAATTCAATGCTTCTTTGCAGACATGCCAGCTGAAGCTGATAAGACCATTCCAAGGCCAGAATAAATTAAATTAGAACTATAGGAAAATTTCTCACCTCCATGTCGGATAGAGTAAGGGAGGGTTATAACATGTCAGATTTTTTTGGCTATCCACATCCCATCGTGGAGATTTCCCTTCACTTCCTGTCTCGTCCCATAGCCAAACAGAAAATCTCTGCGAATTAAGGAAGTGTACCCATTGGAAAAATTCCCCTCTTACTTTTCTGGGGACAGCAAAAAAAATTGGGATTTTCTTTTACTTCTGCTAATTACATCGGATTGAATGTTTTCTGGTGGGCCGTTGGGGTATACAAGGGCAGTGACGATTTCCTCCTGGTAGCCAAGGGTATGGGTCTTTCTTTGGATTTTCGATAGATTACATACGTGTTGTATATGGCCAAATTAAAGAAATAAATTGAAATTTTTTTTATACCACTTGTATGTTCTTGTGGCAAGGTAGGGTTCGAGCATCTGGTCGTTCAAGTCGACACCCCCCATGAACATGTTGTACTCATGGATACAAGTTGGTTTTTGTATTGGGCCATTCCTCCTGGTGATCTCAACGAATGTGTTGTGGATCGAAGAAAGCATGTACACATCCATTCTGTCCCTCCACTTCACAGCCAAAGTTTCCACGTTCCGTAAACTCGCCGCTTCGCCTTTTCTTAACTTTTTGTTGACAAGGCTTTTAGGAAAGCCCTTCCGGTTCATCCTTATGGTGCCACATGCTGGAGTTTTTTTTTATGGAGGTTGCGGAACAGGGGTAAACTTGTGTAAAAATTATCCACATAGAGATGGTAGCCTTTCTCCAGGAGTGGGTTTATGAGTTCCCAAACAACTTTCCCACTCAATCCGATGTATTCGGGGCAATTAGGGGGGATGTAGCTGAATGTCCTTCCCTTCGTATATGAAGGAATACGTATACCCTGTGGCTCGGTCACACAATTTATACATTTTCACCCCATAGCGGGCCCTTTTGGAGGGAATAAATTGTTTTAGGCCCAGCCTGCCAGAAAATTTGATCAGGGACTCATCCACACATGTGTTGGTCTGGGGTAAACAACTGGGGGAAGATCTCAGAAAAATAATTAGCGGTCAAATTTTGTAAAGTTTATCAAAATTTGGGTCATTTCGGGGAAGGCACTGGGTATTGTCGTTAAAGTGTAGGAATCTCATTATTAGATATCTAGTCCGGGGCATTATTGAGGAAAAGATGGGCATGTGATAGATGGGGTGGGATGACCAATATGCACGTATTTCATTTTTATTGCCTAGTCCCATACAAAATGTGAGGCCCAATTTTTTTTAAACTCCTCCACTGTTAGGGCTCTCCACTCGTAGGGACGGGCATAAGAGGATGTTGGGTTGCTTTCAATAAATTGTTGGGCATATAGGTTGGACTGGACCACAATCGATTCAAGCATGTCCCCGGTAAAAATTAAGTGGAAAAAGTCCATCAGGGAAAAATTGTGTGTGTCCACCTGGACTCCTGGGTTGGCAGTGAAAGGGGGAACGTTAGCTTCTCCTGAGTTAGGAGGAAGCCACAAGGGGTTCTGGAGGGAATAGGGAAGGCTGGCATGGGACCTAACCCTTTGGGGTCGAGTTGACACACTGGTACTTGGCCTTTGCTGAGGTACTGCGTTGCCGGTGGATGGTACCACCTCCTCACCAGTACGCCTTCGTCTGACGGGCGGACTATCATCTTCCTCCTCTGAGGCTGCCATTGTACCGCTGCTGAGGACAGGCTCGTAGTCCACGTCAGACTCACAATCTGAATATGAGGAGGAATCCTAAGCGGGGAAGCTGACAGATGGGGGGGGCGGGGGGCTAATGACTAATTTGTACAGTGGAGGGGAGAGACCGGATGGAAGCAGCCATCCTTGCAATACTCCAGCCATACCCAGACAATATTAGTGGGGGAGATTGTGGATATTACAGTGGGGACTATATGGTGGTGGAATTTCACAGGTTTTTGCAAATTAAATTTGCTGATCCGAAAAATGATCCGATCCCTGACTGATCCGAGGAACGATCCGATACGTGATTTTTTTGATCCGTTGCACCCCTAATGGTCAGTGCTTCTGAAGTGCCAGCAAAGCTTTGCAGGCAGTTTTGACCCTTTTTGGCCGCTAGCGGGGGGTTAAAAGCGCCTGGCTAGCAGCCGAAAAGCGCCACTAAAAATAGCGGCACTAACGCGACACCCTCCCCCTGGCCCCAGTGTGAAAGTGCCCTTACAGGTATATGGCATTTAAAAGTGTGTGCATAAACTCGTTTTACTAGATAGAATATTCATTTATTCCAGCCACTAGAAAGCATTTACGTGTATTTTACATTTATGTATTAAAGTAGTTGTAAACTCTCCCTAGTCACTTAACTATAGGCAAGCCTAGAAAAAGGCTTACCTATAGGTAGTGGCAATATATCCTAAACATGCACCGTTTAGGAAATATTTCACTTGTAGTGCGCCAATGATGTAATAGGTGCATGCGCCGTGAAGACCGACCTCCGTGCCATTTCATCTCCCAGCATGTGTCATTACTGACGGCTCCCACGCATGTGAGGTCACATGGCTCCGGCCAGTCACAGAGCCGACGTGCGTGGCGAAAATGTACACAGCCTGCACAGGGGACAGCAATGTATTCATTTGCAGGCAAGTGTCACATAATGGGCACAAAATGTTTGAAAAAAATTGTATGCAGTTAGATCTTTGTTAGATCAACCGTTGTTTGCGTTAGATCTCAGCAGAAGAAGCAATATTAACACTTGTTTGCTGGGGGATGGCCAACCTGGCATCAGCCCCCCCATCAAAAAATTGACCAGTTAGCCATTTTGGAAACTATTTGTTAGATCCGGTAAGATCAAGTGGTTTTAACGTTAGATCCAACAGAGGATTAAAAGTGATTAAGGGGGGGCCAAAAATCATTCAGGCTAATAGATATTCCTTCGATCTGGCAAGATCAAGTGGTTTTAACGTTCGATCTCGCATCATTTCAGAGATATGCCACATCAAAATAGATATTAGGTTGTACATATGGACAGGTTAGCCCCCCCTTATCAAATTTTCTAGCCAAAAATCATTCAGGCTAATAGATATTCATTAGACCCAGTAAGATCAAGTGGTTTTAACGTTAGATCTCACACCATTTCAGAGATATTCCACATTAAAAGATATTAGGTGGTACATATGGACGAGTTAGCCCCCCTTATCAAATTTTCTGGCCAAAAATCATTCAGGCTGATATTCATTAGTCCCAAGTTTGAGTATTTTTCCAGTTGGTTTTGTGCAGAGAGTACTATATCTTACATCTTATTAATATCTTCTACCTTACGAAGCCAATCAGCGATGGCCGGGGGACGATTGCTTCTTCCAATGGAGTGGGATGCAAGACTTTGCAGCGTTCAAGAGGTGTCTTAGAATGTCGTTTTTATAGAGTTTGGCTGAGATGGTGGAGACATGTAGCGGGGAAAAGGGAAGTGGGATGCATGGACCTTACCCGTTTGGCTTAGGGCCCTAAAAAAAAACATCTGGGGTTCCACACCAGGGAGGAACCGAGGGTTTTCTACAAAAGGGAGCAATGGGGAATCAGGGGAAAAAAAGCCAGGTCTATGTGTGGACCAGGGAGCATATGCGGAGTGTCGTACCCATTATGGGGTGTGACTTCAACACAGGTGGTCATAGCACCACAGAGCCCCTGGCAGCAGAATGTCAGTCTGGGCCTATTTCAGTTGTGCCCACAATTTAGATTAACTTCTCCTAACGAACTGTTCTGTATTTTGCTTACATTAAAATAAAACATTTCACTGATCAAACTGCAACAAGCTTTTATTCCTACTTTCATTGCGATTATTACTGATTTCTGCCATGTGCATGCTAGGTTTAATGCAATAATTTCATCTAACAATTATCTACTAACCTGCATGTTTTTGCCAGAGAATTGCATATGTACTACCTAATCTCCATTTTAATGTGGAATATCTCTGAAATGATGTGAGATCCAACGTTAAAACCACTTGATCATGCCGGATATAATGAATATCCATTAGCCTGAATCAGTGCTCGACAAAACCCGGTCGCATTGGCGACTAGAATCAGCGACCTTGCGCCTGGGGCAGCATAGCTGGGGGTATCCCGTCTCCGTGGACCCCCCCCCCCCCCGCGCGATCGCATCGGGCCGCGCAGCAGGCGGCCGGTAATTGAGCCCCCGGCTTTGAGGCCTTCTGTGATCCTATGGTTCCTTCTGGAATCTGGCGCCCTCTTGTGGTGGCCGTTGGAATTACAACCAACAATGCTAATTGATTTCCTGCCAGTCTTTCTCCATCCCTTTACTTAGAACCCCTAAACAAAAAAAAAAAATATATAATATAATATAATATATATATATATATATATATATATATATATATATATATATATATATATATATATATATATATATATATATATATATATATATATATATATATATATTTTTTTTTTTTTTTATTATTTATTCTAACACCCTAGAGAGTAAAATGGTGGTCGTTGCAATACTGTCTGTCACACCGTATTTGCACAGCGGACTTACAAGCGCACTTTTTGGGGAAAAAAATTTTATTTAATAAAAAAAAAAAGACAACAGTAAAGTTAGCCTAATTTTTTTTTTTTATATTGTGAAAGATAATGTTACGCCGAGTAAATCGATACCCAACATGTCACGCTTCAAAATTGCGCCCGCTCATGGAATGGCGACAAACTTTTACCCTTTAAAATCTCCATAGACGTTTAAAAAATTCTATAGGTTGCACGTTTTGAGTTACAGAGGAGGTCTGGGGCTAGAATTATTGCTCTTACTCTACCGATCGCAGCGATACCTCACATGTGTGGTTTGAACACCGCTTTCATATATGCGTTCGCTTCTGCACGCAAGCTTGGCGAGACAGGGCGCATTTAAAACATTTTTTTTCTTATTTTAACTTTTATTTTAATTTTTTTCACTGTTCTTTTAAAAAAAAAAAAAGTGTGTCACTTTTATTCCTATTACAAGGAATGTAAAAATCCCTTGTAATAGAAAAAAGCATGACAGGTCCTCTTTTATATATGAGATCTGGGGTCAGAGAGACCTCACATCTCATATTTACACTAAAATGCAATTTAAAAATGTCCCTCTAAGAGCTATGGGCAATGACTTGGAGACAGGTGGGGGGCTGGGGGCTATCTTCCCCTCACTCGCCTCCATGTCAGGCCAGGGACAGGTCCAGATCGCCGTCACGGACCTGGCTCCTAACTTTTTTAGCTGGCTCCTAGATTCCAAGCAAATTTGTCAACCCCTGGCCTGAATGATATTTGGCTAGAAAATTGCATGGGGGGGTCAAACCCGTCCTTATGTACTACCTAATATTTTGATGTGGAATATCTCTGAAATTATGGGAGATCCAATGTTAAAACCACTTGATCTTACCGGATCAAATGACTATTAGCCTGAATAATTTTTGGCCAGAAAATTTGATAAGAGGTGGCTAACCCATCCATATGTACCACCTAATATCTATTTTGTGGAATCTCTGAAATGTAAGATCCAATGTTAAAAACCACTTGATCTTCAAGGGTCTAATGAATATCTATGAACCTGAATTTTTGGCCAGAAAATTTGAAAAAAGGTGGGCCAGACCCCCTCAATCACTCAAGTCTATGTGAGATCTAACGTTAAAACCACTTCATCTTACCGGATCCAACAAATAGCTTCCAAAATAGCTAACTGGTCGATTTTTGGAGAAGGGGAGCTGATTACAGGTTAGTACCCACCCCGGAAATAAATGTTAATATTGCTTCTTCTGTGTGAGATCTAACGTAAGCAACGGTTGATCTAACAAAGATCTAACAATCTGCATAAGATTTTCTCAAAAATTTTGATATGGGGGGGGGGGGGGCTAACCACATAGATCTCTGAAAGTTATGTTTTTCAAGCTGCTGGAGGGAAGTAAATAAATTAACCATTGCTACACCCGAATCCCTGTTAACTTAGATTCCTTGCAGCGTTGCTACATTGGATCTCTTCTTGCCAAAATGTATTTATTCCTTAATATCCTTGTGCCATGTAGTGACCACAATGTGCAATGCTCCCCCAATCACTAAATTCATCATGAGTGAACCCATCTTTACTACTACTGCCCATAATACAACATTCGACCAGAAGAGAAAATGGCTTCAAGCGATTGTAAAAGAATCTTTTTTTTTTTTAAAAACATACATATCATACTTGCCTCCACGAAGCAGCTTGTTTTGTAGAATGGCCCCGAACATCCTCTTCTGGTGTCCCCTGGCAGCTCCTCCCCACATCAGATAACCCCCTAGGAGAAGCTCTCTCCCGAGCAGGTTACCTTGCTGGCACACTCCCGAGTCCAGCATTTTCGTCCAGACACAAATGCCGCACTCTGCCCTGCATGATTTATTTGACTTCGGCAAGAGCCAATGGCTGCGTTGCTATCAATCTATTCAATCAAGAGCCAGAACCCCATGGAGAGAGGGACAGTATGTCGCCGAGGAGATAAAGGGGCTCAGGTAAGTAAAATGAGGGGCCGGCGACTGCCAGGTGTTTTCTTCCCTTCATCTTACAGTATGCATTAAGGTGAAAAAACATGAGGGTTTACAACCCCTTTAAAGTGAAGTTCCACCCAAAAGTGGAACTTCTGCTTATCCCATTTCCCCCCTCCGGTGCCACATACTGTTTACAGATATCCTGTCCCCACTTCCAGGAGACTGTGCCACAGCCAAGTACATCAGAAGCGCGGCCCCCGGCCCCCTCTGCCAGGCCAGTGAGGCTAAAAAGGCTACAATGCTGGTTTCCCCTACCAGAAATGGCGGCGGCAGCACCCTACATAAAAGGGGCGGGTGGAACTCCTCTTTAAAAACATTAAAGTGGTTGTAAACCCTTACAAACCACTTTGGCCTACAGGTAAGCCTAGATTAAGGCTTACCTGTAGGTCCAAACAATATCTCCTAAACCTTTATGGTTTAGGAGATATTTGCCCGAAAACGGGCACCGCTGTCTACGGCGCATGCGCCGTAGACAGCGGCGCGCAGGCGCACTGAGTGCGGCATTTCCAAGAATGGAGCTGCCGCGCGTGACGACTCCCATGCGCGGGAGTGACGTCATTGCGGCTTCGCGGAATGACAGCGGCGGAGCTGCGAGACCCCACCAACAAGATGGATGCGGCGGACTACAGGGGACAGCGGCGACTTCGCTGGCTCCTGTGTCAGGTAAGTGACACATAATGGGCTACTATGCGATGCATAGTAGTCCATTATGCTTTACCTTTGCAGGGAATTAAAGAGGAAGTAAACTCATCAGGGTTTACTTACTCTTTAAACCCCATTCTTACAACAGCTGGCTAGTTTACACAAAGCAAATTTACATGCAGTTTTGCCAAACCAATAACTACGCACTTTATTGTGCGATAGAGAGACCCCCCATACGTGCAACTACATTTGGAAAGGCTCAGCTCAAAGTTTTACACACACGTCTCATTTTCAAATCTCAGCGAACACAACAGGAAAAGTACATTTCAGTGTAAGGCAAGTTCAGACAAGGAGTTAAAGAACAGAACTGCCTTATTTAACACACAAAATTACCCAATCACATGCAAGTAAAAAAAAAAAAAAACACACAAACAGCATTTTTGCTTGCATATGATTGGATGATGGAAGTCAGCAGAGCTTCTGCTCATTTATTAAGCACTGGAGGTTATCAGCATTGTGCCGAAGGGGAAAAAACTGCCGATAATAGCAGCCGAGCACGCCCGTGATTTTACCTCGTTTATGGTGTGTTCTTCCATAGGTCTTGTGACTCAAAAAAATGCATCAAAAACACAAGTGCATTTTTTATAACATTTGTGCGTTTTCAATGCTTTTTAATGGGGAGGCGTGTTCTGCTAAATATGCACCAAGCAGGGATTTTTAACACCGTTTCAAAAAGGTGCCAATAATAGGTGACAAATTCATATTCATTTAAATTCATGATTAAAAAGTCAACTATTAACATTTATAAATGAAAAATCAGATTACATTTTTTATTTTATTTTTTTTAAAGTCAGTTTTGGTCAAGTGCCTGAATTTTTGGTTTCAGCACGGAAATGTAAATTCCGACACACTACTATTTGCCTTTAGTAAATCAACCCCTGAGGCAACCTTTAGTGGCAGGAGAGCGCCAGCCACCACGTGCAGGAGCAGCCACACTACTGCTAGAGAATTCATTCATTTCATATGAATGCGCTTTACCCCTTTCACACTGGGGATGTGCCAAATCAGCGGAAAAGTGACGCTAGTTTTAGTGGCACTTTACCGATGTTTTGAAGGCGCTTTTCAGCCACTAGAGGGGCAATTTTACCCCCTGCTAGTGGCCAAAAGGTCAATAGGTTTGGCACCACCTGTGGTGCGGCACTGCCAAATCGCTTTGGCAGTGCTGCCCTTTCTTTTAAATGGGCAGAGGGTATTGGGGGCGGTGTATACTAGCCTAAGATGCTGCTTGCAGGACTTTTTTCCCCCTCCCACAAGCGCACAGCCATAGTGTGAAAGAACTTGGGCTTTCACACTGGCGAGCCTCGAGAAGTGCTATTTTTTAGCACTAAAACGCCTGAAAAGCGCCTTAAGGCTACATTCACACTGGGGCGGTGAGGGCGTCGGTGATAAAGGGGCGCTAGTTTTGACGGGGCTTTTCGGCCACTAGCGGCCAAAAAAGGGGTTAAGAGAATCCGTGTAGCACAGCTCCTGAAGTGTTGCCTATTAATTTCAATGGGCGGGGCGTTTTAGAGAGAAAAGCTCAGTCCTCGGGGCAGCGTGAGGGGGGTAGCTCGGTCCTCCATAGGGAGCTCCGCATTACCTTGACGGTAACCTTGGGTCCCTTCTTCTTCTCATCGGCTTCGGACGCACTAGGGAAGAGCAGGAAAATGACGGAGCCCGCAATGAGGGCGGCAGCGAACAGAAGCTTCATGTTCCTCTCCAGCAACCGCAGCATCAAAAGAGACGAGCGGCCGACAACCGGGAGAAGAAGAGGGACTGCAGACGTGACGTCACCGCGATAGGGGCGAGACCAATACGAGGAGGACGGGGGAGAAGGGGCGGAGATTCTTTAGGCAGTGTCACGTTTACTGAACCATAACCGGACAGGAGTAGACCGGGGGTCGTGTAATAATTCATAGCACAGCTCCCCTCCTCATAATAATGAACTCATCCGTATCAGTAGTGTGGTTCTGAGAGAAAAATGAATAGAGAGTTAACTGTGTGCGCTGTAATTAGCCGGTGTTCTACATTTCCAGGCGTCTCCTCATAACACAGAGCTGGAAGCTGTGCGGGTGCATAGGACACCGGACTGTACCATTGTTGGAACCCCCCCTGCGACTCCTAAACTCGTGCCACGTTACGTCTTTTGTATTGGTTTGTAGGTGCAACCAATAGCAGGCCGACATGAAAGCCCTGTCAACCTATGGGAAGGGGCGCTGCTCTAGCGGACCCGTCCAGAGGAAGGAGGTACTGGGGGGAAGCAGGAGCCAATGGAGGATGAGGAATTGATGTGAGAGGGGCGGGGTGGTAGGTGGAGCCTAGAGCGTGCTTGTAATAAACCCGGCAAAATTAAAGAGAGTGTTTATTAGTAATGTCCTCATCGGATGTATTGTTCCAGGTGTACACGTTCTATAGAGCGGCACGATGAGAATAAACAATATTTGGAGTGGAGGGGTGCAGCCATGACAGCTCACACTACAATCATCAGAACAATCCCACCGCCTCATGTACACATCTCCAGTCCTCTACATCACAGAGCTGACAACGAACTTTAGTATGGCTCCGCCCCCCGGCCCCGCTGATGCGGCGCATGCGCAGATGTACCCACCACTCCACCCAGCCTTTTGGTCCTGGTAGCTCTATCAGCACACGTGAACATACAGTGGAATTTCCATGCATGCACAGACATGGAAGCTTTCACATTTCCCTATTAGCGGTCTGTGTGCAGATTCTGGGTACCCGACGTATGTACAGATCTGTCACAGGGCTCTCCAAGGATCTGAACCAGGGGGTGGGGTGGGCGCAAAGTCTTCCCTAGGCGCGAAATACGGACAAATTAAAAAGCTTGTGAAGGCTGAAGGTTTTTTTTTACCTTCATGTTTTCTATGAATGAAGGTTAAAAATACAAAACAAAAAAACAACAACCTTGTGTTGCTCCTCCCCCCCACAGTCCCCCTAATACTCACCTGAGCCCCCTCTAGCCATGTGCATAGCAGGTCGGCTGTCCCAGAACTCCCTCTCCTCATTGGCCATTGGCTCCCACTGCTCTCAATCGCAGCCAGTTAGCCAATGAGGAGAGAGTGGGGGCATGGTCAAGGCATTGCTCTATGTGTTTTATCGCTGCATAGGGCGGATCTCGGTAGCGAGCATGCACCAGTGCCCCCAGAGCGAGTGGCTTGCTATTGGGGGCACTTGTCAAGGGGGAGGAGCCAGGGACCTGAGCACAGTGGCGGTTGGAGGAATTTTTTTTGGGGGGGGGGGGGGACAAACAGTATGGTCGGTCGGTAGCACTTACCCCATCACCACCGACTTCCCCCTGCTCAGTGGCGGGGGGCCTCCCGTTCTCCTGCTCTCCATCCCCTGTGGCTTCCCATGCTCTGTTGCCTCCCATTCTCCTGCTCTCCACGGTGGCGGCTTCTATTTCCTCCCTCCTCGGCGGCCAAGCGGGAGTCTTCTCTTTTCAGCCAATCAGAAGACAAGTCTCGCACCTGCTTCTGATTGGCCAGATTGAGGATCAGTGTTCCAACAGCAAATATTCATTCGCTGTTGTAACACACCTGGGTGGGCTCCAGGCCCCATGCTCTGCAACCCCAGCTCACCCTATTTGAAAGCCTATTAGAGCCTCTGGCGCTTCAAAAAAAAAAATCCCCTGCTGCTGTAATTCATGCGCTCCAAAAGGGGCCGGATGCATGAATTAGGGAGTGGCCGTGGTGGCAATGGATAAAGGGGGTGTTGTGAGAGAGGGCGCAGCGTACCTAATGGATGGGCTGCCACTGCCTGAGAAGAACACGTTTGGGGCTGCTCTGTGCAAAACCATTACACAGAGCAGGTAAGTATTGCTTTATTTTAATTTTTTTTAACAAACCTTTAATATTGCTTTAGGCACTTAAAATAAATATATTAATGTCCATTGGTAGGGCTGCTGTTAAATATCACATTATTTTTTTTATTAAATTTTTTTTTATATAACACTGGTGGGGAGCTTTGGTTAAGTGTCAGAGGTCTAAGACCTCTTTCACACGGGACAGATCCGTGATGATCCGCCCCGTGAACATCCGCTTGCTCAGCAGGGATCGCTCCATCAATCCCGGCTGAACAGGAAGATGACAGGTCTGTCTCTGCACTCTGTGCAGGGACGGACCTGTCAGAGCACCATTCTCCCCTATGGGAGATCGGATGACGACGGGCCGCAGAGGCCGTTGTCATCCGAAGACGAATGGAAAAGTAGGTTTTTCCTCCGTCACTTTTTCGGATCGGACATGTCACCGCTGACATCCGACGCTCCATAAAGGTCTATGGAGCATCCGTTCGGGTCCACCTAAAAAACCGACAGACGGACCTGAACGGATCGTTCGTCTGAAAGAGGCCTAGATGTTCACCAATTTTTTCTCTTTTTGAGAAAGAGAAAGAAACTGAGGATATAGGATTTTTCTCTGCAGTCTCAGCTGCACTTCAGAATGAATGAACAAGAAATGCTCTGTACAGAGGCTTACTGTTCATTCACAAAATGAAGCATAATAAACACAGTTTACTATGATTCTGTTATGAATGAACACAGTGATTGGTATCTATCACTAACAAAGGCAAATAGACTTTGCAAGTGCAATTGCACTTATTTTCCCCAGAGCTTAATAAAGTGGTAAAGCTCAGCTGATTTCCATCATCCAGTTATTTGTAAGCAAACATGTTTTGTCTTTTTAAAATATTCCTTGCACCCAACTGAATTGTTTTACCACATTTACTAAGAAAAACAAGTGCAACTGTACTTGCAAAGTGCACCATCTATTTATCTTTAGTGGTACATCCGCACTGTGGGGGTGGGGGAAGGGGCACACGGGTTTTGGGCAGCAGAGGGAATCGGTGGATGTGTGATGTTGGGGGGGGGGGGGGTGGAGTAGGCACCCGATCCCTATGTATGGGTTTCTCTGCAGCAGCTGAAAGATGGTGGGAGCGTGAGTAGGAGAAGAAGATGGATGGGGAAGGAGGTAGGATTAGGAAAAATTCATAGGATAATGGTCTGCTCTATGCTGGCCATGCACTAGTAGAGTAGGTTTTTCGCAAGTGAATGAATTTCTAACAGTGCACCTGGTTTCCATTTTGCAAAGTCCAGCCATTCCAAAATCGGATGTTAAAAGAAAACGCATCTTTGAAGTCATTTTGAATAACATTCACCATGTCACTGAACGCATGGGAATTTTCATTTGAAAATCTATTTGTGTATGGTCAGCTTTACCGTTTTAAACACTACATAAAACTAGTACATAAGCACAATCCTTTTCCTCTTCTGTATGCTTGGTGTAATTCTCACTTACATATTGTGTAGAACAGTAGAGTCAACTTATAACAGAAGGTATTCTCATTCACTTATCCCAAAAATAGGAGGATTATCCCTCATTTCAGAACAGGGGGCGGAGCCATACAAAATATGTCTTTACTTTGTGGATATCAAAAGTCTACACCCCTGTTAATGTCAGGTTTCTGTGATGTAAAAAAAGGCACAAAGATAAATAATTTTAGAACTTTTTCCACCTCTAACGTGACCTATAAACTGTACAACTCAGTTGAACAACAAACAAAAATCTTTTAGGTGGCGAAAAGTAAAAATAAAAAACTAAAATAATATGGTTGCATAAGTGTACACACTCTTAAACAAATACTTTTGATTTTATTACAGCACTTGGCAATATTTGCCCACTCTTCCTTGCAAAAACACTCCAAATCTGTCAGATTGCAAAGGGGGAACTCCTGTGCACAGCCCTCTTCAGATCACCCTACTGATTTTCAATGGGGCTCAGGTCTGGGCGATTCCAAAACTTTAAAGCGGGGTTCCACCCTAAAGTGGAACCTCCGCTGATCGGATCCCTCCCCCCCTCCGGTGTCACAATTTGCACCTTTCAGGGGGGAGGGGGGTGCAGATACCTGTCAAAGACAGGTATTTACACCCACTTCCGGGCATAGACTCCCGTGGGAGTCTATGGCATTTCCTGTCCTGCCGCACTGTCTGCTGGGACACACACGGGTCCCAGAGACAGCGCGGACAATTCCTATTGCGCTGCGCGACTCGCGCATGCGCAGTAGGGAACCGGGAAGTGAAGCCGATTCGCTTCACTACCTGATGCCCTCACCTAGAATGGTGGCGGCAGCAGCCGAGAGCTGAGCGATCAATCGGCCTCGGCTGCCGGCATCGCTGGACCCCAGGACAGGTGAGTGTTCATTTATTAAAAGTCAGCAGCTGTAGTAGTTG
Organism: Lithobates pipiens; assembly: GCF_037356315.1. Lineage (NCBI taxonomy): Eukaryota > Metazoa > Chordata > Amphibia > Anura > Ranidae > Lithobates > Lithobates pipiens. The sequence continues at coordinate 107,009,736 of NW_027507903.1, forward strand.
TAGCTGCTTGCTTTTAATATTTTTTTCCGCAGTACAGTCCCGCTTTAATTTTCTTCTGGTGAAGCCATTCCCTTGTTGATTTAGATGTATGCTTTTGGTTGTTGTCATGCTGAAAGATGAAGTTCCTCTTTCTGTTCAGCTTTCTAGCAGAAGCCTGAAGGTTTTGTGCCAATATTGACTGGTATTTGGAACTGTTCATAAATAGTTGTTACACTGATTGCCAACCCTTACTATATTTACACTGTGGGTATGGTGTTCTTTTGGTGATGGGCAGTGTTGTTTTTGCACCAAACGCAGCTTTGGGAATTATGGCCAAAAAGTTCGACCTTGGTTTCGTCAGACCATAACACATTTTTCTACATGCTTTAGGGAGAATTCAGATGTGTTTTGGCAAAATTTAGCCGGGCTTGGATGTTTTTCTTCATAAGAAAAGGTTTCCATCTTGCCACTCTACCCCATAGCCCAAACATTAGAAGAATACGGGAGATTGTTGTCCCATGTACCATGCAGTCAGTACTTGCCAGATATTCCTGCAGCTCCTTTATTGTTGCTGTAGGCCTCTTGGCAGCCTCCCTGACCAGTGTTCTTCTCGCCTTTTCATCAATTTTGAGGAGCTGTCAAGTTCTTGGTAATGTCACTGTTGTGCCATATTTTCTGCACTTGATGATGACTGTGTTCAATGGTATATCTAATGTCTTGGAAATTCTATTGTACCCTTCTCCTGACTGATACATTTTAACAATGAGATCCCTCTGATGCTTTGAAAGCTCACTGTGGACCATGGTTTTTGTTGTAGGATGCGACTTCTGCCGCGTACACATAACTGGACTTTTCGACTGACTTTATGAGTGAAACGGACATAGCCACACATGACCGGCCTAAGTCCTTTCATTTTGAACATGATGACGTAAACAGGACTAAACAAGGAAGTTCAATAGCCAGTAGCCAATAGCTGCCGTGCATCGTATTTGGTCTGTCGGACTAGCAGACAGACAAACAGTTTTCCCGATTTTTAGTCCGTCAGATAGATTTGAAACATGTTTAATTTCTAGGTCCATCTGACTTTTGGGGGGAAAAAAAGTCAGCTGGAGCCCACACACGATCGAATTTTCCATCAGATTCTGGTCCGCTGGAAAGTCCGATCATGTAACGCAGCATAACAAAATGTCAGGAAAGACAGCTGAACTTTATTTGGGGTTATTCAGAGGAACTTTAAATGATGGCAGATGTGTACTGGCTCCTATTTAACATGAGTTTGAATGTGATTGCTTAATTCTGAACACAACGCCATCCTCAGTTATAAGAGGGTGTGCGCACTTATGCAACCACATTATTTTTTTATTTTTACGCTCTTTGTTTTTCAATTGATTTGTACATGTTATAGCTCATATTAAAGGTGGATAAAGTTCTGAAATTATTCATCTTTGTCTCTTTTTTACATTATAAAAACCTGAAATTTTAACAGGAGCGATTATACTTTTTATATCTACTGTAGAAATTTATCCTAACATCAATGAAACATATTCCAAACTGCATACAGCAGTTTCAGGCTTGTTAGTAATAATCAGCACAGTGTATGGAAGCCATGACTTTCATGGAGTAGGTCTTGGAACCCAACCAGGCCTCGGAAGTGGGCTGCGACTTAGTGACATCATTCGGGACTGCACTGTGTTCCAGTCTTCGCTTTGAGCTCTTAACATCTAGCCTGCCAGAACAGCCTCTGCAAGTGGCAAACTGCTACAGCGTGGGCTTATGAAGCCCCAATAACCGCTGACATCTCTCAGATTTCTCTTTTCTATAACATGCCTATTTTTAACTAATGTAATTTAACTAATTTACCGTAATTCAGTCAACTGTTTTTAACTTAATTTCAGAGTTTTTTAGTTTAAGCTCTTATTAAATTTTATTATAGTCTACATTCAGAGACACCTTTGCTTTTCTCTTCTCTAGACAGTCGCATTATGGTTCTTGCGCACTGAACATATTGATACAGTGTGATCAATTTACTAAAACTGGAGAGCGCAAAATCAGGTGCAGATGTGCATAGAAACCAAACAGCTTCCTTTTTTTTTTTTTTTTTTCAAAGCTTAGAACAAGCTGAAGTTAGAAGCCGATTGGCTACCATGCACAGCTAGAGCAGATGTTGCACTCTGCCATTTTAGTAAATCCACCTCATTGTGTTTTAGCTATGTGTATGTACTTGCACATTGGATGTGTTTAAATTATTCTGTTGGGGCCATCTGGCGGTTTTCTTTTTTTCTGCATGTAAACCCCCTGCATGTTAACTTCGATTTCCATGCATTTAGATACAGGAGAAAAAAAGAAAACAACACTGGCAGCATGTCCAGGAGCAGCAATGTGAAGACATGATTACAAGGGTCAAGCATTTTTTTTTTTTATGCCAAGAGGAAAGGTGTCTAGGAAAAACAGGAAATTGCCCTGAATGCATGAGAGCTTATGGTGTCCATGATACACAAGACGCTCACCTCCATACTTACAGATTAACTGGGCGGCGCAGTGGTTAGACACTACCTGCCTGAAGTTTGCATGTTCTCCCTGTGCCTGCATGGGTTTCCTCCGGGTACTCCGGTTTCCTCCCACAAACCAAAGACATGCAGGTAGGTTAATAGGCTTCTGTCCAAAATTGGCCCTAGTATATGAATGGGGACCTTGGATTGTGGGCTCCTTGAGGGTAGGGACCAATGTGAGTGTGTAATGTACAGGGATGGGGACAATTGTAGACACTCAGGTTGAACTGGATGGACTGGTGTCTTTATTCAACCTTACTAACTATGAAACTATACCTATGCTAAAATTCTTAAAGTGGAACTTTAGTCAGAAAATTAAATAAGTGCACCTTTGGGAACATATAACATATTCCCAGTGCTGCCACTGCCCTCCCTGTGGCAGCAGTACGGGTAGAAGTTTCCAGTACGAGCTGTCACTTTTTAAATTCAGCGTGGGCTTGTGGGGGGCTTTGTCCACACAGCGCATCATTCATTCACACAGCTCTGTGTGTGAATGAACTAGTCCAGACATACTAAGTGCACTGCTCAGGCAAGTAATGAGTTGCCGACCACTGCAGGCACTTGCCCCGAGTCACCACTGTCAATTTTCAGATAAAGCAAAAGAGACGGCTAAACACCACAACGGAATCGAAGCCTGTAAAATTCTTTATCACCATGCCAGACAAAAGATAGGAACACGATTGATAGGTTTCACACAGGCAATTCATGCTCAATTAAAACCATGTGAATGAACTACAAGCCGACATCCTTTGCGGTTGTCAGCTTGTAGGGCTCAAAGAACTACCACAGTGCTGGGGAGTGCCACGACAGGTCAGCGATTTCTTCCTGTCAGTGTATCTGCCTGTCCTTACGGAATGTATGGGTGCACTGACAGATCTGAAGGGCACCAGCGAGCTGCTGATCGGTGGTGCAAGGCTTAACAGGTTTAAATAAATAAATAAATAAATAAATGCACATTTTGTTTACCGGCAAAAAAAAAAAAAAAAAATGGGCATTTTTTTTTTTTTTTTCGAAAAGGTGAATTTATCCTGTGTCATTGGACACAGCTGATCGCATGGTAAAGGATCACAGGGGACGTGCAGATCACATGAAGACTTCAATAGATGCCCTCCCGGCAAAATAAGCCCATCATTTGGCAGGCATGAAGGGGTTAAAATTCAGTAATGCACTGCCTCACTTTGCTCATCTGATATTTATTTTCAGCACTGTACCTAAAATCAGAGCCACTATAGGCCGATCAGGTGACAGTTTTAAGATTTACTGTTGCTGAAGGGGGAAGAAGGCAACAGGAAGGACAAACTTTCGAGGGAACACAGATTAGGGAGGAATAAAAGAAAAGCAGAAGAGAGCACAGGACAAACTCTGCTGCCAGGGAAATACAAAAGAATTAAACTTACAAGAATTGTGAATTTTTTTATTGCCCCGATTCTCTCTCCTTTTACCCTCATGGGCAGCCTGTAAACTTCAGCATTGTAAAGCTTCTGTCAGTATTTCTCTCTAAACTATCAGAACCAGGACATACAATGAAGGCTGGAAAGCCACACATTTTAATTAAAGGAAGTAACATATAGTTTTTGAGACTAAGGGGATGGGAAGAGTTTCCAATAAAGGAACGGACTGCTCTGGGCTTCAACAAAATGGCAGCCTCCAGGGAAAAAGAAACATGAGCAATGCTAGGGCACACATTAATTTTGTTAGCATAGTTTTTACTGTGGGGTGTTTTTTTTTTTTTTTTTTTTTACCAAAATTATCAGCTATGGGTAAAGTTCAGCTTTAAGATTTGGAACCTGTGCTTGAAATACAACATTCAAACTCAGTCCCTCCTCTCTGGTCCATGTGGGCACTGCAGTTTGGCCGAGCCTTATAGGAACCTTCTTCACCCCCTACCCTTCCAATCTTCTGTACCCTCTTTAGATGCTTTTTTGTTATTCTTTCTGTTTCTTTCTTCTATCACTTTGCCAGACTCTCAATAATTACATCCTAAATCACTCTATCCCTCCCTACCAAACAGGGGCAATTATTAACTTTGTTAATGAGGAATCCCCATAGAACGTTTTGGTCCACCACTCAATACATCTTTTACGTATTATCAATAGATCAACTGGAATTATGCCTTTGCCTTCTTGCCAGGCTATTCCTGGGTGCCAGGTTTTCAGCCTCTTGCATGGGCAGCAGGAGATGATGTCATGAGTATGGAGTCAGACGCTCCAGCAAAGCCAGGGGCACCATGCACATTGACTTTAAATGGCAACTGTCACACTCTTCCAGAATGCACCTGCTATACAAAATACAGTACGACCTTAAAGTGAAACTGCACACAAAAAGTATATTAGGGAGGAAACACTACCTTCATGGTTACCCAAGTCATCCATTAGGATGGTCTCACAAAAAAGACCATTAGCACATGTATAGGACTAATGCGTGTTCAAGTCACATTAGTGAAACGCCTCAAAGACCCTGTGAGATTTTTTTTTTTTTTTTTTAATAGACGACTAGTCTGGAAATAGGGTTAAGAAAGGTTCTTAAATAGAGCACTCCTGTAGCTCACATGCCTAATTGGCATGAAGACGACCATCAAAGCTAATTTTAAAACTTTAATGATCTGTCCATTAGGGGTTCAAAAGGTGGCTTCATGGGTGTGGAAAAACTAAAATGTCCCAGGGTAGAATACAGAGCGCTGTGAGGACTCATCTACTAACTTGGTGTGAAGGACATAGTCCTGGCGTTGGTGGTCTTTCTAGATAGGGATGAAAAACCAGGGTTTCGCTAATAGCAGCTCAAGTAGGGAAACCATGCTCTTCTCAGCCAATACATTGCTAATAACCACTTGAAGACCAGGTCTTTTCTGGCACTTCTTGTTTGCAAGATTAAGCACTTAAGGACCAAGCCTCTTTTTGAGATGTATTTACAAGTTTAAAAAAAAAAAAATCTACTTTTTCTTTCTTACACATTAGAGAATAAAATGGCAGTCGATACAATACTTTCTGTCACACCATATTTGCGCAGCAGTCTTACAAGCGCACTTTTGTAAACAAATATTTTTTTTTTTTATTCAAAAAAGTGTAAGACAATAGTACCAGTAACAGATACCCAATATGCCACGCCCCAAAATTGCACCCACTCATAGAATGGCGACAAACTTTTACCATTAAAACTGTACATAAGCGACGTTTAAAAAAAATTCTACAGGTTGCATGTTTTAAGTTACAGAAGAGGTCTAGGGCTAGAATTCGTGCTCTACCGCTCTCTGCAATACCTCACATGCTTGGTTTGAACACAGTTTTCAAATGAGGACGCTACTCACGTATGCGTTTGCTTCTGCATGTGAGCTCAGTGGAACCGAATGTGTTTATAAAATATTTTTTTCTTATTTATTTTGCCTTTTAATTTTACACTGTTTTTAACGCCTTCCCACCGAGTGTACGCAGATGTGTGTACTCGGCTTTCGGGGGGTAGATCGGGATAATGCCCGCACCCGCAGGCATCATCCGGGTACCGTTTTTTAGAGCCGGCGATCGGCTTTCCAGCAATAACAACTCACGCGGATAAAAGTGATCCAAAAAATGTTTTTTTTTTTTTTAAAACAATACATTTTAAAATAAATAAGAATCACCGCGAGCTCGGGCAGCAAAGAAAACGCATACGGAAGTCACGCCCGCATATGTAAACGGTGTTCAAATCACACATGTGAGGTATCGCCCCGATCGGCAGAGTGAGAGCAATAATTCTTGCACTAGACCTCCTCTAACTCTAACCTGGTAACCGGAAAAAAATTTAAAGCGTCGCCTATCGAGATTTTTTAGGTACCATAGTTTGTCATCATTCCACGAGTGCGTGCAATTATAAAGCGTGACATGTTTGGTATCTATTTACTCGGCGTAACATTATCTTTCACATTATGCAAAAATTGGGCTAATTTTACGGTTTTGTTTTTTTAAAATTCATGAAAGTGTCCCTTTTCCCAAAAAGTTGCGATTAAAACAACAAATACCGTGTGACATAAAATATTGCAACAATCATCATTTTATTCTCTAGTCTCTGCTAAAAAAAAAAAATATATATATATAATGTTTGTGGTTCCAAGTAATTTTCTAGCAAAAAATATGGATTTTAACTTGTAAACACCAATTGTCAAAAATAGGCTCAAGTCATGAAAGGGTTAAATTTTTTTTGCAAGGAATGTAATCATCCCTTGTAATAGAAAAAAAGCATGATAGGACCTCTTAAAGTGGAAGTAAACTCCCCTATCGTTTTCAGCCAAGGAAGCTGCCATCTTTGCCTCTGTTTAATATTCAACTGCTATGGTTCTGCACATGTGATTCGTTATGACACCAGCCATTGGATGGTTTGATAGTTTGGCTGAGAGCACAGCCAATGTGCAGTTAGCATTCCCGACATGCCTTTTTTTTTTTTTTTTTAACTGTTTAAATCGATGGGTGTACTTCCACTTTAAATATGAGCTCTGGAGTCAAAGACCACAGATCTCCCAACTAGACTTAAATGCAATATAGGGGGAAAAAAATAAAAATAAATTGTCATATCAAATTTTTTTTTTTTATGTCCCTATAAGATCTCTGGGCGGAAGTGACATTGTGACATCACTTCCGCCCTGCATGGTTGTGGAGACCTCATTTATCTCCATACCCAGCCAGGGCGAAGATGCAATCACCGCTGCCAGGGGATCCGGTAAGCGGCGGAGGGCACCAGAGCACCCTTCTCCCGTCGCCGATAAAAGTGATCTCGCAGCAAACACAGCCATTAATACGTAAACCGCTGGCAAAAAAAAAAGTGAGTACACCCCTAATTGAAAATGTCCAAATTGGGCCCAATTAACCATTTTCCCTCCCTAGTATCATATGACTCAGTGTTAAAAGGTCTCAGGTGTGAATAGGGAGCAGGTGTGTTCAATTTGGTGTTATCGCTCTCTCATACTGGTCACTGGAAGTTCATAATGGCAAAGAACTCATGAGGATCTGGAAAAAAAAATTAAAATAAATAGTTGTTGCTCTACATAAAGAGGGCCTAGGCCAGTGAAGGCGAACCTTGGCACCACATTTCCCATGATGCTCCACTACACCAGAGTGCATGAGCATTATGGGAAATGTAGTTACAAAATATCTGGGGTGCCAAGGTTCACCATCACTGGCCTAGGCTATAAGAAGATTGCCAAGACCCAGAAACTGAACTACAGCATGGTGGCCAAGACCATGCAGCGGTTTAACAGGACAGGTTCCACTTAGAACAGGCCTCGCCATGACTGACCAAAAGGAGTTGAGTGCACATGCTCAGTATCATAGTCAGAGGTTGTCTTCGAAATAGACGCATGATTGCTGCAGAGGTTGAAGGGGTGGATTACTGGAACCATGTCCTGTGGTCTGATGAGACCAAGATAAACTTAGTTGGTTCAGAGTGTGAGTGTATTGCCAACCAGGTGAGGAGTACAAAGACAAGTGTATCTTGCCTACAGTCAATTATGGTGGTGGGAGTGTCATGGTCTGGGGCTGCATGAGTACTGCCAGCACTGGGGAGCTAGCTCATTGAGGGAACCATGAATGCCAACATGTACTGTGATATACTGAAGCCAAGATTGACACACACACACACACACACACACACACACACACACACACACACACACACACACCCCCCCCCCCTTTCAGAGAGTGGAACACGGGGCAGTATTCCAACACAACAACCCCAAACACACCTCCAAAAATACCACTCTCTTGCTAAAGAAGCAGAGGGTAAAGGTGAAGGACTGGCCAAGCATGTCTCCAGACCTAAACCCCATTGAGCATCTATGGGGTATCTTAAAACAGAAGGTGGAGGAGCACAAGGTGTCCAACATCCACCAGCTCCGTGATGTCGTCATGGAGGTTTACAGTGGCAACCTGTAAAGCTCTAGTGAACCCCCCATGTGCAAGAGGGTTAAAGCAGTGCAGGAAAATAGTGGTGGCCACACAAAATATGGACACTTTGGGTCCCAATTTCGACATTTTCACTTTGGGGTATACTTACTATTGTGTGTCGAGTTATTTTGATGGGACAGCAAATTTACACTGTTATACAAGCTTGTACACTCACTACTTTACATTGTAGCAAAGTGTCATTTCTTCAGTGTTGTCACATGAAGATATAAAAATATTCACAAAACCATGAGGGGTGTACTCACTTTTGTAAGATACCATAAATATTTTTTAGCAGGGACCCTAGAGAATAAAATGTCAGTCATGCAATATTTTATGTCCCACAGTATTTGTGCAGCAGTCTTTCAAATCACAATCTTTTGGGGGAAAAAATAAAATAATAATAATAATAATGGTACATAATCTCCATAGGTGAGGATTGAATTTTTTTTTTTTTTTTTACAGATTACCTGGTTTAGAGTGACAGAGGAGGTAAAATGCCAGAATTTTTGCTCTTGCGCTCTGGTTTCTGGACATAAGGACAGCAACACAATGTCCTCATTCAAATGGAAGTCAGACAACCTTGGGCAGAAACGACAGACAGGGACGAAGAACCACTTTATCCCTATGGAGTACTAAATCGGGACTATGACAGGATAATGCCACCAACTCCGAAACTCTGTGGGCCGAGGTAATAGCCACCAAGAAAGACACCTTCTGGACAACGTATGCAAGGCAATCTCCTGCACATTGCTCGACTGCAGGTTTCTGGAGAACTGACAGTACTAAGTTTAAATCCCATGGCGCCAAGAGAGCATACAGGTGAAGCCACACGATGGACTTCTTGAATGAAGGTAAGAACTAAAGAGTGAGTGGCTAGGGGTCCCTGAAAGAAGAAAGCCAAGGCATTCACCTGGCCCTTAATACTCATGGCCAAATTCTGCTCAATGCCCTGTTGAAGAAAAGCTAAAGCCCCATACACACCATCAGATTTTCTGCAGATTTTTGTCTTCAGATTTACCAAAACCATGTAGTGCAAGGGCCTGCCTGATTGCATACACATTGAAACTTCTAAGGTTTGACCACATATTATATGGTTTTGGTAAAGTTGAAGGAAAACAATCAATAGAAAATCTGATAGTGTGTATAAGGCTTAAGATCCGAGACACAAAAGGATAAATGCTAATCAACGCAAGAGTGGACCTTGGGTAGTTCGGATGTCAGCTGAACAATTACAGGAATTATAACTGCACAACACATAGGGGCACGGCGCGGCAGATTGCGTGGAAGGTCCCAGGGAAGACTTGAGAGATCAGTTTCCCTCGTCTGCAGCGGGAGCACGAAATAAATTTAGTTTGGGCTGAGAAGGAAGGCCCCGTCTGCAACAAGGCTCCTTCCCTTTCCTAGATTGAGACAGGAAGATACTCTTCTCTCCATGACCCCCTTAATGATGTCATCCAGGGTAGCCCCAAACAGTTGCCTTGAAAAGGCAGATCAATGAGAGCTTTCTTAGCCCTTGTACACACGGTCGGAATGTGTACTATCGGACCGTGTTGTCGGATAATCCAGCTGGGTGTGGTATGCTTCGGACTGATTCCGTCGGACCCAATTTTCCAACTTGATGGAAATATTTCCCAACCAACTAGGCCGATCGGACATACTCCGATCATGTGTAGAGAATTTTGATCGGACCAAGTGTCACGCATGCTCAGATCAAATTCCTACATCAAAGCTATTGGCTACTAGCCTGAATGTAGTCCCATCGTAACGAAATTACGTCTTCACGTTCTGAAAGATCGTTTTTTTCGACAACTTTGTCCAACCGTGTATGCAACAGTTTCGGACAAAATCCGACGGATTTCCTTGTCGAAATCTCCGACCGTGTGTACAGGGGCTTAGAGCCTTGGTCTGCAGACCAATTCTGAAGCCACAGCACACATCTAATCACCACCGCTGAAACAGAAAGCTCAGACAGCACAGGAGCTGCATCACACATATACTGCAGCCCATGGATCAACTGGTCCACTAAATCAGCATAAGCAGTGAGAACCTGCTCACTACCCAGACCTTGGCACAAAAGCTTGGCCCATTCAGTTAAGGTCTGCAATACCAGGGCCGAGGCCAAGACTGGACGCATTGCCAAACCAGCCATTGTAAACATGCTGCATGCCACAGCCTCTGCTTTCCTCTTAGCTGGGTCCTTAAAGGATGGGGATGCCCCTACTGGGATCATGGTTGCTTTATTCAACCTGGAAACAGGAGGGTCCACCACTAGTGGGTTAATCCACTTTTTTTAAAAGCGATTCCTCAAAAGGGGTAGCGCGTACTGAAAAACGTTTGGGGAACCAGAAAGGGTGACTTACCTAATAAGGAATGGAAACAACCAATCAAAAGAAGGCAGATAAGGAAACACCTTTGGTGTGCGAAGTGACTTATGCGTAGCAAAAAAAAAAAAAAAGACACAGCCACATCCGTGGCCCTGTCAGCCACAGCCTCAATCTTTAGAGTCTCCCGCACCACAGTAATAAGTGCGTCCATCAGCACTTTTTCAGTCGCTGCCGAGACAGGACTCATCCTCACTATCGGATGGGTCAGGGAGCGAGATATTAAACACCCCCTGGACAAACCGCATCAGGCTCAGAATCAGAGACAGACTGAACAAGGAAAGGCGAGGGACGCTTCTGCCTGGATCTTTGCCCACACGCTACCAAGGATACCAATGACTTAAGGACCGTTTTCAGCGCCACGATGGGAAGCTGGGGTTCCGAGGGACCTGCCACCTCCATAAGGGGGATCAGTGAGTGAGATACGACACTGAGGCTCCATAGGGAAGAAGACCCTGTAGTACAAAGGAACTTTGACATCACTAAGGGAACCCCCAATTCTCAGGGTACCTACCAGCAACACCAATGTTGGCATTCATTACATATACTGTATCCCAGGACAGGAAGAGAAGCATAGGGGAGGAGGAAGGAAGGGGACACCGCTGTGCTCTCGGCACTGGGAACCCCAAACATCACACTACCTCCTACTGCGCGCGCACGCGCACACACACACACACACACACACACACACACACACACACACGGCATGCACCTAGGGGGTCGCCACTGCACCCCCCCCATACCACCAAGGCAGGAGACACCACCCAGAATGGGAATTTCAGGGGAGACCCACAGGGGTCTCTGCTGTCTGCCTTGGGACTCCCTCCAATCTGTGGAGGGAAGGCCAGCTTAATCCAAGGACTTTAGGATTGGTGGGAGGATCCTGCAAGCAGGTTCGACCATCCCTGGAGGGTACCCACGTCCACCCCAAAGTGCACAAAAGGAGGAGGAGAGGAGGGACTGTACTTACTGATACATGGTGCGGGTGACCCTTGAGACAGAACTCCTTGTCACCAAAGTGGGGAGCTGTCGGCCAAGGGACCGCTGCGACTTGGACCAGAGCCCATTCGTATGCGACCCTGCGAGATGTTTAACTCGTGGGCCAGCCTCTGTCCGTTGAGGCTATGATGCGGGCGACCTAGCGCATAGCTGCGGTCTGCATGCGCTTGCTGGCTGGACTGGGGAGACCACTGGATCTAGATTACCCAGCCAGTCACACAGCCCAGCAGTTGATTGTAGATCTTCCAGGAGAAAATGCATGGAAGAAAGACAAAGCAAAAATTTGCTAGGACCAATAAATCCCAGCAAGGAGCTAAGTCCTTACTCCTGATGACACAGAAAAACTGAATACGGGAGGGGGTTATATACTGACTGAAAACAGCCCATGGATGTAGCCAGGTGTTTTTTGTTCTACCTAGTCCTACTCCTGCGGAGGTGATATAACCCAATGGTTAATGTGTCCGTGGATGAATGAAAGGCGGTCTCCCATGGCTTCCTTCATTGCCTCCATTTGCTGTTCACAAGGCAAACTTACAGCAATTTTTTTTATGCAAGATATGCCTTCAACTCCAATTTGAGTTTGTAGCCAAACTCGCTGTAGAGAGAAAAAGAAAGAAAAAGAAAAAAAAAAAAAAAAAGTGTTTGTACATATATCTGTCCACTGAGGAAAGAACCTCTTTAGCTTAAGAATTTATTAAACGGTATTTAAAAATGGAAAATGCAGGCAATTCTGGCCAGGTTGGATCTGGGGTACAGGATGTGAGCTATCAGCTCACATAGCACTCTGCTATGACCTCCATCCTCGCTCCTGCACTTGGGGAGGGGGAAAAGTAGAAACAGACTGGAGGAGTGATCGCTTCCAATTAAGAAAGGGGCTTGTGTACCTTTTTTATTAATTTGTATATACACCTGCTTTTTCCCCAAGATTAACAGCATGGTGCAAGTATTAAGCTTGCATCATTCTGTTAATTATCTATTATCTCCAGCCCAAGATTCCCAGTGACATATTTACAATGCCAGGCTTAAAGGTTGACGCTGCTAGCTCCTGGGCTTTTCTCAGATGGGTCTTTAAAACTGACCCATATCTGCAAAAGATAGGTCAGTACTCTTGGAAAAAGTTGCATGAAACATTGGGCAATTAATTTGAAATCTGCTTCCTCACTCAGAGAAAGTGGCTTTTTAAAAGCCTGTGCATAGAGGGAGGGAATTTTGACTTGCCTGTAAATTCCGTATCTTGGAGAACAAGACAGGATATGTAGTCATAGACCATGTGTAATATGACACTACCTACAAGAGATTAAACACTGAAAAAAGCTTTGCAGGAAACAGCCCTAGGGCACACTCATATCACCCCCCCCCCCCTCCATGGGATTCCAGTTTTGTCATGAGCAATAAGGACATAGGGGAGAGGAGTGAGAAAAAAATAGGATTATATATTTTTATATATATACTTATTTATTATGTTTGGGGGTTCTAACAACCTAGAGAATAAAATAGTCATTGCAATACATTTTTTCACACTATATTTGCACAAGCCTTCTATGGTGAAAGATAAGTAAATAGATACCAAACATGTCACATTTGAAAATTGCACCCACTTGTGGAATGGCGTCAAACTTTTACCCTTAAAAATCTCCATAGGCGACGTTTAAAAAAATTCTACAGGTTGCATGTTTTGAGTTACAGGGGAGGTATAGGGCTAGAATTCTTGCTCTCACGCCAACTATCGCAGCAATACCTCACATGTGGTTCGACCACCGGTTTCATATGCGGGTGCTTCTGCGCTCAAGCTAGTCAGGGCGGATTGCTTAAAAAAAAAAAAAAAAAAAAAATTGGGTCACTTTTATTCCTATTACAAGGAAAGTAAAGATTCCTTGTAATAGAAAAAAACATGACAGGTCCTCTTAAATATGAGATCTGGGGTCAAAAAGTCCTCAGATCTCATTTGGACTAAAATGCAATAAAAAAAATATAAAAGACATTTGAAAAAAAAATTACTTTTAAACAAAATGTGCCTTTAAGAGCTATGGGCAGAAGTGAAATTTTGACGTAGCTTCCGCCCTGCTATGGTATGGAGACAGGTGGGGGCCATCTTAGACTCACTATTTTATTATTATTATTATTATACAGGTTTTATATAGCGCCAACAGTTTGCTCAGCGCTTTACAACATAAGGGCAGACATTACATTTACATTACAATTTGGCACAAGAGGAATAAGAGGGCCCTGCTCGTTAGAGCTTACAATCTAAAAAGGAAGGGGCAATTGATACAGGAGGTAATTGCTGTGGGGGATGAGCTGATGGGGGAAGTAAAACAGTGTTAGTTAGAAGCAGGATAGGCTTCTTTGAAGAGAAGGGTTTTCAGAGAGCAGGAGGTCTTGAGATGACCGAAGAGGGCGGTTTGGTTGGTATTTTGGGACCAGGTCAGTGATGTAGCTGGGGGCAGAGTTATGGATGGCTTTGTAAATTATTGTTAGTACTTTGAATTTTATTCGTTGGGTGAGTGGAAGCCAGTGCAGGGATTGGCAGAGAGGGGTGGAGGACACTGAATGGCTGGTAAGGTGGATGAGTCTGGCAGCGGCATTCATTATGCATTAGGGAGTTGCAGTAGTCACTAGCTAGTGTCACTAGTTGCACTAGCTTCCATACCCAGGCACAGACAGGACCAGATCACCTCCGGTGCGGTCGACAGCTCCGGTAAGCAGCGGAGGGCACGAGGTCCCCTCTCCCACCGCTAATAATGGTGATCTTGCGGCAAATCTGCCGCAGAGACCACTATTATCATAAATACAACCTGCTCCTGAAAAGATGGATAGCCATTACAGCTATATTCTTCTTCAAAGTGCTTATGTACATGTACAGGAGCCAGTCAGCAAGTGGTTAATAAAGAGATACTTACCAGTCCAGGAGTCACATATTGTCTCTACCAGAGCAGATCCTTTGCTGAGCTTTGAATCCTCATTGTGGCTATGGGAGCCAGCTGTGACTTCCTGATGTTTCAAAGCCAGCTCCTCATTGCACATGTGCAAAATCACAAGACCTGCAGCCTCCTGGGATGTGGGGCGCATGCCAAGCTGACAGAATTCTCACTTAGGCAAGAATGGCAGAAGTGAAGGTACCAATCATGAAAAAAAAAAAAACACACACACACCAATTTTGCTAGAGGTGGGGTGGGAAGTCTCTCTTGTAAGTGAAGGTCCACTTTAATTTTACAGGACAGGACTTGTAATCAGACCATGGCATTCCAAGCAATTAACTGAGGGGTTGACAACAGCTTGAAGCACCATGTGGCCAAATCACACATCCGTAGAGGCCTGAAGATCGAGTTGGCAAAACCCAGAAGTTATAAATGAGGGAGGGAGGGTAGTGATCTTGCAAATCTGTCAAAGGATGCTTGATGCTGAAAAGCCCAAGAAATTCCAACCGATCTGGCAGAAAGGATGCCAACAGGGAGGAATAAACCATTTCCTTGGCAGCACAAGCCCTGGAAAAGATCTGTTAAAGCCACTTGGCAATAATGAAGGCGCAAGCAGGATTTCTTTTTTGGGACCTTCAGGTAAAACAAAGTGGGACTTTGGGTCTATCTAGATGCAACATTTGCTTCAGAAAAAAAACTAACTGCTCTGACTACTTCCAGATAGTGGAGTGAAGTCTCCTTGGTGTGCTTTAGGGGAAGGACAGAGGGGAGGGAGGATAATGTTCTAATTGAGAAAGAAAAGACCACAATAGGAGTGTCTGGGGTTTGGGACCACCTTGTCTCAGTGCAAGGCAAAAGGTTTTTACAAAAACAACTAAAACAAACACCAACTCTGAGACACAGTTGACAGAAGTAATGGCCATCTTACTGGCGAGATCTCCAAAAGGAATAGCCTAAAAATTGGTTTAAAAAGGAATGTAATTGAAGAACCTAAAAGTACCAGATTCAGGTCCCAGGGAGAAAACAAGAGGCCAGGGGATTAACATGAGCAAATACCTATACATAGGTCTTCCCAAGAAAGTTCAAAGCCAAAGGTTTCTGTAATAGAATGGATTTTATAGAAACCTGTCCTTTTATAGTACCAATAGCTTGATGCTGGTCCAGGCCAGACTGGAGGAAGGCTAGGATGAGAGGGATAGAATATTCCTTCACCTTCAATAATAGATTAAATGAGAAGTTTCTTACCACAATTAAAGTGGGGATTATAGTAAGAAATGCCTCTGTCTTTAGGACCTGGGTTTCAACAACCATACCAGTAATGCCAGAGACTAAGAAGCAAGATAGAAAAAAGGGCCATGCGATACGGGGTCGGGCTGTTCGCATGAAGCCAAGGCTCATTCACCAGGAGTCTGGTACCAGGTTTTCCTGAGCCAAATTGGGGCAGAGGATCACCGAAATCTATTATTCCAAAGTAGTTGAGGAATAGATACCAGGTGTGTCTAAAAAGTCTGGTGAATGGGCCGATATCTCAATGGCAGAATGTGCTGGGTGTGCGCACATGCACATGGCTAGCCAGAGACATGTTGAGAAAAGCCACCTAGCGTGGAGTACATGTGATCATCAGGGTAAACCCGCTGCAGGCAGCCGAACTTAGTGTGAGAGATAGGGTCACACTGCAATAGAGCAATAAATGAATATCAAGTTCTGTTACAAATTGGGGAAAACTGCAACAGACACACATGAAAACGTTGAAGTGTATGGGGACGGAAGCGGTGCTCAGAAAATGGTGTTTAAGACTGGTACACTTTCAGGATAAAAAGGAAACAACCGAAGATGAGCCAAGTTTGGGATTGTCCACAAAGATCTGTTCCCAGCTTGTGCTGCACAGAAAGCAAAACGGATGGAAACGTCTGGAGTTGGTACAGGACTGGACAGTGGATGTTGCTGCACAATAAAAGCGCCTTCGCACTGTGCGATCCAAGTCTGCAAATTTTTGGCTCAGCGCAGCATACTTTCTCGATCATCCACCATACTACCCTGATCTGGCACCTGTAGACTTCTGTTTTCCCGGCATGAAGAGTGCCATGAAAGGTGCATATTTCACAAATGTGAAATAGATATTCCTATCGGACACGTTCCTGGTATTTGTGGCTCACAAAGTGGTGGGTGCTGCAGCGATTAGCAGTTGGGTCCTGGAAACATCAAACAAGTGTACATATTCGCCAGCACACCATTAACTGACAAATTTTCAGCCAAAAGGTTTAATAGAAAGAATCACATCACAAAACAAAGTGCAACGTTTCAGAGCTGCACAGGACCCCTTCGTCAGTTATGCGATATCACATGCCTGATGAAAGGGTCCTGCGCAGCTCCGAAACGTTGCACTGTTGTGATGTGATTCTTTCCATTAAACCTTTGATGAAAAATTGTCAATCCATGGTGTGCTGGAAAATATGTATGGTATTTTGCAGATGTGGAGTCAATTCATGAATGTGTGACAGCAGTGCTGCAATTGATTCCTAAAAAAGGCTTTGCTGGCAGCTTCCAGAAGCTTTATGAAAGTTGCCAAAAGTGTGTTGTGATAGATGCCAATTATTTTGAAGGCCAATAAAAAGGTAGTTTTTTTAACCCCCCCCCCCCCCCCCCCCCGATACCATTCAAACTGACACACGTCGTACACCAGTCCGCACATAGACCAAGGAATCAACAGGGCATCCACCACAAGAGCCAGGGGATTCCTGGATCTGGCCACAAACCTATCTATATATTTTTTTTTTTTTGCCTGGAGGCCACGATATCTACACCTTATGATCGCCCATTTCTAAGAGAGGATCATGGAGACCTGCAGATGAACAGACCACTCCTGAGTCAAGGGAATCAGGCTTGCTTATTTTTTTCAGGGCTGCCCGATATCTGGTACCCACTTAAGAGTTTATGTATGGCACAGCCAATGCATTGTCTGACTGCATCTTGAATTAATGATCTGAATCTGAGAGTCATAATTTTGACTCTTAGATGAAGTTGATGGGTAGCATTGACTAATGTGGGGGAACAGGTTCCCTAGACAGTCAGGAATTTTATAACCTGACCTGCATCAGTTATCACCTTCAAAGGAGAGGAAGGGAATCATTTCCCAGATTCGAATGTGAAGTTTAAAAACCACCATGCCAGGGAGACATTTGCCTGTCTAGATGGCAGTAGTGGGCGATCCAGAGAAAGAATCTGTTTGTGCCGCATTGGGAGAATGTTGTTCTGTAAGGGTCTCATTGGTATCAGTGGAAGGAATAGTGTCCAATCATTTCCATCAGTGGGAGGAATAGTGACGCATTGTTGGTGCTATTGGGTGAAATAGATCCCCATCATTGGGGTCAGTTTTAGGAATAGTGCCCCATCATTGGTGCTACTGGAAGAAAGTGTCCTATTGCTGATGTCAGTAGGCAATATGCCCCGCTGGTGGGGTCAATGGGAGGATAAGTGCCCCAAGAGCCAGATAAAGGCAAGCAAGGGGCTGCATCCAGTCCCCAGGCCACACTTTGAGGACCCTTGTGTTTATGTCCTATAGCACTGTTCTTCAAAGACAAGATCACGTTCTTCATTTATTTGCCCAGTCCAGTTAGCGACTGTTTGAAGGGACATAGCTGAAACCGGTTGTAATGCAGGACCAGCTAGAACAAAGGTTGCCTTCAGTAGGGTTTCTAAGAGTCTATCAACAGAACGATTAAAGGAAGGAACATCCTCAAAAAGACTAGTGAGATGTTCATTGAGAAAAGAAACAACAACAGGCTCCACTACCAGGACAGACCAATTTTTCATACATTTCTTTTCCATAGAATAAAATGTCGGAAAGAGTTTTAGAGGAAGGTATACCTTTTCATGATCTGATCAATCCTCATGCAAAGCACATTGAATTTGTTTTATTTAGAAGGGCAGAGTTTTCCAAAGAAATCAAACGGTCACAGGGAATTCAAACAAAAGGGATGCATCACTCAGAGCAGTGGAGCCTTCATATAAAGCTGGAAGTTGCAATCCAGTTGCCAAGCTGTGGTGGCTTCCCATCTAACAAAAGACATTATAGTCAACAGAAAAAAACCTGGCAACTCCATAAACTGCAGATTTTTTTGCGCCATACCAGCGAGGACAAAGACAGTGGCATTGTACTCACTGGTATGGCAAAATAAAAATAGCTGAGGTTTATGGAGTTTCCAGCAATTTTCTTTAATAACTATATAGTCACAGGGAAATCTGCCTTAGTCAGATAGGCCATCTATTGGGGACCTGAGAGGGAGATTTTTTTTTCCTCCTCGTTTTCCTCCTCTAAAACCTAGGCCGATCTTCTGGAGTAAAAAATACAGTAACACGATTCATGAAATTTGAGCTGAGCACGTCTGAAAAGTTAAAAAAAAAAAAAAAAAAAAAAAAAAAACACACTACAAAAGCACAAAGTCCCATAGCTTTGCCCTGCTCCCTTAGTCTGTTATCAGCCTGATAACATTTGACAAGCTCTCCAAGACAGGAGTCTGAAGTGTGCATCAGGGGAGGTTGCTATAAATAGATTAGCAGACTGCTAAACTATTCACAGGCAACCTCTGCATGTGGGGAGGGGGCGTGTGCCTTACCTCCAATCAGTTGTCTCAGTGTATAGCAATAATCTACTCCTACAGATGAATAGGGAAGTGAAAAATCAAGCAGGATGTGCACTTTCTAAACAATATATAAAGCTGAAGACAGCAGATATACATGTAAAAACATACATAGGGAGATTTGTTTCATCTCTGTATCAACTGAGGCTGCTCACTTCACTGGGTATATGTGAGGGCTGACATCCACTTAGAGACTTTGACCAAGCAGGATAACACTCCGTAAAACCCTACATATAAAAAACAGGACCTGGTCACAAAACAGGGAAACCCTGTCTGAAGTTCAGTTCACACCTATGCAGTTTGCCTGTGGTAGTTTCTGCAGTGTTTTTTGCTGGGCGTTTTTGCATACGTAATATAATTGTTTTGCCTTTAAGCTTTTTTTGGCCAATTAGTTTAAAAAAAGTCCCTGACCCTTTCCAAAAACACAATGGCTAAAAAGCATAGATAGGAAGGTGTCCCATAAGAAGCCATGTTAAATGAACATTAGTGGGTTTATGCAAAAAGCACCCAAAAAAAAAAAAAAAAAAAAAGGTGTTGTTAAATAGGCCTTACCCTATCCACATTGCATGTTCCTGGAGGGAACCAAACATTATCCATCATGGTAGGCTTACGCCTAAAAAGGAGTCTTCAGGGTCTGGGTGCCAAAAGGAATGTACTATACCCTGTGGCCAACTAAACATGTTACACTGGGTACAAATATTATACAAGTTAGTAAAGTATTAGTATAATATAAAACGCAGAACACAGGTTTCAGTGTCCAATGCAGACATTACAGGTCAGGCCCACAGCTGAAAGGTCTAGGTACACTTAAGATGTACATAAAGAATAACTAATCCAAAAACTGCTAGTGAGCTCCGAGGCAATAAGTAGATGGGGATCTTAATAGCAGTGGCAGCTGCAGTGAAGGAAAAACAATGGAGAAGGTGGAGTTATATGAGAGTGCAATATGCGAGGGGGGGGGGGGGGGGCCCTCTGAGGGTGTTCTCAGAAAACCTTTTGCCAGCATCAAATCACCTTAACCTCCCTGGCGGTATGATCATTTCAGATTTTAGGTGCTGAAAGTGGTACAATTATTTTGCATGGAAATTTGGCGCTTTATATTGTAGGCCTGTAATTCTTAGAAATAATTCACTTAAATCTGTCCACACAAGTGTCTAATAGACATCCCAGGTATGATAAAATTTTAAATCATAAAATATAAATAGATATAGTTATATAATAAAATAAATATCTATAGCTATAACATTATAACAAAATAATATAATAAAAATGCTTCAATAATGTAAATCAAAAACACTGAAATGTGCCGAGCTGCAGAATTGTCGGTCATTACTTTTAGTGTTTGATGATGAATTTCCCCACAAATTACTATCGCTCAAATCTGCGAGTGATTCCAATTTATTATTGCTGTTTTCTAGCTGGTCTATAACCACCTTTGATGTAAACGGACACTTTTTGGTTGCTATGGACAATCTCCAGTTTCCAGGCATAAAGAACAGTATTTATAATATAAAGCTGTATGCAGGACACTGGTGAAACCACTAGGGACAAGGGGGATGTGTAATTATTAGATACAGTATAATGTATTCCTACAGATTACAGTACTGCATCTATACTGTGTATTTTACCTTTTGAATTTGGTGCCCTTCACCGCCCCCGTGCGTCGCAACGCTTGCAGGGAACAGAGCTCTGCGCTGTCACAGATCGAGTGGAGGCCGGCTCGCTCGTACATCGCTGGATCCAGGGGAAAAAGTAAACAAACCCCTCCATGGATCCAGCGATGCGGTCCCGAGTCTGGCTCGGGAATACGGCTTATGGTATTTAAGTCTTACCCTGAGCCAGACTCGGGAATACTGCCAAGGAGGCTACGGACCCAGCCTATAACTCGTGGTCTATGACTACAAGTTCTGGGTCATGCACATTTTCTGATTCCTTTCACTCTTTAATAGGTTCTTAATGGATTGATGTCCTGAAAAAGCCCTGAAGCTTGGTATATTCCAAACCTCTGTAAAAGCCAAACTTGTACTGTTTAAGCAGTAGCTACCTCCTGGATTTGTGCAGTGACATGTATGGCCTTCAAAAGCTCCTACATTGAACATACATTAAAAGAGAAGTAAACATTTTAGAACATGTTACACCCATATTTAGGGTGTAACATATTACATATCCACCAGTCCCCCGAACCCTCTCAAATCTCCTATCCTTGCTCTCCGTTACAATCTGAAAACAACACGACTGTACTGTGTACAGCAAGACATCTAACACACAGGGTCCGGTAGAGCCCTGCATTGCACCCATGTTGAACATGGGTGTAATGCTTTACAGCAGGGTGGATAATTTAAAGAGCAATTGTTATCTCTGTCCCGCAGCAGCTCCTCTTGATGTTGACTCACCAACAGTCCCATTCACTTTAATGGAACGGCTGGTGATACAGCCGCACACAGGTTAATAAACAGCGAGATCAGAACAGATTTAGTGTTTGCAGTTTACATAGATATGCAAAACAATGGGAGAAAAAAAAATAATCCCGAGCATTGTTTTATCTCATGGTTACTGTGAAATTGTGTGAATACATCAATGTAGTGCATTTTATCTCAGCTTGCAGAGCTCGGATTCATTGAATGAGTTTAACAAAAAAATGTAAAAATTGCAGAAGATACAGTCTCATGTTACATAACCGTTTACTCAAAAAGCATTTTAGCAAAAAAAAAAAAAAAAAATTTTTTTTTTTATTAAACACAGCTTAACCACTTTCAGACCGGACCAATTTGCTGGTGAAAGACCAGACCACTTTTTGCGATTCGGCACTGCGTCGCTTTAACTGACAATTGCGCGGTCGTGCGACGTGGCTCCCAAACAAAATTGACGTCCTTTTTTTTCCACAAATAGAGCTTTCTTTTGGTGGTATTTGATCACCCCTGCGGTTTTTATTTTTTGCGCTATAAACAAAAATAGAGCGACAATTTTGAAAAAAAACGCATTATTTTTTACTTTTTGTTATAATAAATATCCCCCAAAAATATATAAAAAACATTTTTTTCCCTCAGTTTAGGCCGATACGTATTCTTCTATATATTTTTGGTAAAAAAAAAAAAATCGCAATAAGCGATTATTGGTTTGCGCAAAAGTTATAGCGTTTACAAAATAGGGATAGTTTTATAGCATTTTTATTAATAATTTTTTATTCTTTTTTTTTTTACTAGTAATGGCGGCGATCAGCGATTTTTATTGTGACTGCGACATTGTGGGGGACCCATCGGACATTTTTGACACATTTTTGGGACCATTGTCATTTATACAGTAATCACTGCTATATAAATGCAGTGATTCCTGTGTAAATGACACTGGCAGTGAAAGGGTTAACCAGTGGGTGGCAGTGTAGGGGTTAAGTGTTCCTAGGGGAGTGTTACTAACTGTGGGGGGGTTGGGCTTTCATTTAGTGTACACTGATCTCTGCTCCAATCACATGGAGCAGAGATCAGCGTCACTAGTTGCTAGGCAGAATAGACAAATGTTTACACAGCATTTGCTCTATTCGGCCGCTCCGTGAGACGAGTCCGTGGGTCCCGCAACCGGACTCACGGGGGTCCCGACCAGCGCGGGAGCGCGCCGCCGGCGGCGCGCTCCCGATGGCAGGGTGGCATCGAATATTGGACGTACCTGTACGCCAATATGCCTGCCCGTGCCATTCTGTCGACGTACATCGTCGTGCGCTGGTCGGGAAGTGGTTAATATAAAAAAAAAATAAGAATTTTTATTTTTTTAAATCGCCCCCATCTCCGCAAGCTCGCACAGCAAAGAAAACCCATATGGAAGTCACACCCGCATATGTAAATGGTGTTCAAATCGCACCTCTAACTCTAACCTGGTAACCATAAAAACATTAATGCGTCGCCTATGGAGATTTTTTAGGTACCATAGTTTGTCGCCATTACATGAGTGTGTGCAATTATAAAGCGTGAAATGTTTGGTAACTATGTACTCAGCGTAACATCTTCCACATTATACAAAAAAATTGGGCTAACTTTACTGTTATTTTTTTTTTTAAATCCACGAGAGTGTCCTTTTTGCCTAAAAAGTTGCGTTTAAAAATACCGCTGCACAAATAACGTGTGACGAAATATTGCAACAATCGCCATTTTATTCTCTGCTAAATATATATATATATATATATATATATATATATATATATATATATATATATATATATATATATATATAATGTTTAAGGACTCTAAGTAATTTTCTAGCAAAATCTAGAAAAGTCATTTTGCTCTTGGACTGTTCTAAAACACAGGAAACATGCGCCCCTTTACAAGCATACTATAGACACCCCCGGGAAGAAAATTTAAAGGAAAAATGCACTTGTTTCACTTTAAGCATTATTAAAATCACTGCTCCTGAAAAAACTACACTTAACTTTTTTTTTTTTTGCATTGATACATGTCCCCTGGGGCAGGACCCAGGTCCCCAAAATAACTTGCATATAAGCCTTTAAAATTAGCACTTATGATTTCTCCCCTAGACTTTTAAAGAGTGTTTCACGGCTTTCGAATTTGCAGTGAGCACCTCAAATTGTTTACTATTCGGCCAACGGGCAGGCAGCCAATGTTCAAGTCTAACTCATGTTCGACCCGGACATAAAGCCCATCCCTACCAGCCTGACAATGGGTTCTTTAACTTTGTTTCAGAGTAGGGCTTATCTCTGCCAATTCTGAAAAAAATTAGGAGGTGACTAGAGACTGATATACCACTCCCATCACTTAATGACTTTCAAGTACGGCTGCAGCTATTTGGTCTTTGAAGGCAGTTTTAAGTCCTCCAATACTGATCTGAAAAAAATGTAAAAGTGAAACGGCATCTTGGCCCCAAGACACATTCATGGATTCATTTCTGCAATAATATATATATTTTCAAATAAGTGGATAACTTAACAGAACTACATATTTTCTCTTACACAGTGGGTTCAGGCTTTTCTGGTGCTTTGACCTGAAAGCCCCACGCCAAGCATCCAGCCCTAGCATTTTTACACAACAGCAAATAAGGGTGCATGCAGTAAAGAAAACCAGCATCTTACCACAGAGGGACCAAGGTCAGGCTGTACAGAAACAGTTCACTTGACTGGGTCCTCCAACATGCAAATTGTCCTGGAAGGGAACTAGCACAGAACAGAAGTGCTTTAATAGGAGTTTACCTTTCTGCAGCTGATTGGTTAATTGAAGTGTTGGAGGTGTACCCTCATTGCCAAAGTCCACCTGTTACCTTCCAGGTACACCGTAGTCCTTCATTTGCCATGTAGACCAGAAGGACGGTGCATCGCATCACTTCTGATTGGCAAGATTCAGAAACCTGCTACAACATATCTTGCAGGCACCATGGACAAACAAGATGGAACTGAAATGCACGTGCCTTTAATCAAAAAAACACTTGCTCAGCAGAGATTACCTCTGGTGTACCTACCCCCCATATAGAACAGGTAAGAAAACTTGGAGAACACTTAAGGGCTGGATATGGGGTAGGAGACATAAGGGTTGTAGCCCAGGGTGACCAAAACCATAGAACCAACCTACATCATCTGCCACCTACAGCCTGTAGGATCCAACATGTTGACTAGCTGATGTGGGGGGGGAGTGGGATCCCCAAGCCACTCCTTTAAATCCAAGGGGGGGGGAGGTAAAAAAAAAAAGAAAAAAAAAAAAGCTGCACAAGTGTGTCTGCAGGTGATACAGGAAAGACAGGAACTGGAGGGCTGGAGTTGCAGGGGAGTCTTTAACCCAGGAGTCTCAAACTGGCGGCCCTCCAGTTGTTGCTAAACTACAAGTCCCATGAGGCATTGCAAGGCTGACCGTTACAAGCATGGCTCCCACAGGCAGAGGCATGATGGGACTTTTAGTTTTGCAACAGCTGGAGGGCCGCCAGTTTGAGACCCCTGATTTAACCTGTCTGCTTGTGGTTCAGGTAGGTGGGTGGAGACTACCAGGTGACTGCCCTAGGATAGGATAGGATATATACCTGTTGTCTGGAACTGCTCATGAAAAATAGCAGTGCACTTCCTGGTGTGAGTGTGCCTACAGACTCAGAGCTGTATATCTGCAATGTGAGATCTAAGGTGATCTGAAGCAAGATCTGGTGATGTCACTACTGTGATGCTTACCATTTTCCCTGATGGAAGCTCTGACATGAAGAAAGAAAACACTGCCTCTAGTCATAATAGCCACCTCCACACAAGGACAAAGTGCAGAACAAGGCATGAAATCAAGTAATGGGGCAAGATCAGCTGCAGTAAGAACATAAGCAACACTGCTGACTACTGTAGTCCGTACTGGGACTAGTCCTTTGCTCGGTCTTCCCTTTAGGCCAGTCGTTCTCAACTCCTGTCCTCAGGACCCACTAAGAGGCCAGGTTTGCAAGATAACTGAAATACATCACAGGTGATATAATTTGCTGCTCAGCGATTGCAGTATTCTAGTCTGCATCTCCCAAAGTAATACTTAAAATCTGGCCTGTTAGTGGTTCCTGAGGACAGGAGTTGCGAACCACTGTTTTAGGCAGAGCTTCCGGAACCTAGCGCTTTTAGGCACAAAAAGTATAATATATGTGCTAAAAATTCTAAAAAGCCATTGCAAATAGGTTCATTCACAATGTGTGTTGAATTGCATTTTATTATCAACTTGCTCTTCCATGTGGCAACAGTTTTATTCAGTGTAGTTTTTCCGATGTTTCTTTCTGCAGCACTGTTCTACAGAACCCCCACCAAGTTTTGCTGAAGAATGAAATCACTTGTCCATTCATACATTTACAGTAACCTTATATACCTCTACCTGAAACATTACACAGACAAACATTTATTAAAGTTCTTAAAAGAAACACAAAACTGGTTAAAAAAAATCCCCTTATAGCTACAGTGCAATGCAATACTCTAAATTAAATATACCTTTAAAACAAAATACAAAAAAGTGATCTTTGTACATTGCAGATACGTGGGAATTTTCCTGAGGGGGTGATCCATCCATGTAGAAGAGTAGGAAACAGGAGGAATTACATGAGTCCTAGGTTTACCTCCAAAAAGCAAGTGAAGCATCTTATGAGGCATATCCATGTGGCAATTGATTTTCAGTGTCTGGAAGTTCAAATTGAAGACTCAGAGTAAAACAAAAAGGCACTGGGAGCAGTAGGGAAACCTCTTCATCACACCACTTTTGGGTATCCCAGTCTCATCAGTGCATCAGGAGTTTTCACATCTGGCAATCAAAGGCTCACAAAAATATCAGAAAAGCTGCAGTACAGACTACATGATGCTATATCATCAGTATTCCCTCATCATATGGAGAAAGAGATAAGCCATCGTGGCTGGTTCTAAGCACATGGTTAGAAATGTGATGGAGAAATTAGACTGGCTGATCTTTAAATGGGATCAAAGCCATTCATAGAATTATGGCAAGTTAAAATTAGGAGTGGTTGGCTGATGGCCATGTCATACTAGCCATATTAGTGCATTTTTATGTATGCCCATTTTTCTTTATTTTATGACACAAAAAGGAAAACAGACATCTGAATGAGCAAAACCAAAACTGCCTTTCCCAAAACAAAAAAAGGAAAAAAATAAAATAAATGAAAAATACATAAAAAAAACCCACACAATAGAACCAGCTCTGACAGCGTACAATGATTAAATATATAAAAGATAATGAATTCACAGTTTCTGCAGCCAAACTCAGTGTATGCTATAAAACGGGTACAACCGTTACCCTCCACAGTATTTGGAAAACAAATCAAAGTACTGTTTTGTAGGAAAAGTACTGTCTGCCAATACCAAGCTAAATTAAACAGATGCGAGGATTTAGATGGTTTCTATGAAAAGTAAAACATTGCAAGAAGATCTACAGTAAGAATTCAAGCATAGAGAGGTATTCCCATATTCATTAATCCGTTTATCGATTTCTTTTCACCTGAAAGCAGCAATACTAAATACTCATCCTCAGTTTATCAGCTGTGATCTGCTGTTTACATAAAGCTAAGCAGGGAGACAAGGCTTCATCATCCTAAAACCTGAGCCCAAGCCTCGCTCTGAGGTGAACGTGCAGCAGAGCAAGAGAATGTACACGTCTTATAAAAAGGTATATTTAGTTTAAAGCCAGTAGTGCAACACAGACTCTGTGAGGCATTTACCCATGCAGGAAGCGGCCTGTCTACTGTGGAATGCTTTCAATTGTCTATACTTTATTTCTAAGAGGGAAAAAAAACAAACAAAAAAAAAAATGTAGAAAAGTATTTAAAAAAAAAATAAAAATTTTAGTCTGTTTGGGGTGGGGTGTTCTTAAAATATAAAGTAGTCAAGTTTCTGTTCCCTCCAGTCCTAAGTAACAAGGTGGGGGGTAAAAGAGGGAGCTGAGATGCAACCCCCAACCATGGCTATAAAGGAGGAGGAAGGAACTTTGCTGAATTCAAGCAATAAGGGAGTGCAGTAACTGATGCATTTAATACAAATGAACTTAACGGGATGGTCCCTGGCAGTCCCTAATTTCGAGCCTCGGACATGCCCCTTCTTTTAGGGTTCTCAGCTCTATGGGATCAGCATTATTGCACCTTGTCTCAGGAACCATTTGTGGGGCGGCCTTCCATTATAGCCGATGACATTCGTTTTTTCCGGTGTTTGTTTTCCCTCAAGTTTTACACCAAGTAGAAACTACATCCTTCCCCAATGCCCTGAAGTCACTGACACAGCGACACTGTAGATGTCATTCTCACAATTTCCTCCCCAAAGGATTATGGGATTTCACTTGTGGTGTCTCTGAGAGTGGTTCTTTCTTTTCCTTTTAAAGAAACAGCAGCACCTATTAAGAAAAGAGACAGTATCTGTCAGTGACTGAAATAGGTCTAAAATAAACCTTCATACAAATTTTAAATGTACCACAGTTACTAAATTTGAAATAGCCTCCATCCACAACAATGAAAGTGGAAAATCTAACCCTGCTCCCATGATGCAGACTGGTGGGACAGACTTTATTTAAAACACCCTGCAATTCAGATGCACCAAAAGCACTCTCAAGAAGCTCTGAGGCCACTACCGTTTGGAAAGATGCTTGGTTTGTTTATTTCAGGTAGTTATACAGCGCCGTCAGTTTACGCAGCACTTTACATACACATTGTTAAACAAAAAAAAAATATTTAAAATTAACAGAAAGACACATCATTTTGAAGATTAGCAGCATTTTGAAAAGTCGAGCTGCTCCAAGTTGTGGTAGGCTAGGATGTTCAGCTGTAGGGGGTTGAAGCAGGGAGATTCCCACAAATCAGCAGCACAAGGAGTGCGTTTCTGTCTAAAATGTAAAAAAAAACCATTGCAGCACAGGTATTTCAGCTATGCAGAGGACTAGTTATTTTTACAAAAGAATCAAACGGGTATTTAATAGAAACATTATAAACAGAAACCACTTTTATGCCAAAGGGGAAGATAATTTGTGGGTTTATAGGACAACCTGACTATACCACAAGACAACACAAGTCGGAACCAAATGCATTATGGAGGTTAGAGACACTGGAAAAATGAAGGGCAAGAAAAAGATCAGCATGTTGCATGCAGACAATACATGGAGAGAAAGTGAAAAAGTGCACAACAAATAACGCAGACATAGTAGAATTTTGGTGAAAGCATATAACCCCAGCAGTTATGTGGTCTTCAACCATTAAGGAACAATTCTGACATAAAACTCTATCCTACCTCAGAATTTGAGCACACAGCGTAAATAACCTAGACAAGTCTACTCTGTGGGGGTTATTTACTAATGCTTGAAAATGCAAAATCTGATGCAACTCTGCATAGAAACCAATGAGTACCAGGTTTTATTGCCAAAGCTTAAATTGAACACGCACAAGTTAGAAGCGGATTGGCTACCATGCACAGCTGCACCAGAATCTAGTAAATCAACCCCAATACGTAATTTATATACGGTACTCGGCATTTCCTGGCACAAAAATTCAATTTAGAGTTGCAGATCAAAGACCTGAGTTGAAAGGCATCATTCAATCCATGTAAAATGGATTGAGAACTGCCGGATTACTTGACTGTCTATAAAGCTATATGGTGGCAGCCTTAGAACAATGCAAGCACAAGATGCATAGCCTTCCCTCTAATTTTTCTCCTGAAAACAACAGGCGCGTTTAAATATGAACTTCAGATGTAAAGTGGATTTCGACAAACAGTTCTTGGTGCTGCAATTTCAGCGTGGAACTGGTAGCCGTTAGCTATACTTCAGGTGCCTAATGAGGTAAATATAGTCTCTAAAGGAGTATGTTTGGTTAATGTTAAAGTTGGGGTATAAGGGGTATTAAAATGTTAAGTGCAGAGGTAACATGTAATATTAGACTACACCAATAGGGTAAATGTAAATTATAAAGTTAAAAGGTTTAGGTTAAGATTAAGCTGGACTAAAATGTCAATCAGTGCTTTCAGCCCTACCAGAGTTATGCCCTGCTTGATTACAGAACATCCCCTATCCTTATCACTTATCTGTGTGCAAAACAACGCAGCTGCCGTAACTCTGAAGAGCCAACATACACCATGTGTAGAGAAAGGAGTCTTGGGAGATGTAGTTCTAGGACATGTGCTTACATCAATAGTAATGAATCAAGGGCACCCTGCTGACCTTTCCTGCTAGCACCAGTTTTTAGAAGCACAATTATTACATTAAAAGCCATTTCTTGCTACAGGAATAAAGTGAGAGAAAAAATTAATGCTGGGATATACTCTAGAGGGGGAAAGGCAGGCTGGTGTACAAGTCCAGGCCTTGCCTATACAAATCCTTTAGGTATTCAGATCAAAGTCGCATTAGGGATAAGGACAACACCATAAACCCAATGCAATACCAGCGTTGGAAATTTGACAAGTCTCTTTCCCTTCGAAAAAATGGATGTGTATTAGAGACCTAGAAAGAGGGCTATAGGGTGCAGCAGCTTTGAACCAGAATAATTTGCACACTACTCTGTCCTAAGTTTGGGGGCTAACCTATATGCCAAATGCTGCAGCATACAGACATTAGCAAGATTACTACTCATACCCTTTTTCAGTTCACTGTTTATGCTTTCATTTTCATAAAATGTCCAACACAAGGAAAAACTCTTGAGTGCTGCAAGGTCAAATAGGTCCTGGGAAATGCTATTTAAAATAAGGCAGGGCATGAGGGGGATTTTCAGGCATGCTAGGAGACCAGATAGGAATTTTGTCTCAACTGTAAAACCCTTTACTTATATTGCAGCCCCCATGATGAAGTATCCTGGCATGATGGATTATGCAGCTGCCTTCAGGAGATTGAACACTGGTAAACAAAGCTGTAAAAAGGCACCCCTGTAATGCTCCCACCAAGTATTTGGGGGCTGGTTGCAGTAAGGTGTTTAGCTTAAAGCATCTAACCCAAAAAAAATTAATTGACCCAGTTTCTTTAAATGCTTTTTATAGAGCACAGTACTTGTGCTGTGTAATTTGGTCCCCTGTAACACCTGATAGATCTTGCCAGTTTCTCCCTCTCCCCTATGTAAACTGACCACTGTGTATCATGGCTGCAGAGCTCAACACAGTGGTCAGTTTATGTGCCTCCATCATCCACAGTCTGCTATCTGAATCTCTCCTCCCCCCTCTGCCTGTCATCTGTGTGTGAGCTGCCCCTCCCCTTCTATCACTGTTCCAAGCCACGCACATATTACTGCTCCCAATCACTGCCAGCCCCTCTGCTAGAATTATACGAAGTATATACTATATGCCAGTGATGGCAAACCTTGGCATCCCAAATGTTTTGGCACTACATTTCCCATGATACTCAACTACACTGCAGAGTGTACGAGCAACATGGGGAATGTAGTTCCAAAAAATCTGGGGTGCCAAGGTTCGCCATCACTGCTATATGCCATTATCCAAAATTCTTATAAATAACATTGTTCTTATCCCTGCCCGGCACTGTCTTCCTCCGCTGTATGCATTACAGAGGGAGGTCACGTAAACTACTGGCAGACGTCAGAGGGAGAGCTCGGCACCTCCCTCTGGAATACATACAGTGGAGAAAGACAGCGCTGGGCGGTCACATGACCGCTGATCGGGGATAAGAAAAACAGTATTTATAAAGAAGAATTTTAGAAAAAGGCATATAGTATATACCAGTGATGGCAAACCTTGGCACCCTAGATGTTTTGAAACTACATTTCCCATGATGCTCACCTACACTGAAGAGTGCATGAGCATCATGGGAAATGTAGTTCCAAAACATCTGGAGTGCCAAGGTTTGCCATCACTGGTACATACACATTATATAATCCTAGCAGAGAGGCTGGCAGTGGCCAATTGCACTGCTTTAACAACCACTTTAATGCAGGCAATGCATTCAAGTGGAACTTTATTCAGAAAATTAAGTACCGATAGATAATCTGACTGGCCTCTCGGTATAAATATGTATGCAAAACATTAAAAACAACTGCTTATACTGTTAAAAATCCAGTACTGCACTGTCAGCACTGTGCCTAAAAATCACTGATCAGTCATTGATCAATTGATAGCCTAAAGATTTACTATTGCTGAAGGGTGAAGAAAGCAAGAAAAATTGCAGACTGTGCAAGGGAACACAAATTAGGGAGGGAGAAAAAAAAAAGCAGGAGAGGTGACAGGACAAACGCTGCTGCCAGGAAGACACAAAGGTGTTAAACCTATAAGGATAGCGTCTTAATATTCCTTTTTCTCCCTGGGTAACTTGTGAACTTCAGCATGCCATACAATCAAGGCTGGAAATGTACATTAAAAAGAAAGTGACATTGTTTGAGACCGAGGAGAGGAGGAGAGTTCTCAATAAGATCTTACTGCTCTCGGAATCAACAAAATGGCAGCTTCCAGCAGAAGAAACAGGAGCAATGCTGGAGGCAGTTTTAAACACACTAATTTTGGTAAAAAAATGAATTAGAATGTATGTTCATTTGTTAAAGACCATTAATTGTTATCAAACTGTTATGGGCAATGTTCTGCTTTAAGGTTCAAAAACAAGCAATCAATAATTGGAGTGGGTTATAAGAAACACAATGGAGGGACTCTTAAGAAAATTATTTTACTGTATGAACTATTGTGGAACCAAGGGACAACAAAAAGCAGTCCAACTGAGAAACGAACAGATTAGTTCTTGCAGCCCTGTAAGCTGTAAGGCCCTTATGACAAAAGCCAGCATTTACGGAAGCCTGTGTAAAACGTAACAAACACGTGAACCAAAAGAGCAAACCTGAGAAACTGAAACCTGATGCTGAAAGGCCCAGGAAGCACTAACAAGTCTAATGCATGCACCTTGACCAGAAAAGGCGGAACCTTGGTCTTGAGGTCACAATCAAATAAATAGATTGGCTGTCAAATCCACCTAGAAATAATGTAAAGGGTGGCTGACCCCTGCAGGGTTTTTTAGGAATTTAGAAATAGTGAGTTGGCAGTTGAAAAAAGGCTGTAGCTGAGCCATAAACTTGTACATTACACTTTTAATTTGATCTTGAGATGTTTCATAGGGGTGCACCTTTTGTGGTAGCTGCTGCTGAGATATACTAACCAGTATAATAAGGCGCAGCATTTTCCATTTTATAATCAAACGCGAATAGGGCATACCACATCTAAACAGAGGAAATGATCCTTATGATGATTAGATGCAAGATATGGAGATGGTAACAATGTTCTGGTCAAGGTAGAAACCACCGCGAGAAGGAAAGACCCTAGGCCTCAAGACAACCTAGTTTCTGTGCAGAAGAAAGGGTTTTTTTAGAGGTCAAGCCTGCTAACTCAAACTTGCCATGCAGGAGTGATGGTAATAAGAATAGCTATTAAGAGTAGACCGAGGAATATGCCAAAGCTTCTAAGGGGGGGGGGGGGGGTCTCTGAAAAACCAACAGGACTAGGCTGAGATCCCACAGAGCTGTAGGAAAATGTAAGAGGAACAATGTGAGCAACAATCTGTATGAAGGCCTTCCCTTAGAAGTGACAGGCAAGTGGTGTCTGATTATCAAGGGTCAAATCTCAGTCTTGGTGGTTCTTTTTCAAAGTCAAATGCTGACCCAGAAAAGACTGGGGAAAGACAGGATTTATCCCACAGTACACTTCCTGAGATTTAATTTTCTTGTTTTACACCAACCAAAGTACAACTTCCAAGTGTGATAACAGACCTTGCGAGAAGTCTTCATAGCTTTTAGGAGTGTAGCGAAGATCGAATCCGATAGATCCGATTAAGATCTGGGCTTCAAAGCAAAGTCATTAAAGCCAGAAACTGAGAAGCAGCATGATACAGTGCCTTGAAAAAGCATTCACACCCCTTGAAATTTTCAACATGTTGTCATGTTCCAACCAAAACCTTAAAATGTCTTTTATTGGGATTTTATGTGATAGACCAACACAAAGTGGCACATAATTGTGAAGTGGAAGGAATATAATAAAAGGTTTTCAACTTTTTTTTTTTTTTTTTTTTTTTACACATATGAAAATCATGGCATGCGTTTGTATTCAGCCCGATGGAGTCAATACTTTGTAGAACCACCTTTCAATGCAATTACAGCTGCAAGTCTTTTTGGGTATGTCTCTACTAGCTTTGCTCATCTAGAGAGTGACATTTTTGCCCATTCTTTGAAAAATAGCTCAAGCTCTGTCAGATTGGAAGGCAAGTGTCTAAATAGCAATTTTCAAGTCTTGCCACAGATTCTCAATTGGATTTAGGTCTGGACTTTGACTGGGCCATTCTGACACGTGAATATGCTTTGATCTGAACCAGAAGTAGGAAACCCGGGGAACTCCATTTCCCATGAGGCATTGTAAGACTGGCAGTTACAATTACTCCCAGAGGCATGATGGGCTAATCATATGGTGGTATTAAACCCTGTGGTACGCCTAACCATGTGCTGCAGGGCAGGAAGGGTCAAGCCTAATGTGACCAGTCACTATAAGCAGCATGGAGCCAAGGAATGACCCAGAGGTTCACTGTACTGTATACTGAACTAAAAGGTTAAAATGGAAGAAGGCTGCTGCACAGACTGACTGCTGCAGTTTTTGTATCCACCCAGCAGTTTTCCAGCAGGTAGATAAAGTAGCAGGGAACACACCAAACAAAGGTCTTCATCCTCCTGGTGACCATGCTCCCAAAAGAGTTTTAATGGACAGAGTTACATCATAGGCGGTATCTCAGTCCTTAATATACATTGATAAAAATGGACATCTGTGCAGATTTGTATGAACCAATAGCTCTCTCCAGAAGCCAATTGGAAATGTATTTGTCGCATTAAAGCAGATGAAGATTGTGGAGCCGTCATTAAAAGCACACTAACCAGTAGGAACCCTGGGGAGGTTGTTACTGTCCACACAGGTTCAGTATTGCTGCATGCTTCCCGAGGGAAAGATTATATGGTCATCTGATGTAATCCTCTGTTCAAATACTAAACTATGAGCCTGGGACAAGAATTTATTTTGTGATCTCTTGCAAGGTTTCTTAAATGATGAATAAAGGATGCCATTTGCTGGGACCCAACTGAAGGTGTGTCCCATAACTTGACACGAAGCCCTGGTGTCAAAGATTTGGTTATAATGGTTGGGGTTTTAGTCTAGCTCTAGAGGACCTTTTTACCCCTCTCCATCTTCCTGTTACTTTATACTTTTTCCCAATCTGTAATTAGAATGTATCAATTTGTAGACAACCCCAACCCTAGTTTCAAAGCTAGCATTTTCATTAGAATCAATAAACCTTAAAAACAGCGCATGCTACATAGCCTTAGCACAACACGTTGAGTTAGCCACAGGGAGCTGTACAGTTCTGTGTGCCAAGGCGAGTGCCTAGAACAGAATTACAGGCTGGCCACACATCTTCCTCCTTGTGGGGTTCAGGTATGGTCCCAGGGCATAGCTCAGGAGTAGCCAATCTGGAAGCTGAAAAAGTGAGCTGAAGAAACGTTGTTAGAATTGCTAATAAGAAAACTACGCAAAAAGAAAAAAGGGAAAATGGTTTGCCCTTACAAGACACAGAGAAAACATTGGTTCTCCTAAGGACACTAGCAAAAAACTGGGAGTGGGTGTGGAGCATTCTACAGGGCTGTCCTTACAACCTTGTTTGCCAGCGTCAAGTCTCCTGAAAGCATCTGCATAAACTATGGCTACAGAACACTTCATACTGGGCCTGTAATAAACTATTAAAGTGGTATTAAACTCAAAACAAATAATGTAATATATTAAAACTTACTAACTTTTAGATGCGGTGGCTGCATTTGTTTTCTTTTTAAGGCTTTTTTCCCTTTGTTTTAACTTTATCTGGTCAGTAATGCAACTCCTGTATTAACGTGCCTCCCACAATGGATGAAGGGGCACAGCAGGCTGCAGCACTGTTAATCTGAGGGGAGTGTTAGTGTATTTAAATATGCTAGTACATCAAATTGAAGCCAAACTCCACCTCATATTTCAGGTACACAAGCAGTTACAACTGTTTTTTACTTTTGTGATAAAGCCGTTACATTAAAAAAAACTGAATATTGTAAACACCCTTTGTCAGTGGTAAATAGTTTGTCTCAACACTTAACTTATAAATTTGCAGGAAAGCCCGTTTTGAAAAAAAAAAAAAAAAAAAAAAAAAAAAAAAAAACACCACAGACTTACTAGCTCAATCCCCAGTAGAAAAATAAAAGAAAAGACTAAAAATAGAAAAAACAAATGCAGCCATTACATCCAAAAACTGGTAAGCTGCAATATAATAAAAATGTTGCTTTTAGGTTTATTACCACTTTAAAAAAAAATTATGTGACACATAAGCTGCTTTTATAGGTCCGACTTTCCCACGGGTTTGCTGACAGGCTTAGAACGTCTGCTAATTTGAATATTAGTAGCAATCAAAAATGTTTATTTTATAGGTCTGAACAGCCGTTGACTAATAAAACACTAGTGTCCTGAATTTTTTATTTTTTTTTAACCACTTTAAGACCGGACCATTTTGCTGGTAAATGACCAGAGGTCTTTTTACACTTTGGCACTGCGCTGCTTTAACTGGTAATTGCGCGGTCATGCAATGTTGTACCGAAACAAAATTTGCGTCCTTTTCTTCCCACAAATAGAGCTTTCTTTTGATGGTATTTGATTGCCTCTGCGATTTTTATTTTTTGCGATATAAACGTAAAAAGACCGCAAATTTTGAAAAAAAATGATATTTTCTACTTTTTGTTATTAGAAAAATCCAATAAACTCAATTTTAGTCATACATTTAGGCCAAAATGTATTCAGCCACATGTCTTTGGTAAAAAAAAAGTCAATAATTGTATATTTATTGGTTTGCGCAAAAGTTGTCACATCTACAAACTAAGGTACGTTTTCTGGAATTTACGCAGCTTTTATTTTATGACTGCCTATCTCATTTCTTGAGGTGCTAAAATGGCAGGGCAGTACAAAACCCCCCCAAATGACCCCATTTTGGAAAGTAGACCCCCTAAGGAAATTGATAAGAGGCATGTTGAGCCCATTGAATATTTTATTTTTTTGCCTCAAGCGATTGAATAATGACAAAAAAAAAATTTTTTTTTTTTTTTACACAAAGTTGTCACTAAATGATATATTGCTCACACATGCTATGGGCATATGTGAAATGACACCCCAAAAAAAATTCTGCTGCTTCTCCTGAGTACGGGGATACCACATATGTGGGACTTTTTGGGAGCCTAGCCGCGTACGGGGCCCCGAAAACCAAGCACCGCCTTCAGGCTTTCTAAGGTCGTAAATTTTTGAGTTCACTTCTCACTACCTATTACAGTTTTGAAGGCCATAAAATGCCAAGATGGCACAAAACCCCCACAAATGACCCCATTTTAGAAAGTAGACACCCCAAGCTATTTGCTGAGAGGCATGTTGAGTTCATGGAATATTTTATATTTTGCCACAAGTTGCGGGAAAATTACAAACTTTTTTTTTTTTTTTTTTTTCACAAAGTTGTCACTAAATGATATATTGCTCATGCATGCCATGGGCATATGTGAAATAACACCCCAAAATAAATTCTGCTGCTTCTCCTGAGTACGGGGATACCACATATGTGGGACTTTTTGGGAGTCTAGCTGCGTACGGGGCCCCGAAAACCAAGCACCGCCTTCAGGCTTTCTAAGGGCGTAAATATTTGACTTCACTCCTCACTACCTATTACAGTTTTGAAGGCCATAAAATGCCAAGATGGCACAAAACCCCCACAAATGACCCCATTTTAGAAAGTAGACACCCCAAGCTATTTGCTGAGAGGCATGTTGAGTTCATGGAATATTTTATATTTTGCCACAAGTTGCGGGAAAATTACAAACTTTTTTTTTTTTTTTTTTTTTTCACAAAGTTGTCACTAAATGATATATTGCTCACGCATACCATGGGCATATGTGAAATGACACCCCAAAATAAATTCTGCTGCTTCTCCTGAGTACGGGGATACCACATATGTGGGACTTTTTGGGAGCCTAGCCGCGTACGGGGCCCCGAAAACCAAGCACCGCCTTCAGGCTTTCTAAGGGCGTTACAGTTTTGAAGGCCATAAAATGCCAAGATGGCACAAACCCCCCCCCCCCAAATGACCCCATTTTGGAAAGTAGACACCCCTAAATTTAGGGGTACACTAGTGAGACTAGGTAATAAATGGCGGGTGCCCTGAAACTATAAAAAAATAACTAACCAACCAGCGTCACCTGTAACAGTTATATGGTGATCACTGGTGAAAGGGTTAACTAGGGGGCAATCAGGGGGCTTTATGCGGTAGTATATGGGGGTCCCTGGCGCTATAAAAAGCTGCGGCGAACCTAAATACCTAACTGCCGTCACCTGTGACACTAATACAGCGATCAGAAAAACGATCGCTTATTAGGCTGGGTTCACACTGGAGCGATGCGGGAACGCCACGAATGCGCGGCGGGTTCCCGCATCGCATGCCTCCCGGCGGCAGTTCACACTGCCCTATGCGAACTGCTGGGAGTGTCAGTGAAATGTTAATGACACCCCCAGATCAGTTCGCATATCGCAGTGCGATCTGCAAACTTGGATCGCATGGTGTGAACACCCATGCGATCCGATTCTGCTGCGGACCAAAAAAAGGGTCCCGTGCGAGTTTGCGGCGGGTGCGGCGGGTGCGACACGAATTCAGCCATACTATCTGTATAGCTGAACTCGAATCGCACAGAGATCGGATGTGATTTGCACTGCAGTGCGGTGCAAATCACATCCGTTCTCATAAACCGCTGCAATGTGAACCCAGCCTTAGTGACACTGGCGACGGGGGGTGATCACGGGGTTAAACCTTTATTGGGGGGGTTAGGGGGGTACCTTAGAACTAAAGGGGGCTAACCCTAACTGCCCTAACAGTTATTAGTCACAAATGACACCCGCCGGGTGATCAGGGGGTTAAACCTTTATTAGGTAATAAATGGCGGGTGCCCTGAAACTATAAAAAAATAACTAACCAACCAGCGTCACCTGTAACAGTTATATGGTGATCACTGGTGAAAGGGTTAACTAGGGGGCAATCAGGGGGCTTTATGCGGTAGTATATGGGGGTCCCTGGTGCTATAAAAAGCTGCGGCGAACCTAAATACCTACCTGCCTAACTAGCGTCACCTGTGACACTAATACGGCGATCAGAAAAATGATCGCTTATTAGGCTGGGTTCACACTGGAGCGATGCGGGAACGCCACGAATGCGCGGCGGGTTCCCGCATCGCATGCCTCCCGGCGGCAGTTCACACTGCCCTATGCGAACTGCTGGGAGTGTCAGTGAAATGTTACTGACACCCCCAGATCAGTTTGCATATCGCAGTGCGATCTGCAAACTCGGATCGCATGGCGTGAACACCCATGCGATCCGATTCTGCTGCGGGCCAAAAAAAGGGTCCCGTGCGAATTTGCGGCGGGTGCGGCGGGTGTGGCGGGTGCGGCGAATGGCTGAACTCGAATCGCACAGAGATCGGATGTGATTTGCACTGCAGTGCGGTGCGAATCACATTCGTTCTCATAAACCGCTGCAATGTGAACCCAGCCTTAGTGACACTGGCGACGGGGGGTGATCACGGGGTTAAACCTTTATTGGGGGGGTTAGGGGGGTACATTAGAACTAAAGGGGGCTAACCCTAACTGCCCTAACAGTTATTACAGTCACAAATGACACCAATGCAAAAAAAAAAAAAAAAAAAAAAAATGACATTGGTGTCACTGTGACTGGGGGGCAGGGGTAATTGGGGGGGTGATCGGGGGGTAAAGGGGGGGTGTGAGTGTGCCTGGCATGTTCTACTGTTTGTGTAGAGTGTTGGTGCAACTCACCGATCCGTTCTCCTCCGTGTCGGAACGAAAAATACCGACACGGAGGAGAGAATACATCACTTCCTCTCCTCACAGGAGAGGAAGTGATGTCACGAAGGATTTTCATTCGTCGGGAGCGATCGCGAGGGGGTGGCCATGAATGAATGGCCGTCCCCTCGTCCGGGATCGCTCCCGCACGAAAACCGACCGCCGCAGGCACCGGGCGGGGGCCCGATCGGGCCCCCGACCCGCGGGAAGGCAGGGACGTACATGTACGCCCTTATGCCTGCCCGTGCCATGCTGTCGACGTACATCGTCGTGCGGCGGTCGGCAACTGGTTAAAGAAATCTAAGGTATAGAAGTCCTGCTGCATCCAAGACCTCAAATGCCACTGCATATCAACTGCATTTAACTAGTGGGTGCAGTGCTGTCAACTAGTGTATTATACTCTTTATGTCAGAAGGTCAGGGTATTTCTCATTCTACAGCATCACAGAATATACAGGGAACACACAGTAGTGTTCCTAAGCCCTTATTAGGCCTAATGTACACAGGTGTCAAAACATGTCCAGTTGCATTTGAATCTAATTTCTAAATAAATGCTTTTTTATTTATTTATTTTTTTTATAGCTCAATGGACACCTAAACGCTCAGCCTTAAGTCCTTAAATAAAGATATGCATGTCCTGGGGCCGGTTAGTCTGGTTTTATGCAGTTAAACGTTGTCTAAAAGCAGCTAAATGTGTGTATATGCATTTTGGAGGTCATGTCTAAAGGCACCTGGAAGTTATTTAGGGCTTTAAGGAAGAAAGCACACCTTTCAGCAGCATCTACATGCATTCAGTCTAGCATCATTTACATAAAGAAATAGGTGCATCCCAGGACCATTAGCCTGGTTTTACGCAGATAAACGTGTAAAGAAAGGTAAATATAACATTTTCAGAACTGAAAAGTGTGTTTAGACTTCCCAGATAGATTTCTCCTGCATTTAACAGAGGCGGACCGTGTTAATGGGGAGTCATTGCACTAACTTTGGAACATATAAACGTACACTGCAACAAGGCAGTGAATGGGGGGGGGGGGGGGGGGGGGAGGAGGAGGAGTGTTGACAGGACAAGCAAGACAGATTGCAATTGGTCAGCACCATCCACATGACTGTGCCGACCAATTAGAATGTGTCAGTACACACTGAGAAATACGGAAAGGACATTAAGCCACATTGATTCCAAATCCCCAGACTGGTGAAGCATTTTTCTGTTTTTTCAGGATAACAGGACTACAGTACTGCGGGCGGGGGGGGGGGGGGGGGGGGGTCAAGTGTAAGGTCACCTTATAGATTCTGTAAAAGGTGAACTTACACATTAAAGAATTAGTGCACCTTCATAAAAAAAAAAATGCATATTTTTGCAGGAGCCTGCATTGCACTCACGATCAGATGCCAAGCTCCTGCAGACACTGCCTACATTTTTTTGCCCTCATCTGTGTACAGGCTTTCTGTTCTGTCATACTTTGAATGCCAATCAGTCGTGCGACAATCTACCCAAATAAAATATGTATAGTTTGAGACAAATAGAGCTTTCCTTTGATGACATTTATCACCAATAGGGTTAGTTTTAAAAATATATATATATATAAATAAAAAAGAAAATTGAACAAATGAAAGCACATTTTTCTTAGTTTCTGTTATAAAGTTCTGCAAATAATCTTTCTTCATGAATTTAGGCCAAAATGTATTATGTTACATTTCCTTGGTAAAGAACAACCCAAATCAGTGTATATTATTTACTGTGCATGAAAGTTAGAGCCTATAAGCTATGGGATATAGATTTTAAAATTGATCAATTCTGATGTGCCTCATTTCTTGAGGACCTAAAATGTCAGACCAAATGGGGCTGGTCATCAAAATACAAGATCTTCAGTGGGAGACTCATTTAAGAAGCTAAATTATCAGTGTATGCCTAGCTTAAGACTACAACTGGTGTGTGCCTTACTAATAATGTATTTAACAGAATGCATTGTAAAGCATCCTACCAGACCCAAGAACCATCCCAAACTGCTGCTTGAGGTTTTCATATTATTTTAGGAACTCTATATCTATTCTAAGAATTCTATTTTGGCATGTGATAATAGTATTCATAAACAATTTCTACAACCTATACTATTCATTAAAGCAACAATATATTGAAACCCGGCATATCAAGTCCATAGACTTGTAAATGCCTTA
Organism: Lithobates pipiens; assembly: GCF_037356315.1. Classification (NCBI taxonomy): domain Eukaryota; kingdom Metazoa; phylum Chordata; class Amphibia; order Anura; family Ranidae; genus Lithobates; species Lithobates pipiens. The sequence continues at coordinate 107,051,623 of NW_027507903.1, forward strand.
TAAGCCAATTCAAGTACATTTGGTTGGGATTGTTTTTTATATACCAAATACGCAGAGATCACTGAAAATCTGCTTTTGTAACGCCATCAATCTATAAACACCTTCCAGGTTTCGTTTTACTAATTAGTGCTTAGCTGACTTGATAAGACATCGAACAATTACATAAACTTAACTAAAAGGGTATTTTCCCTAATTAGAAGGGGGACCTCTCCCTGGTATGCATTCCGCAGAGAGAGACTCACCACAAGTTGAGCATTTTCACGCAGCTACAGAATGTTAAAAGACAGAGAGAGAAAGAGAGAAGAATTAATACACCCAAGAGACACTAGGGAGAGGATGGGGGTGCAGCCATGCAGACAACATGCCTTGCAGGTCACAGGAAAGGAGAGTACAATAAGGTCAGGAGAGGTTGCGACTGTCCAGACATAAAAAAAAACAAAAACAAAAAAACAAACCACTCATTTCACAGAAGGACATTTTTTTTTTTTTTTATATAAATAAAAGGGACTGCTATATAAACCTATAATTCATTCATACATCCTCAAGTCTAAGTAGGGCAGATTGTTGTGAAAGCTTTCCTGGGACCTGAATCATTATGTGGTATTTCAAGGCCATTTACATTGTGGGCTCATATTGGTGTGACAGGAACAGGAAAAAGAAGCATCCATAAGTGAGGCCAGGCAAATAAAACAAGGTCCCCAATGTTTCCCTCAGCCAACTCCAATCACTGCCCCTATTCTGCTACAATATCATACTGGAAGCACAAAGCAGAGATATCTAAATGGAAAGAGGCAGCGGTGAGTAGATGCTGATCTAGTACTCATCGAGCTCTGTTCTCGTTTTAGCTCTAAAATATTAAGTTAGCAGGGCTGGCAAGAATAAGCTAGCTAGAACTAAATCTACTGTTCTGCTTGCTTTTAGCCCATGAAGAGTGGTCAAGAAGCAAAGTGTCCAATTAAAATATTGTCTATATCCTACAATTTTGATATTAGGTCTGAGGCCTGATGTTCCTCAATACCCTTAAATGTATAAAGTGGTTGTAAACCCTTACATATACCCGAGGTAGTGACTGGCCTCAGGTGATGGAGATTAAATAAGTTTTACATCTTTATGCAGTGCTTTCTTCTCTACAGCTGGTAAAAATGCAGAATGTATAAAATTTGTCTGAGCTTTCATAAAGCAGGGGTCAGAGAGCTGACATTACACTCACAGTGAGAAGAGCTGAAAGCCGATTGGAGGGAAGGGACACAATCCCTCTTTAAACAGCGCAGCAGGGACAGAAACAAAACAGACCGGACCACAGGCTCCTGTCGCCCTTTGACATTTTGGTCCAGGAAGACTTTTCAGAAATGTCTCCTGCTGATAGCAGAAGAATGAGGCAGCAGAGAGAAAATCACACTTGTACCCAGTACACCCTACTCTTTTTTTCATTCAACCAAGAGGGCTGAACGAAAAAAAAAAAAGTGAAGAGCTTAGGAGCCAAAAATCGGATGTTAAAACACAATAGCTGGGGGGAATCACTGGTAAAGTGGTAAACTGGTCAACAAACCAATGACCCCCATATGGGGCATGGCGTACGAGTGTAACATGGAACAAACAGTATAAAATGTCAAACTTGACCCCTTGTCTAGTACCATGTGTTCATACTTTGACCCAACATGTAAGTAGAGATATGGATATATTCCTTCCTCCCAATGCCTTTTGCTCCATTTCTTTTGTCTATCTTCCCCATTTATGGGGTTCTACATAGTTACATAGTTACATAGTTAGTAAGGTTGAATAAAGACATCAGTCCATCCAGTTCAACCTGAGTGAGTGTCTACAATTGTCCCTATCCCTTTACATTGCACACTCACATTGGTCCCTACCCTCAAGGAGCCACAATCCAAGATCCCCAGTTGTATACTAGGGCCAATTTTTTAGACAGAAGCCAATTAACCTACCTGCATGTCTTTGGAGTGTGGGAGGAAACCGGAGTACCCGGAGGAAACCCACACAGGCACAGGGAGAACATGCAAACTCCAGGCAGGTAGTATCATGGTTGGAATTTGAACCAGTGACCTTTTTTACTGCTAGGTGAGAGTGCTAACCACTACACCACTGTGCCGCCCTACATGAGATCACATTGGCTTTTTTTTTCCAGATAAGTCATATTGATCTGCTCCTAATGAGGTGGTACAATCCCCAAAAATGTGCCTATTATGATGCACATTGCCTCATACACAATGTGGTTTACTCTGTCTATTCTTGTCTTGTATGATTTTTCACATGGAGCAATTCATGACATTTTATAATGTTTATTCCATGTTGTTGGACTCCTACATCATGTTCTACATGGGGTCATTGGTTTGTTGACCAATTTACCATTCATCCATACAGGTATATATTTGATGTGTCATGTCATATGGAATGGTTAAATAAACTTGTTTTTTGACCAAACAGTTTTCCTTTCATGTACCTCATGCAAAGTCCCAAACTTCCCCCTCAGTGCGATTGATAGGAATGAAGGCACCTACTCCCAGGTGCTTCATTTAAAGTCCCAATTCTTCCTCTCTTTACTTCGAGAGAAGCCAGGCAAACAGCTGGCTTCTGTCAGAGAGGTTGCTGCACACACGGGCTAAATGTTGGCCTGGTTTTTAATTGAACCAGCCGATGCCACCCGACGATCGGCCCGTGTGTACGGCTCTTTAGTGCTTTGGATTAAGCCAAGTACAAACTATAGAGGGATATTTTGTGTTAAAATTTCATGTGAGAGGTTTACAACCACTTTAATTTTTCTAACATGAGACACATGCTGTCTTCTACTAAATTTTATGTAGGTACAAGGCTGTTTGTTATGATGATCACTGGCAGCAGACATTCAAAGTTTTTCCATAAAATTGTGACAGTTTGAAGATATCAGCCTTATAACTCTGAAGCCAATACCAGATACAACGGGGAAGAGTAATTACAAAATATTTCAGTAGATCCTTGACTCTGTGGGGACACAGAAGCGCCCCAACCATAGCAATTAGATGAAAGGAGCAATGCAGTAATGTTCTGCTTCTTTCAAGCTATGTAGGAGACCACTAATCTGTCAATTTCCTCTCACTAATGAAAGTACTATTGGATTGGCAAAAAAAAGCTACAGCATAGGAGAGACATGCTATGTTCCTATCCTAGGTAAGATGTATCCAGTGCTCAATTACAGGGGGGGGGGGGGGGGGTTTAGTCCATCGGTGCTAGGAGTGGACATTTCTTTAACAGCACCTTTGCCAAATGATACAGAATAAATACAACCAAAAGTAGCACATCAATTTATAGGTTTTGAAGTTAAAAACAGGATAGATATACTGGAAAGAGTCAAACCTCTTCCGCACACACCAGGGATTGATAGTGTAGGCATTATAATACAACCTGGTCAGTGTTGAAAGTATAAAATCTGTACAGGCCTGAAAATACCACCCAACTATTAAGACGGCAAGCTTTGTTTTACAAGGGATGACATGATTCAGTGTGGTAAGGACAGCTGGGTAATCTGCATCCTTTAGAAAATTGAGCGACCGCATGCAAAAGCGGCTGCAATAAGGATGTGGCTGTATACATTAGGAATGTTTATTTAAAAAAAATAAAAAATAAAAAAAAAAATAGTAAGAGAACATGGTGCCAAACAGAAAGGAAGATGAGGCACATAGGTAAAGGTACCAATGGAGACACGTGCAAGCGTAGCAGACTATGTAGTAATAAACTAGATGGCACATACTTAGCTTCCTCCACAACCTCCACCTCGGCCTGCGCTGTGATCGGTGCGTTGGAGTGACCTCCTGTTTGGTCATCAGCATTCAGCTGCCCATTTGTTGAACTCATAACCTGTGTCACAAATTAAGGGAACAAAAATGCAGGTGACTCAGATAGTTAAAGTAATTATAAAGTAAAGTAAATATAATTTTGCATCCTAAAGCTCTTATTCCTAGCAACATATATACACTAATGGCCTTTTACAGTAAGGTTTACAATCTTGTAGAAATCTCATACTGTAAGACTTTCAACCCAGGATGTTACTAGTAAATGCAATAAATAAGATATAAGACTACTTACAGTGTCCCTATAGGTGTGCTGATGCAGGCCAAATCTATAAGTTCATATTAATAGTGGCCCCACAAGCAGCACATACCCACCCCTTTGTTCCACCACCCCTCTTCTGGTTGTCTGCTGGAATGAAAGAAAGGCTCAATACTTATGGGTGTTTAAAAGCAAGTGAATTAGCACCCTCACAGAGAAGCATGGATAGTGTCCTCAGTCCTGCATGAGCTGCAACAACTTGGAGCTTACGGGGGGGGGCTTTAGCAGGCCACTCCCAGTTATAAGAGGGGCGAAGGTATGCATGTGTACCTGGCGTAGCCGACAATAAAGTGAACCTGTTGATCATGCCAGCATGGGCAAAGCACAGGTTCACTTTAAGTTAAGATTGGCACACATACGTCAAAGTACATATTTAATAAAGATTAGATTTTTGTGTTTATTAAACCTTTAAATATTTCAGGAATCTTAAACTATTTACATTAAATTAGCTTCACCTCAATAAGTAAACTTGGTACATGGTAGAGCGGTTTCAGCTACATCCAGCTAATACTACATCAATTTACTATCCTGAAAACAGTACACACAGTATTTAGTAAAACAGTCCATCTTAATATTAGCTAAAATTTATTAACTTGCATATGCCCTTCAGCGACAAGTATTAAAGCATATGTAAACCACACCATTTAAAACAACCCATTCAGTTAATAAGAAAAGGCAAAACATACAAAAAAAATAAAATACACATACATACATAAATATATACACACACACACACACACACATATCGGTTCACAGAGGGGCGACGCGACTTGCAGCGAGACTCACAGAGGTAATCTGCACACGACTTCAGCACCAACTTGCAAAACGACTTCTGTATAGAAGTCAATGCAAGTCGCCCCAAAAATAGTACAGGAACCTTTTTCGAATGTCAGAGCCACTTGAGTCGCTCCTATTAGAACAGTTCCATAGTACAGAACGGAGCGCGACTTGTCAGGCGGCTAAGTCGCCCCTGCGTGAACCAGGACTAAAACCCTCAAACCATGCACACTTTTTTTTTTTTTTTTTTTTTTAAGTGATCACTCACCCTCTGTTCTCAGCTGCATAAGGATCTCAAAGCTAGGGGACGAGAACTGGCAGAACACTTGGGAGCACATGTCAGGACAAGTCTAATCATTGGAGGAGAGCAGTCTGAGTTCTCAGCAATGCTAGAAAACTAAGCTCTCATGTCCAGTA